>NC_137056.1:20514722-20718570 GCF_032717465.1 Coenobita brevimanus | reverse complement strand
GACAATGAATTGTCTTGCTAAATCAAGCAATGATTACTTTATACCTGTCCGCTTGTGAGGCTCTCTCAGAACAAGAATTTATAAACTTTCTCAACAGTACACAGCAGAGACTAATTACTCAATTGCTGTTTATTAGTACTGTTAGCCTCTGGAGAAAGTGACTTCACCCCTGACAATAAATAACTAATACTATTAATAATATCAGGTTTTTGCTGATGTGTAACTCCTAGAAGGCACAACGGATTTTAAGCTTAATACAACAAGACTGGCCTAAGTACCAGTTATGAATGGCAAAACGTTTATGCAAGCTAGGAGCTATAAGGGAAATAAGCTTAACTATGGAGAAATGAAACACGAGTTTACATTACATTAAGCTCAAGAAAAAGAACTGTTAAATTTATTGATTACAAAGAAATAAATTTAATGGTACATTTCAAATGAATTTAAATAAAGAGATCGCACTCACTCACTCACTCAAAAGCTAAATTCTTACGCCTAGAAAAAAAAAAACATGCGGTGCAGCCGGCCAGCATGTGAGGAAACAGCACACTTAACTAAACTCTTAAACCTAGGAAAATACGAAAAGGAAATACTGGTCAATGAATGTAGTGTATCACCAAAGAAGGGTGGGAGCCTGGAGAACTGTAGTCTAGTGGAGTCTGGGTGCTAGCTGACCTCTCACTCTCTCACTGCTGGAGCACAGAACCTCACTCCATCACGACAGACACTTGACTGAATTCAAATACGATGCGTGTGGTAGGACACATAGGCCAGCCGAAAAGGCGTGGCCAACGGTTTAGGCAAGTGCTCAGTAGAGCACTTAATGACGTGCATTAGATCAGTCACTTTTGAAACAGTGACGAATGTTTTGAAAAGTATACCACCGAAATGGAGAGAGAAACGCATTAGCTGAACGAAACACAGTGAGTTTTCCACTAATAGTTCGTGGTTTCTCGGAAAAGGAAAATGTTGCGAATTTGATTCGTGACATCCCCTCCTCTGTTTTTTAATTTCTAAAAAGAGACAGGCCAGAGAAAGGGATGGGGGATGGTGTTATCCTCATACCCTGAAGATTGGGTCTATGAATGTGCGTGGATGTAGTACGATTGAGGCTAAAAGGGAGGAGATTGGGAGAATGTTTGTGAGAAGAAAGTTGGATGTGTTAGCTTTGAGTGAAACGAAGATGAAAGGGAAGGGTGAGTCTATGTTTGGAAGTATGAATGGAAGATTGTCAGGTGTTGATAGAGGAAGGGCAAGAGAAGGTGTGGCCTTGTTAGTGAGTCCGGAAGTACAGCAGTGTGTGATTGAATGGAAGGAGGTGTCACCGAGACTGATGTGGGTGAAAGCGAAAATTTGAACGTGAGTTGTGGGTGTTTGTGAGTGCATATGGGCCTGGTAGTGAAAGGGATGAAGAAGAGAGGGAGTCTTTCTGGAATGATGTTGATGAGTGTCTGCAGAGTTTTGGAGCGAATGTGAATGTGGTAATGATGGGAGATCTGAATGCTAGAGTGGGAAATGTAGCAGTTGGAGGTGTAGTTGGTATGCATGGTATGCCTAGAAGAAATGAAAATGGGGAACGAATGATAGCGATGTGTGTTGAGCGAGAGATGGTGATTGGAAATACATTGTTTGAGAAGAAAGATATAAGTATACATGGGTGAAACAGGAGGGTAGAAGGGTTGTTGATAGAGCTTTGATGGACTATGTGGTTGTGTCTAGAAATGTAATAGGAAGATTGTTGGATGTGAGAGTTCTGAGAGGGGAGGGTGGAGGTATGTCTGACCACTACCTGGTGGAGGGAAAGTTAAGAGTAGGTAAGAGATGGGTGAGAGCTAGGAGGGTTAGGTGTGGCAGGGAGGTTATGAAAGTGAGTGAGTTGGATAAAAGAGAGAAAAAGATAAAGTATCAGGAGAAATTGAAAGATGAGTGAAACGCAGTGAATGATCGGGAAAATGGCAGTGTGGAGGAGGAATGGCAGTTATTTAAGAGTGCTGTGGTGGGGCATGCAGAAGAGGTGTGTGGTGTGAGACATGTGGGTGGTGGTGTAAGAAAAGGAAGTGAATGATGGTGCGAGGAAGTAAGTATGGCTGTGGCTGAGAAGAGACGTGCATATGAAGTGTGGCTGCAGAGGAAGGATGAGATGTCATATGAGCGGTATAAGGAAAAGAGGAATAGGCGAGAAGGGCTGTGCTTGATGCTAAAGTGGCAGCAGATGAGACGTGGGGTAGGCAGCTAACAGAGAATTTTCAACAGAATAACAAAATGTTTTGGAAGAAGGTGAAAACGGTGCGAAAGGGAGAGTCTGGGAAGGAAGAACGAGTAAAAGCAGAGGATGGAAGGATGTTAAATGAGATGAATGCAGTAAGGAAGAGATGGGCAGAATATTTTGAAAGACTGTTAAATGTAGAGGAGGAAAGGGTGGCTGAGATTGTGGCGGATGGAAGGGTGCAAGGAATAAATGTGTTAGGAGAGTTGAATGATTCTTTGATCACGAAGGAGGAAGTGGAGAAGGCAGTAAAGGAGATGAAAACAGGGAAAGCTGCAGGTATGGATGGGTGTGCTGTGGAATGCCTGAAGGGTGGTGGAGTAACCATTGTTGACTGGTTAGTAAGATTGTTGAATGTGTGCTTTGTGAAAGGTATGGTGCCAATTGACTGGGCAAGTGCTTGTGTGGTCCCGTTGCATAAACGCAAGGGTGATAAGTATGAATGTACTAGCTTTGGGGTATAAGTCTGTTGAGTGTTGTAGGTAAGGTGTATGGTAGAGTGTAAATTATGAGAGTTAGAGAGGGTACAGAGGGAGTGACTGGTGATGAGCAGTGTGGCTTTAGGGAGAGGGAGGGGATGCGTGGATCAGGTGTTTGCTGTGAGACAAGTGTGTGAAAAGTATATAGCGAAAGGCAAGGATGTGTTTTGGGCATTTATGGATTTAGAGAAAGCGTATGATAGAATTGATAGGGAGGCTTTGTGGACTGTTTTAAGATTGTATGGACTTGATGGTAGGTTATTAAAAGGGGTGAAAAGTTTTTATGTAAATAGTAGAGCGTGTGTAAGAGTGGGAAATGCTGTGAGTGATTGGTTTCCCACGAGAGTGGGGCTGTGACAGGGATGTGTGATGTCGCCTTGGTTGTTTAATATTTACATGGATGGTGTTGTAAGGGAGGTGAATGCAAGAGTTTTAGGTGGAGGTCTGAGTCTGGTGAATGTTGATGGTGGAGAGTGGAATCTGAAGCAGCTGCTGTTTGCAGATGATACTGCACTAGTGGCTGATTCAGAGGAGCGATTGAGACAGTTGGTAGAGGAGTTTGGAAGGGTGTGTGAAAGGAAGAAATTGAAAGTAAATAAGAGTAAGAGTAAAGTGATGAAGTGTTCGAGGTTGGTAGATGGTAGGGGGATGAATATAGTTTTGAATGGCAAGTTGCTTGAGGAGGTAGAGTGTTTTAAATATCTAGGGTCACATGTTGCTGTGGATGGAAGAATAGAAGCAGAAGTGAAGTTTAGAATAAATGAAGTAGGAAAGGTGCTGGGAGGAATGAAAAAAGTGTTTGGATGTCGTTCGCTTAGAATGGATGTAAAGAGAAGGCTGTATGAGGGTGTTGTGGTACCAACTACATTATATGGGGCTGAAACATGGAATATGGGTGTAGCAGAGAGGAAAAGTTTGAATGTAATGGAGATGAGGTGTCTGAGGAGTATGTGTGGAGTGACGGCGTATGGATCGAGTGAGAAATGATGAAGTGCGAAGGAGAACTGGTGTTGTTCGGGAGATGGCTGGTGGAGTTGAGCAGAGGGTGTTGTGATGGTTTAGGCATAGGGAGAGAATGGATAATGAATGATTGGTGAAAAAGATAACTAGATCTGATGTGAGAGGTGTAAGGCTGAGAGGAAGACCACGAATAGGATGGATGGACAGTGTAAAGAGAGCGCTGGATGCAAGAAGGATGTCTGTTGAGCAAGGAAGAGTGGCTGTGAATGACAGAAATAAATGGAGAGAAACTGTGATTGAATAAGTGATGATGTAGCCCTGAGGGGATATTCTCCCACATTTGGTCTGATCAGCTAGTCAGGTCAGGTGCGGGTAAGGGGATGAGTCTGTTATGATGTGGCAGGGGTAAACCAGTTCTGCTGTCGAGCCCTGCTGCGGATGTCACTGATTGCATTGCGCAGTTGATCCTTGTGCGGTGTGGTGCGGTGAGGATCTGTCCGTTCTCCCTTTTGGGGCTAAGATGTGAATGAATGTGTTTGAATGGATGAGTAAATGGGGAGTGTGTCGTCCTGTCTCGGCTACCTCCCTTTCCTTGGGGGAAGCAGCCTACGTATATAGATAGATAGACAATCTATCTATCTATCTATCTATAGCCCGACGCCCTAATCCCGCAAAGGGTGGCCGCAGACAAAACGCCTCCAAGTCACTCTGTCACCCACCATTTGACTCCCCTCCCCCCAACTCACCCCCCCCTCCCTCATATACCTCTCAACTCCATCCCTCCACCTCATCCTCGGTCTACCCCTCCCTCTCCCTCCCTCCACCTCACCTACATACACCCTCTTAGTCAGTCTTTCATTCTCCAATCTCTCCACATAATCTAACAATCACTCGCATAAAAAAAACATCATAGAGAAAAAGAACACAAAAATTTAATGTACAACTTACAAAATACGACGCTCACAAACAGCTTGCTAACTGGCAACTCTGACAGGTACGGTAAAATACGAGAAACAGTGAGCAACTGTCAGACTACCTAACTAGAAAATCTCACTTCATAACACTTCCCCCTCCCAAGTCCTTTGCTGTCCCGACAAAACTACACAGTGTATTCAAACATAACCCTTAATCCAAAATAAACATTTAATTATACACAAAATAATCCTTCAACTAATCAGGTCCTCTCCTATGCTGCTTCGGATGATGTCCTCCTTCTCCACACAGTCCACTCCTCCTGGAATATCTTGATCCTCTTCCTGATGCACTTCTTCCATTGGGAAACTGTCACCATCCTCTTGTACACCCGGCAAGAGTTCCGACTGGACCACCTGGTTGCGGGATTTGGCTAACGTGGCAACAGTGCACGCCCGTGTGTGTGTGTGTGTGTGTGTGTGTGTGTGTGTGTGTGTGTGTGTGTGTGTGTGTGTGTGTGTGCCAGACAAATTTTCGAATCGCCAAGCTTCGTCCTCCAAATTATATTATGTGGCCATTGTATTATGCTGTGTTATAGGCTATGCTGATGATGCAGTACTGCTTGCAAGTACTGGACAAGACCTTGGTAGGCTAGTGCAGAGTTTTGCTGATGTCTGTAAACGTCGTGCCTTGAGAGTAAATGTAGAAAAGAGTAAAGTGATGGTTATTGAGAGAGAAGGTGACTCCCAGTGCAATGTAACAGTGAATGGAGAGAGACTGGAATTGGTGAGAGAGTTCAAATACCTGGGTACAGCGATAGAAAAGAGAGGAATATATGCAAAAGAAGTTGAAAGTAGAGTGACACAAAGAAAAGTAGCTGGTGCAATGAAGGCCTTGATAAGAAACAGAGGCTTGAGTGTTGCAGCTGCACGAGGCTTACATGAAGGAGTGTTAGTGCCAACTTTAACATATGGATGTGAGACTATGATGCGGCATGAAAATGAAAAGTCAAGAGTAAGAGCAGTGGAGATGGGACTGCTGAGGAATGTATGTGGAGTACAGAGGGTGGATAGGATACGAAATACTGTGATTCGTGAAAGATGCGGCGTGATGAAGTAGGTGGACACCAGAATTGAAGAGAGTGTACTGAGATGGTACGGTAATGTGGAGAGAATGGATAACAATAGAATGGTGAAGAAGGTATATCTGAGCGAATTCGAAGGAGGGAGGAGGTGAGGTAGGCCAAGGAGAAGGTGGAGAGATATGGTGGATGAATGTGTGAGGAAGAGAGGTTTGGAAGTCGGTGAGGCTAGGGAACTGACAGGAGATCGAGCTAGCTGGATGAATTTTGTAAGAAGATATGCATGATCAGGGATTTTTGGCACCCCTTTTTAACGTGGCAGCGTCTGGATTGACTCTGTCGGATACGATATGTGAAGCTACACAACGTGGTGAATGTTTTTGGCATATCCGATAGAGCCAGGATTCCGGGGGCTTGAATGATGAGTGAATGGAAGCGTGGCCCATTGGATTGGGCAATTTTGGGGTGTCTGGACATTGCTACTCCTAACCCTGCCCTTGGGTGGGAAAGGAGGTCCGGATGATGATGATGATGATGATGATGATATAGGCTATTAAATATTATGTGATTGTTTGGGATAATGGGCTGTGCCCTGTACAGTTTATAAAGTCTGAGTTATATGAATAATTCTCTTGTCTTGTAGCGTGAACCATGATGCAGGTTGAGTTGTGGTTCAGAAACAGAGGGCAAGTTCACAAATGGCGCAATGTAGGGGGAAAAAGGGGAGTATGGAAGTGAACGGCCAACAGTTATACATTCTCAGTCATTACAGTATAGTTATTAAGGTGTCAGTGATATCCTGTATCCTAAAAAATAATAAATTTGTTTATTTTTATTATTATATAGACCCGATTACACACTTTAAATTACACCAAACATAGGATACCCCCTCTCTTGTCAACGGAAAACATTCACCCTGCCCCACCACCTCGACTCTCTCACTCTCTCTCTCTCCTCAGGTGGCTAGCAGTAGACACACGCATTATCAGTTTGTGCTAATGAGTAATGACGTTGCATTTAATATGTTTGCGTAAAATTTAATACTGTGTCAAAATCCAAGTGCAATACAAAACCACTTCATATTACGGATTACTTTAACCAGTAATCAATACTTAATTGCATAGTCTATGTTTCAATAATAATCATGGGGTAGCCATACCCACGGTGATATTTTCGTTGATGTTAAAGGTAATCATGTGTTCAGTGGCGGATACCAGTTAGAGGGGAGGTGGCCACTGACACCCCAATCCTCATGGCTATGCTGATGAAGTTGTAGTGTCACTGCAGAGGTTCCTGTTCCTCCAGTTATGTCAATAACTAAAGTTAACATACTGATGAACAGCCATTTATGAAAAATAGAAACAACCTATATGGAACTCTCAAAATACATTATGGGGCATATTGTGGGAGCTTTGCAGCTCTCACGCACCAGTCACAGTCTTGGTCCTTTGTTTCAGTATTGCCAGCCTGACAGTATGCAATGTTAATGAACATGCTATTAATGTTAGTTCAATATGCTTATTTACATTTGGAACAATAGAAATCAAAGCAGGATTTCATTCAGTACACAGAATGCCAAATACAGTATGTGTGTGTGCGTGTGGGTGTGGGTTCTTACCTAATTGTTCTTACCTAATTGTATCTTTACAGGAATGAGTCAAGCTCGTACTGTCCCGTGTCTTAAACCATATTTATCGTACATATCCTTAAATTTGTGAATTGTTTTGACACACACTATTTCATTCGGTAGTGCATTCCATTGATCAATTGCCCTGTTTGGGAAACTGAATTTCCTCACGTCTTTATCACCTCTCTTCTTATGCAGTTTTTTGCAGTGTCCTCTTGCTGATGCTTCTCCATACGTTAAGTAATCATTTATGTCTATTTTCTCCTTCCCTGATATGCACTTATATAGCATTATCATGTCACCTCTTTTCCTTCTCTCCTGTAGTGTTGGTATATTCAGTTTATTTAGTCTTTCTTCATAGCTTAGGTCCCTTAAGCTTCGTATCCATCTTGTAGCAGCCCTTTGAACTTTTTCAATCTTGTCAATGTGCTTTTTGAGATGAGGACTCCAGACTACTGATGCATATTCCAGGGTTGGTCTAATGAATGATGTTATTATCCTTCGTAGCATGTCTTCATTTATGTATGTGAATGCTATTCTCATATTTGCAAGCAGTGTATACATGTTCCGTACCTTCTCGCTGATGTGGTCAGCCGTAGATAGTCTGTTATTGATAATCACACCTAGGTCTTTCTCTCTTTTTGATGTGTATAGGGTTTTATTTCCTAATTTATAATCCCAATCAGGTCTTTTTCCACTTTTACCAAACTTGATTACATGACACTTTCCACATTGAATTCCATTTGCCATGTACTACTCCATTCATGAAGTTTATTTAATTCTTCTTGTAGCTCTTTACAAGCGTCTTTGTTAGTAACTATCCTTTGTATTTTTGCATCATCTACAAACATATTCAGATAGCTCTCATTTCCAGTGTTACTGTTTATATCATTTATATACACTAAAAACATGATTGGTGCCAGCACTGAACCCTGTGGTACTCCACTAGTCACTTCTTTCCATGATGAGTAGTTTTCTCTTAGTACTGTGCTCATTTCTCTTTTTATGAGAAAGTCTTGCATCCAACAAAACAGTTTGCCTCGAATTCCTCCTTGATGGTACAGTTTCCATAAAAGTCTTTGGTGTGGTACTGTGTCAAAAGCTTTCTTCAAATCTAAATAGATACTGTCCACCCATCCTTCCCTTTCCTGTATTGTGTTTGTTACTCTGTCATAGTAGCTCAACAGATTAGTAACACATGATTTTCCTTTTCTGAAACCTAACTGTCTTTCTGTTATCATACTGTGTTCTTCTAGATGATTTACCCAAGCTTTTCTTATAAGCTTTTCTAATACCTTGCTTACAACACTGGTCAGTGATACTGGTCGGTAGTTGAGTGGATTTTGTCTATTTCCTTTCTTGAATAAGGGGACAATATTTGCTTTTTTCCAAATATCAGGTAGTTTACCTTGACTCAAGGATTTCTTGAAAATTAAAAATAATGGTTTACTTAACTCCTTTGCACATTCTCGTAGTACCCAACATGAAATATCATTAGGACCACTTGCTTTTCCTGTGTCTAATCTACTTAACTCCTCCTGTATTACTTTTTCTGATATTTGTATATCTGGCAGTATGTGTGGACATGCATGTTCCACATAGTCCCTCTCAAAATTTTTTTCTTCTGTAAAAACTGCTTGGAAATTCTTATTTAGTGCTTCAAAAATATCTTTCTCTTGTGTATAAGTGATTCCCTCGTCCCTAATTGATTGTATTATATCTTTTACTTTGGTTTTGCTTCTGATGTAGCTGTAAGACAGCTTCGGTTGATCACTACTTTTATTTATTATATCCTCCTCAAACTGTTTTTGGGCTTCCCTCCTTATTCTTGTATAATCGTTTCTTGCCTGTTTGTAATTATTATACGCTCTTTCACTATTATGTCTTCTGTATCTATTCCACAACAAATCTCTTCTTTCTTTTGATTTTTTACATTCTGTATTGAACCATTTCTGTATTTTCTTATCTGCTTCTTTGTGCTGTGGGATGTACTTCTGGACTCCTATTTCATAAAATTCACAGAATTTTTTATATACAGCATTTAAATCTTGTCCTCTAAGCTCATTTTCCCAATCAACTTCTAAGAAATACTTCTTTAGGTCTTGATAATTTCCCTTTTTTATAGTTTAGGCTCTTTTTGTAACTGTCATTGCTGTTTACTATGTCATATGCTATCCTGAAGTTATAATTTAGTACTGCATGATCGCTTTTGCCGAGTGGAGGGTGATATATTAAACTGTCAATATCATTTTCTTGCCTAGTAAATATTAGATCTAGCACTGAAGGTACATCAAGTCCTCTTTTTCTGGTGGTCTCCCTCACATGTTGCGTTAAGAAGAACTCTTGTACGAGATCAAGGAGCTTTTGGTCCCAACAGCTTTATTGGCTAATTATATCTAGAGTATTCCAATTTATATTTGTATTGAAATCCCCAGTTAGTATAACTCTTTCTGATTTCTCTTCCATTTTATGTAGTAATGATCTTAAACTCTGAATTGTACTCTCTGCCAGGTCCTAATATTCATCTCTTTCCCATGTGTTTGATCTGGGTGGCATGTACAAATTGGCTACAATTACTTTATCTTCAGGTGTGTTGATCTCTAGTGCAATCAGTTCTACTTGTGAGGGTATACCTAGTTTTATTTCATTGACTTTTATATTTTTCTTAGTTAACGTTATAATTCCTCCTCGTTTTTTTAAATTTCTGTCTCTTCTCCATATATTGTATTCCTTTAAGTTTAGTATGTCATTGGATATCCTTGGTGTTAATTTTGTTTCAGTTAAGCATATTATTTGTGGTTCATTTTCTCTGACATAATCATTCATCTCTAGTAATTTAGATACCATTCCATCCACATTTGAGTACATCAACTTTATCTTGTTTATATACTTGTCATGACATGGTTCTACTGCCTTCCTCCTTTTTATTCCATCCTGTTTGTGTACCACTTTCGTACCTGTAATCCTATTACTTTGTAAAAAAATTTCTTCTTCTCCTCTTCTGATCTTCCCTCATTTTTTGTTTTTGCTTCATCCCTTTTCTCTTTCAGTAATTCCAATTCCTCTTGTGTTAGGCATCTTTTTATCCATAAATTTTTGAACTCCTCGTTTTCCATAAGATTCTTTGCATTTTTTAGTATCTCTTCCACAGTGTTTACACTCTGGAAAGTCACCTTTAGAGGTCTTGTCTTGCTTTTCTAATATTTCCCTAACCTTTTGTGTTCCTCTATGTCTTTACTACAGATTTCCTCTGATACTTCTTTCAGTAAGCTCATTACATTTGCCATCTCCTTTTTGTCTCTTGTGATCTTGTCTTTTACTTCTTTTTCTTCTATACCAGTGATTACTATAGCTTTGTTTATATCTACTGAATCTCCGACTAACTTCGGATTGTTTTGGATTATTCTTTTCACTTCCTTTATAACCCCTACACCGCGGGCATGTTTACCAATGTTTTGCGTGTCCCGCGGGGTTATTCGGACTCCGACAGACTCTCAAAAAATATTTGCCAAAAATCAGTTATTAGTCCTAGAATATTAAAATTACATATGCTTATGGCACATACCTTCAGCTTTCTCCTGGAATGTTTGCTGATCCTTCGTCGTTACCGTAGGACTTGTGGAGACCTCTGAAGTAGGGTAACGAAGTCTCCACTTTACACTTCCCGACAACCCGTAATATGATTACCACAGCCAGATATAAACACTATAAACACTATTCTATGATTTTCAAGTAGTTTGGGATACATACTCCAAAAAAAACCCACTGTGAAAGCAATGGAAATTACGAGCGCGTCTGATCGTCGCACTTGCGCTAGTTCACTTTTGGTACTCTGTCATTTATTATTCATAAAACCCCTCACACTTTATATTTCTATTACTATATCACACTTATATATATCTGGAGTCTTTCTCCATAAGTTTCCCTCAGTCGTATTAGTTTATTGTCACTGAAGTCATTCAATTTTTCATTCAGTAAAATACGTAGAGAGCCACGGATTCACTTTCACTGTTATAACATAAATTATTTGTACTCATATTCTTATATTACTAATTACTTACATTGCTATTTACTTTTTCTATTCTATTTTCAATATTTACCCTTCTATTTTACTTACACTATGTTATTCACTGTCACTTTCAGTAAGATAAAACTATAATACACTGTTCGATCATATGTACTGAACATCCATTGCTTTCACCTGCTATTTACACATTATTTACACATTATTTACACATTATTTCCAAATTATTCTGCTTTCACACTTGCACTGTTAGAACTGCTTCTGGCTGTGGTAATCAAAGAAGCAGGTAACACAGAGGGGAACCTGGCACTCAGCGCACTGCCAAGAGGTGCGTTTGTGCTCAGGTGTGTGGTGGGTGGTATGTGCACATACCTGACACCTGCGAATCGCAGCCTTCCTTTTCCCTGTGGCAGGCATAAGCTCAAGTCTGTGCCGATCCATATACGCCATCTGCTCTAGTCGGTCAGGAAGTGTTACTGGATGGCCCCTTGGAGTTGCTGCTGTCACCCTACCATATCTTTCCAGCAGCTGCTGGACACAAGTCCTGGCAAACAACCTCAGGGAGAAGGACTTGGGTGGCTTGACCTTCATCTTGTACAGGATGAAGGCGTTCAGCATCGTCATATCTATGAGATGCAGAAAAACTTTCCTGTACCACCTAGTATTCTTCCTGAGGCAGTCGATCTCACCAATCATCATGTCGGACTTGTCCACCAGCCGCATGTTGATATTATAGTCCAACACAGCATCAGGTTTCATCACAGGTTCGCCTGTCCCATGGTCGACCTTCCCACTGTCTCTCATCTCCCCCTTATGTACGGTGGTGAGCATGTGCACGACCCTCTTGTCATGCCACCGTATTGCCAGCATCTTCTCAGACTTGCATAGGTGCATGTCTCCTCGCTGTGAGGTTCCTGCTTCTGGGAATTTGGGGAAGTGGGCACGATTACTTTTCACAGTGCCGCAGAAGCCAATGCCGTGCTCAGAAAGGTATTTGGCAAGTTTCGGTGCTGAATAGTAGTTGTCTGTATACAGCACATGATTCCCACCAAAATACTTTTCTGGGAGCACTTTCACTACACAGCCTGAGAAGCCAAGGGGGTGTGTTTTATCCAGATCGACAGTGCTGGCTGAATATATGATGAAGTCAAGGATGTACCCCGTCTTACAGTCGCACAGTACAAAGAACTTAATTCTAAAGCGATGGCGTTTGCTTGGAATGTACTGAACAAACCGAAGACCTCCTCTGAACAAAACCAAGGATTCGTCAATGACAACCTTCTGAAAGGGGTGGAAGAATGACATAAACTTATCCTTCATTCTGCTCAGAATCTCCCGGATCTTCCAGAGTGGGTCGGTTTGGGAGGGTACATCATTGTCGGCAAAGCGCAGGTTTCCCATGATGACCGGAAGCGATCTCTGGCCATGCACTTATTGAAGGTGGGTGAGGGTAGTAAGGGGTCCATGGACCAGTATTCTTCCAACTCATGCTTCTTGGAGTGTGGCATGAGAAGCATGAGGGCAAAGAACACATACAGCTCCTGCACTCCCAGCATGGACCACTGTTGCATCTTGGCTGCACCTGTACTACTTGCAGCACGTTGTGATTCATACCTGTTGGTCTCATCACATATGTGCTGCATGACTTCGTCATCTAGGAAGGCCAAAAGGTAGTCCAGACACTCAGCATTTTCGTCAATAGTGAAGGCAGGCTGAACTCCTGAGGAGCTCTCATCAAATACTAAATTTTCAGGCACAAAATCTGACCCTTCCATCCACGCGAAGGCGTCCAGGATTCCCTGTCGTGGCGGTGTAGGGCGGGTGGTGGTGGTGGTGGTGGAGGTTGGCTGTGAGGCAGATTTATCTCGGTCAAGGACACTCGCACTGACCCTAGGTTGCCATACAGCACTAGCAGCCCTTACCCTTCTAGCTACACTACTTTTCACTCTCCTTGATTTACCTCTACCTCTAAGGCCTGCCTTCACTGTTGTTGCTGGTGGTGACTCCAATGACGAAGACTCCGGAGATAACTCAGCCGACGATGATGAAGAAATGAGTGAAGTGGGGCTTGGGGAATGGGGAGGTGAATGCACTCGTGACTCATGGCGGGCTGGGTCACGTGGGGGCATTGTTCTGGGGCTAACACGCCGCCTTTTCACTCCCTTCCCAAATTCCTGTCCTTGCTGCACTAAAGGCTCCTTTCCCTTGGAGCTAGACACTAATTCTGACACTGAAGCACTTGTTGTAGTTGTTTTTGGCACGATAACCTCACCTGGCTCATCACATGATTCACCCGAATCATCAAAATCACTGTCCATCAAAACCATGGACAATTCTGCCACTTCACGTGCCACTGCAGAGTCACTAAGGCCTTTCCTGCTTCCCTCACTACTTTTCTTAGGGGTAGAGGTCACGGGGCCCTTTGCAATGGGCGCAGAAGTGGCAGGAATGGCGGGGTGCGAGTGCGACATTGTTTCACTACAGCGGAGGACAAGGAACTAAATGCCGCGGCTTATCTGAGAAAGGAAGAGTTGACAATGACACTTAGGCTGACTGCTGCTAACTTACATGCTAATTTTTTATAGGTAGAAAATCTCGGCAATACATAAAGAAATAGGTAGTTCCAGGTGAATGTAAATGTCACTTAGGCTTCTCCCTTCCTTTCTGATATATATTTTTATTACAGACATCGATTACAAGGCATAATTCAAAGGGGAAAAAACCATGGTAATGTAGTGAATGAATGCACGTGAGGTGTTGTCAGGTGATAATTAGCCAATTCCTGGTGTATAACACTATCACTTACCTGTTTTTTATTGGTATATATTATTTTGTATAAGTATAGGGCATAGGGCTTATTTCAATGGATGAAATCTGTGGAAAAATCCGGGGGAAATTTGCGTAGCGCAGCGCGGCGTGGGAGGTGAGAGGACAGGGTAATGGAGGGCAGGTAGGGAGGGGAGTCACGAAGGGGAGAAAATCGCTAAATTGTCAAAAATGGATAGGAGTACAGATGAGATTTGGAGTGCTGACTAGTGTTGGACATTGGCAGTACTGATAGATGATACAAGCCACCACTTGAGAGCCCGGGATAATTCAAAATAACACAGAATCACAAAAGTGATGCCCCACAGTATGATCCATTGTGGCCAAGCGTCACAAAAGTGACGCCCCGCGGTTAAGGGGTTAATGCTTTTTTCCTCCACCCTTGTTTCTAAGTCTTTCTTTACTTTCACCATTTCAGCATACGTGGTTTCCACATCATTTTTGTAGCCTTGCACAGCTTCATTCATCTGTGTTATCTTCTCCTCAATATCACTGCTCTGATCAATAAGACTGCTTACTTGCCTAATTGTCTCTGTGTCATTTTTGAACTCATCCATAACACTCTCATGATTGACTACTGTACTTGCCATTTCACTCATTTTCTTCCTAAGTGTACTCAATTCCATTGTTAGTTCACTGTTGGTTGTGTCTTTCTTATTGGCCTCCCTTCCTAGTTTTTCTATTTCTTCCATTTGCAAGTGCATCTGCTTCTTTATTTCATCAATTTCATTTTTGAAAGCCATTTCTGGTTTGTTTACACGTTCAACCAGTCTATTGTGAGTCTCCACTTCAACCAGTTCTTGGTAGAAATCATCATTTTGCTTTTTACCTTTATCCCTTTTCTTTTCCAAATTTGCTTTACTAAAGTATGTATCCATTTTGCAATACTTAAAGTGCAGAGCATGTACTTACAATCCCCGTGTTGTTGTAGTCTAAACAAACCTCAGATGACTCAGCGTATTCTTTGGTCTTGGTTCTTTTTCCTGTTTGAACAAGTCTTGTTTAAACTTTTTTTTTTTTCCTTTTAATAATGAAAAATCATTTAGTCTAACCTGGTACAGAGCTTGACTCATACAAAGATACTAATTTAGGTAATGCCACTGGCCGTGTTGGTTCGGTACGGAGCGCCGATGTCGCACGTCCGCCTCGGTTGAATCCCTAGGGTGTGGGACAATACATGTAATGGAGGTGGGGAGAGTGTAGTGAGTATGAGGGGTGATTAGAAAGAAATGACAGTGAGTCCATAAACTTTTATTAGCATGAAGAACTATCAAACTATGACTCACATTCCTTCAAAGTACTCCCCTCCAACCTCTATGCAGCGTTCCATTCTCTTTCGCCACTTCATGAAGCAAGCGTGGTACTCTGAAGACGGTATACTTCGGAGTTCTGAATTGACGGTCCGTGCCAAGTCTTGGATGCGATGAAATTGCTTCCCAGCGATGGCAGATTTAATTTTTGGAAACAAAGTAGGGTGGGTGGGGGAGCAGAGTTATACCTTGTTGTTCCAGGTACTGCATAGTGAGGCGAGCTTTGTGGGGTGCAGCATTGTCGTGGAACAGCAAAAGGCGAGACCGACGGCGGGTTGGTGCGGTGTTGGCCTTGTGTTCCAAGACTTGTGGAAGGACCTGGTCTGTGTAGTATTGGGCTGTGATAGTGGACTTTTCAGGCATCACATCCATGCATATTGGTCCTTGAGAATTGGAAAAGATGGTGAAAAGGCGCTTCCGGCTGCGAAATCCTTCCTTCAAAATCTGAGGTCGAGGGTCTTCATCGCCCAACCACACCATGTTTGACTGCTTGTCACGAGTTGTGAAGAATGAAATCCAACACTCATCTCCAGTAGCAACATCTGAGAACCGTTTTGGACCATTTGGTTCAAATTCAGCAAGCCAGACACGACAAATCCTCACCCGTTCAGCCTTTTGCTCATCAGTCAACAAATGGGGTATCCATCGACAACACTTCTTCCTCAGGTGTAATTGTTCATGCACGATGTCATATGCACTCCCATAACTGATATCAAGCTCCAAGGCTAAGAACCTAAGAGTTACAGTTGGATCCTCGTCAATGATGGACCGTGCACGGACAGTTGTTGCTTCGGTCACGGATGTCCGGGGGCGTCCAGAGCGTTGTTCATCTTTCAATTCAGTTTTTCCTGCTGTGAAAGCACGAATCCAGCGGGAAACAGTTTCCAGGGAAGGAGTAGTGTCTGGATAAACTTGTAATAATTCCCCTCGAATCTCTGTTGCTTTCTTTCCCAGTTTCCACCTCGTAAAAATGTAGAACCTGCAGCCTTCTTTCGAGTAATCCATGTTTCTGGCCAGAGAGCAAAAACAAGAGTGAAGCATTCACTCACAACAATAAAACAAGAAAAGTCAGACATACGGCGACAAGTTCAAACTCGTAAGGACAGGCAACTCTGCACTCTCCTTGCTCCCCTACCTCCCATCATTCAAGGTTTTCATGTTATAGCATGGACTGTCATTACTTTCTGATCACCCTTCGTATGAAATATGTGTCATAATGATAATATGGGTGTGTGCATACGTGGCTAAGGACGTCCAGGACTGATAGGTAATCTTTGTTTCACACACCTGAGTATTTATTAATCTCCTCATAAGTTTGTGGCATGTTACATTATTATATATGATTATGTTTGGGGGTGAAACCTGAAACACCATATATGGTAAAGACAAACACTGAAATATTAGAAAAATGCATTGTGTTGCAAAATATATGAATAGCAATATTTCAGGAAGAAATATTACCGTATTATAACTTCCATTTAAATACGTTGTAGGTGCAGCTTTTCTTAAGCTTAGCTTTTCGGATTTCCTTTGATCAGTATGTTACGTTATACTGTAGCTTTGAGATAAGTAATATGTTGTATGTTGTACTATAAGTGATGTCATGGTGGACGTTCACTTAAAACTACATTGAACAAAGTTAACGGTAAGTGCAAGTTAGTAATTTACCGGCATTTGTTATTGATCACACACTGACCAACTTATTCCTGAGAAATGTTTAAAAATCTTTATTACGACTGGAAAACAGCACCTTAGGCATGTCAGCAGGTGGCAACATGTCTAGCGAGTTGGTAAAATGTCTAGAGCGTTGTCACTGTGCCAAGCAAGAATGCATCATATTTTAATGGAAAACACTGCTATTGTAACAGGAAAGTTGCGTTAAGAAATGCACATAAACGTCACAGATTCTTGTAAAAGTGCCCTGTAATAAAAATCATGTCAGTGAGCAAAATATATAGGATAGTGTCGTAACAGTTGTATTGTCAGATAAGTTACAATAAGTTATTAAAGTTACTGTTAGATTGTTATACTGCATGGAAGAGTACTCATTATGTTCAGAAGACAATTAAAAAAAAAATTGTATGGAACTCATTCATTAGTACGAAGTCCACCCACCCTCCTTCTCGATCATCTCTCGTAGTCTGTTTGGCATAGAGGCGACATGGTTCCATATGAGCTATTGCTGGTTCTGAAAAGTTCCCACTAGGCATGAATGTGGACCAGTAGTTCATCTGGTGTCCAATCCCTCTCAGGCTCCCAGCAGTTAACCATATTCCCCCAAAAATTTTGATGGAGTTCATATCTGCTCCTTTACGGAGCTAGTCGTGCATCTGCAAGTCCTCTCGACCTCCAAACCATTCCGAGACTCTTCTCTCCGTGTGGATGGGGCACCGGTCCTGAACAAAAACTGTAGGGCCGGGAGGAAACGGACAGTTCCGCTCCTGAACTGAGGGGAGGAAAAAATCCTGCAAAATTTCAATGCATTTTTTAGCAGTGAAACTCCCTTCTATCCTGGGGACGTCACTCATGCCATGGATACACACCCACCCTCCGACATCGACAGTGACTAGTCCGGTTCTATCCTCGTACATGTTCCTATGGTCGTATCTGTACGTGAATAGAATATTAACACATCGCTCATATAGTTTCATGGCTATTATTTTTGACGCTTCGGGAAAAGCCACCATTCTTTATCTTATAGATCATTATCCACTGTTTGTATAGTATGTTTTATGGGGATTGTAAGGCTTGATAAACAGCGCTGTTAGTGTTGGTAATATGTGTTCATCTAGACGTATTATTACTATGAACATCAATGATCTCTAAATGTTTTTAATATTAACATGGGGGTAGGGGGGTTTCAAGAATACTCCCCCAGTATCCCTGCTTGTCGTACAAGGCGACTAAAAGGGTTGGTGGTGGGTTAGTGCCCCACCCCGTAAAAAGAACCAACTAAAAAAGCGAACAAAGCGCCTCGGACCCGGACGGACCATACGTTGACGACTAAGGAACGGACAAAGGACATTCTTAGGGTGGGAACATGGAATGTGAGAGGAGTGAATGATGAAGTGAAAGAGAGAGAGATTGTTCAGGTGCTTGAGGATACAAAAGTGGACATATGTGGATTGACTGAAACTAAATGGAAAGGTGAATGGGTGAGAGAATGGGAATATGGTGTAGGTATATGTGCGGGAGTCAGTGAGAATGAGAGGGCAAGAGAGGGAGTATGTCTGATGATAAGCAAGAAGTGGAAGGAGAATATAAGAGAGTATGGAACAGTGGGTGCAAGGATTGTATGGGTGAGGATGAAAGTAGGTAAACAAGCATGGGCGATTGTATGTGTGTATGCTCCAACAGAGGATCGAGTGGCAAGAGTGAAAGATGGGTTTTGGGCGAGAGTAGAAGCATGTATGGACAAGTTTGAGAGGAGCGAGAGAGTGCTGTTGACTGGCGACATGAATGGCAAAGTTGGGAATGTACGAGTGGATGGAGTGGTTGGTCAGTGGGGTGTGCCAGCTGAAGTAGATGGGAATGGTAGTGCTTTGGTGGACATCTGTGCTTGTAAGGGGTTGGCAATAGTCAACACCTACTTTCGTCATAAGATGATCCACCGGTATACATGGAGAGTAATGAGGAGGATGGATGGTGAACTTGTTGAACGAAAGGCAATGATAGACTACGTGTGTGTGGATGAGTGAATGAGAAGACAAGTGTTGGATGCAAGAGTGTGGAGAGGGTGGGGGAATGGAGTCTCGGACCATCACTTAGTGATGGCCAAGGTAAAGATGCAAAGAAAGTGGTTGAGGAGGCGAAGGGGAAGACAGGAGGAAGCAGCTCCTGTGAGAAGAGTGGAGAAATTGCAAGATAGTGAGAAAATGACAGAGTATAAGAGCATAGTGGAAGAAAGATTGGGAAGGTATGAGCTAGAGCAGATGGAAGGGGTGGAAGACGTATGTAAGATATTCACGGAAGAGATAGGCGCAGCGTGTGAGGCGGTTTGTGGAGTAAGGAGGAGATGCAAGGGTGTGCAAGGGACAGCATGGTGGAATGATGAGGTGAAACGAGCTGTGGAACAAAAGAAGAAGGCATATGGTGAATGGTTGGCGAGTAGAGGTAGGGGAGAAGATGAGAGAGAGAAGAGAGAGGTATATGTGAGCAGGAGAAGGGAGGTTAAGAGACTGGTGAAGGAGAGTAAGAAGAAAGTGGATGAAGAGTTTGGGAGGAATCTGAGTGTGAAATGGATGGAGAGTAAGAAATTGTTTTGGAAGGAGGTAAAGAAAGTAAGGCAGTGTGAAAGGGGAAATAATAGGGGAGTGAAAGATAGGAATAATAGATTGTTGGTGGAGAAGAGAGAGAAATTGAGGAGATGGAAGGAGCACTTTGAGGATTTGCTGAATGTAGAGAGTGAGAGCAGTGTGAGTATAAGTGGTTGGGGAATGGCTAGGAGAAGAAGAGATGAGAGGAGGGAGGAAGAGATCAGTAGGGCGGAAGTAGTGGAAGCGATGAAGAAGATTAAGCTGGGAAAGGCCCCAGGAATTGATGGAGTGTGTGGTGAAATGCTTAGGTATGGGGGTGAGATTGTTGTGGAGTGGATATGGAAGTTGTGTAGATTGGCTTGGGAAGAGGGAAGGGTTCCAGAGGACTGGAAATCAGGTATAATTGTTCCTCTGTACAAAGGAAAAGGGGAGAGAGAAGTATGTGGTAATCATAGGGGTATTTGCCTTCTTAGTGTGACTGGTAAAATATATGGTAGAATACTCATTGATAGGGTTAGGCATATGACAGAGGAGCTAGTTGGAGAAGAACAAGGGGGATTTAGGAAGGGAAAAGGGTGTGTAGATCAGATATTTGTTCTAAGATGTTTAGTGGAGAAGTATCTAGAGAAGGGAAGGAAAGTGTATGCTGCCTTCATGGACTTGGAGAAAGCCTATGACAGAATAGATAGGCAAGGTATGTGGAAGGTATTAAGAATATATGGAGTGGAGGGAAAATTGTTGAGTGCTGTGAAGAGTATGTACGAGGGAGCTAGGGCTACGGTGCGAGTGGGTGGTGAGCTGAGTGAGTTCTTTGATCTCAATGTGGGACTGAAACAGGGGTGTGTGATGTCTCCATGGCTGTTTATATATATATATATATATATATATATATATATATATATATATATATATATATATATATATATATATATATATATATATATATGGATGGGGTTGTAAAGGAGGTGCAAGGTAGGGCAGTGGATGTGGGGGTGGCCCTAATGAATGAGGGTGAGATTTGGAAGCTTCCGGTGTTGCTGTTTGCTGATGATACAGTATTGTTGAGTGAAGATGAATGGGAGTTGCAAGGTTTGGTGAATGAATTTGGGACAGTGTGTAGGAGGAGGAAGCTGAAAGTTAATGTAAACAAAAGTAAAGTTATGGTGTTTGAGAGGAATGAAGTCACAGAGTGTGCAGTGAGGTTGGATGGTGAGGATATGGAGAATGTGAGTGCATTCAAGTACTTGGGTAGTGTGATGAGTAAGGATGGAACTTTGGGGGATGAAGTACGTGAAAGGGTACAGCAGGGAAGGAAGGTTGTTGGTACACTGAAAGCAGTGATGAGAAATAGGGAGGTGAGTATGGAAGTTAAGAAGTCACTGCATGATGGTATTGTGATCCCTACCCTGACGTATGGAAGCGAGGCGTGGACCTTGCAAGAGGGGAACAAGTCAAGAGTGAGAGCAGTGGAAATGAGTTACTTGAGAGGAGCATGTGGAGTGACGTGGAGGGACAGGTTGACAAATGAAGACGTGAAGGAATGTTATGGGGTAGATGTGGATGTGGTTGAGAAGATTAGGAGAAATACACTGAGGTGGTTTGGACATGTGGAGAGAATGGAGAATGAAAGACTGACTAAGAGGGTGTATGTAGGTGAGATGGAGGGAGGGAGAGGGAGGGGTAGACCGAGGATGAGGTGGAGGGATGGAGTAGAGAGGTATATGAGGGAGGGGGGGGTGAGTTGGGGGGAGGGTAGTCAAATGGTGGGTGACAGAGTGACTTGGAGGCGTTTTGTCTGCGGCCACCCTTTGCGGGATTAGGACGTCGGGCTATCGATAGACAGACAGATAGATAGTTATACAGTATAAGAATACGTACATATCGTCAGTAAATTTATACATACGCATTATAGTACTGTCGCCTCCAGAAATCTTTTCTTTATCATTAAATTTTATGAATACAAAATACCTGGTAACTTATATAGAGAAGTATCAGGCATACAATCAACACATCTTTATACTCTGGCCTTTATCCACCTACTACTCTTCCACACTCCAATCAGTTTTTCAACCTGTCTGTTTACCAGAATTCTTACAATTCCCCAACCATATATATATATATATATATATATATATATATATATATATATATATATATATATAGATATATAGATTTAGATATATATATATATTCTCTCTCTCTCTCTCTCTCTCTCTCTCTCTCTCTCTCTCTCTCTCTCTCTCTGTAGGTTCTCACTTTTACCTGATAACCATACACCCACACATTATATTAATCATGAAACTTCATACTGGCTAGGTTATATTCAACAAATCCACGTGGGCTATCGTGTCATTTACTCATATCCGTTCCAAGTGGCCCAACATTAAAATAAATAAAACAAAGATTATTATCAGTGATCATTTTCAAACTACCATGCGACATAGAGTATTGATTTACACTTGACCACTCTCATGTTATAAGGAATTACATTGGCCAGCAAAGGACAGCTGCATTTCTAACCACACCAAAAAATACGTGAACTTTGCAAACTACAAAAAACTGAATTTGCTGCCGTTTCGAAGTAGTTTACGTGAACGTCTACTGTGTGAGCCCTCATGACATAGTTAATACAATATATAACGGATATATTGCATAAATCAATGCTACAGTATAACTTAATCAATAGATCGCAGGGAATCCGGTAAGATAACATTAAAAACAGATGCTCTTAAAGAGTAATTTTGTAATGAACATTAAAATAACATTATTTTCTCCTGGAAGAAGTAGTTATTCATGTAATATGGAGTCCATATGACAGTATTATAATACTTCAGTGTTTGTTTTTGTATGGTGTTTCAGGTTCCACCCCCAAAACATAATCATAATAATATTATAATCATGAAACATGCTACAAACTTATAAACAGAACCTACATAAACACTGAGTTGTATGTCATCAAGT
The DNA here is from genome assembly GCF_032717465.1 of Coenobita brevimanus. Taxonomy (NCBI): domain Eukaryota; kingdom Metazoa; phylum Arthropoda; class Malacostraca; order Decapoda; family Coenobitidae; genus Coenobita; species Coenobita brevimanus. The sequence continues at coordinate 20,695,868 of NC_137056.1, read as the reverse complement.
GTTAAAGGTGAAGATTACATATCAGTCTTGGACGTCCTTAGCCACGTATGCACACACCCATATTATCATTATGACACATTTCGTACTCACTATACTCCCCCCACCCGCACTACACGTCCCACACCCACACCCACACCCACACCCACACGCACACACACATACTGTATTTGGCATTCTGTGTACTGAATGAAATCCTGCTTTGAATTCTATTGTTCCAAATGTAAATAAGCATATAGAACTAACATTAATAGCATGTTCATTAACATTGCATACTGTCAGGCTGGCAATACTGAAACAAAGGACCAAGACTGTGACTGGTGCGTGAGAGCTGCAAAGCCCCCATAATATGCCCCACAATGTATTTTGAGAGTTCCATATGGGTTGTTTCTATTTTTCATAAGTAATGCTGTTCATCAGTATGTTAACTTTAGTTATTGACATAACTGGAGGAACAGGAACCTCTGCAGTGACACTTCAACTCATCAGCGTAGCCATGAGGATTGGGGTGTCAGCGGTCACCTCCCCTCTAACTGGTATCCGCCACTGAACACATGATTACCTTTAACATCAACGAAAATATCACCATGGGTATGGCTACCCCATGACTATTACTGAAACATAGACTATCCAATTAAGTATTGATTATTGGTTAACGTAATCCTTAATATGAAGTGGTTTTGTATTGCACTTGGATTTTGACACAGTATATATTAAATTTTACGTAAACATATTAAATGCAACGTCTTTACTCATTAGCACAAACTGATAATACGTGTGTCTACTGCTAGCCACCTGAGAAGAGAGAGAGAGAGAGAGAGTCGAAGTGGTGGAGCAGGGTAAATGTTTTCCATTAACGAGGGAGAGGGTATTCTATGTTTGGTGTAATTTAAAGTGTGTAATCGGGTCTATATAAAGGTAATAAAAATAAATAGGTTTATTATTATTTAGGATACAGGATATCATTGACACCTTAATAACTATACTGTAATGACTGAGAATGTATAACTGTTGGCTGCTCACTTCCATACTCCCCTCTTCCCCCTACATCACTCCATTTGTGGGTGAACTTGCCCTCTGTTTCTGAACTACAACTCAACCTCTGTCGTGGTTCACGCTACAAGGCAAGAGAATTATTTTATTAAACTCAGACTTTATAAATTGTACAGTGCACAGCCCATTATCTCAAACAATCACATTATTTATTAGCATATATCTTAGCATAATGCAATGGCCACATAATGTAATTCGGAGGCTGAAGCTTGGCAATTCGAAAAAGTGTTGGACACACACACAAACACACACACACACACAAGCGACACCAAGGAGTGCAGACGCAGGCCGACAGCGCTCCATACCGAGCCAGCACGGCCAGTGGCATTACCTAAATTAGTACCTTTGTATGAGTCAAGCTCTGTACCAGGTTAGACTAAATGGTTTTTTATTATTTAAAAAAAAAAAAAAGAAAAAGTTTAAACAAGACTTGTTCAAACAGAAAAGAGAACCGAGTAGCGAAAGAATGCGCTCAATCAGCTAATTGTTTGTTTAGACTACAACTGCCCCGGGGAATGTAAGTACTCTGTGCTTTTAATATTGCAAAATGGCCACATACTTTAGTAAAGCAAATTTGAAAAAGAAGAGGGATAAAGGTAGAAAGCAGGATGATGATTTCTACCAAGAACTGGTTGAAATGGAGACTCACAATAGACTGGTAGAGCATGTACACAGACTGGAAATGGCCTTTCAGAATGAGATTGATGAAATAAAGAAGCAGATTCACTTGCAAAAGGAAGAAATAGAAAAACTAGGAAGGGAGGTCAACAAGAAAGACACAGCCATAAGTGAACTAACAGAGGAAGTGAGTACGCTTAGGAGGAAAATGAGTGAAATGGCAAGTACAGTAGTCAACCACTAGAGTATTATGGAAGAGTTCAAAAATGATACAGAGACATTTAGGCAAGCAAGCAGTCTGATAGACCACAGCAGTGATATTGAGGAGAAAATAACACAGGTGAATGAAGCTGTGCAAAGCTACAAAAATGATGTGGAAACCACGTGTGCTGAAATGGTGAAAGTAAAGAAAGATTTAGAAACAATGGTGGAAGAAAAAAGCATTAAAAAGGAAGTGACAAGAATAATCCAAAACAATCCAAAGTTAGTCAGAGATTCAGTAGATATCAACAAATCTATAGTAATCATTGGTATAGAAGAGGAAGAAGTAAAAAGCAAGATCTCAAGAGACAAAAAGGAGATGGCAAATGTAATGAGTTTATTGAAAGAAGTATCAGAGGAAATCTGTAGTAAAGACATAGAGGAACACAAAAGGTTAGGGAAATACGAGAAAAGCAAGTCAAGACCTCTAAAGGTAACTTTCCAGAGTGTAAACACCGTGGAGGAGATATTAAAAAAAGCAAAGAATCTTATGGAAAAAGAGGAGTTCAAAAATGTATGGATAAAAAGATGCCTAACACAAGAGGAACTGGAATTACTGAAAGAGAAAAGGGAGGAAGCAAAAACAAAAAATGAGAGAAGATCAGAAGAGAACACATTTTTTTTTTAAAGTAATAGGATTGCAGGTACGAAAGTGGTACATTAACAGGAGGGAATAAAAGGGAGGAAGGTAGTAGAACCATGTCATGACAAGTATATAAAGATGATTAAGTTGATGTACTCAAATGTGGATGGAATGGTATCTAAATTATTAGAGATGAATGATTATGTCAGAGAAAATGAACCACATAATATGCCTAACTGAAACAAAATTAACACCAAGGATATGAAATAACATACTAAACTTAGAGGAATATAATATACGGAGAAGAGATAGAAACTTAAAAAAAGGAGGAGGAATTATAATATTAACTAAGAAAAATATAAAAGTCAATGAAATAAAACTAGATATACCCTCACAAGTAGAACTGATTGCAGTAGAGATCAACACATCTGAAGGGAAAGTAATTGTAGCCAATTTGTACATGCCACCCAGATCAAACACATGGGAAAGATACGAATATGAGGACCTGGCAGAGAGTACAATTCAGAGTTTAAAAGCATTACTACATAAAATGAAAGAGAAATCGAAAAGAATTATACTAGCTAGAGATTTTAATACAAATATAAATTGGAATACTCTAGATATAATAAGCCAAGAAAGCTGTTGGGACCAAAAGCTCCTGGATCTCGTGCAAGAGTTTTTTCTGACGCAACATGTGAGGGAAACCACCAGAAAAAGAGGACTCGATGTACCTTCAATGCTAGATCTCATATTTACTAGACAAGAAAATGATATTGACAGTTTAATATATCACCCTCCACTCGGCAAAAGCGACCATGCAGTACTAAATAGCAACTTTAGGATAGCATATGACATAGTTAACAGCAATGAAAGTTACAAAAAGAGCCTAAACTATAAAAAGGGAAATTATCATGACCTAAAGAAGTATTTCTTAGAAGTTGATTGGGAAAATGAGCTTAGAGGACAAGATTTAAATGCTGTAAAAAAAATTCTGTGAATTTTATGAAATAGGAGTCCAGAAGTACATCCCACAGCACAAAGAAGCAGATAAGAAAATACAGAAATGGTTCAATACAGAATGTAAAAAATCAAAAGAAAGAAGAGATTTGTTGTGGAATAGATACAAAAGACACAATAGTGAAAGGGCATATAGAAATTTCAAAGAGGCAAGAAACGATTATACAAGAATAAGGAGGGAAGCCCAGAAATAGTTTGAGGAGGATATCATAAATAAAAGTAGTGATCAACCGAAGCTATTTTACAGCTACATCAGAAGCAAAACCAAAGTAAAAGATATAATACAATCCATTACGGACGAGAGAATCACCTATACACAAGGGAAAGATATTTGTGAAGCACTAAATAAGAATTTCCAAGCAGTTTTTACAGAAGAAAAAAATTTTGAGAGGGACTATGTGGAGCATGCATGCCCACACATACTACCAGATATACAAATATCAGAAAAAGTAATACAGGAGGAGTTAAGTAAATTAGACAGAGGAAAAGCAAATGGTCCTGATGAAATTTCATGTTGGGAGCTACGAGAATGTGCAAAGGAGTTAAGTAAACCATTATTTTTAATTTTCAAGAAATCCTTGAGTCAAGGTAAACTACCTGATATTTGGAAGAAAGCAAATATTGTCCCTTTATTCAAGAAAGGGAATAGACAAAATCCACTCAACTACCGACCAGTATCACTGACCAGTGTTGTAAGCAAGGTATTAGAAAAGCTTATAAGAAAAGCTTGGCTAAATCATCTAGAAGAACACAATATGATAACAGAAAGACAGTTAGGTTTCAGAAAAGGAAAATCATGTGTTACTAAAATCTGTTGAGCTACTATAACAGAGTAACAGACACAATACAGGAAAGAGAAGGATGGGTGGACAGTATCTATTTAGATTTCAAGAAAGCATTTGACACAGTACCACACCAAAGACTTTTATGGAAACTGTACCACCAAGGAGGAATTCGAGGCAAACTGTTTTGTTGGATGCAAGATTTTCTCATAAAAAGAGAAATGAGAACAGTACTAAGGGGAAACTACTCATCATGGAAAGAAGTGACTAGTGGAGTACCACAAGGCTCAGTGCTGGCACCAATCATGTTTTTAGTGTATGTAAATGATATAGACAGTAACACTGGAAATGAAAGCTATATAAATATGTTTGCAGATGATGCAAAAATACAAAGGAGAATTACTAACACAGACTCTTGTAAAGAGCTACAAGAAGAATTAAATAAACTTCATGAATAGAGTAATACATGGCAAATGGAATTCAATGTAGACAAGTGTCATGTAATCAAGTTTGGTAAAAGTGGAAAAAGACCTGACTGGGATTATACGTTAGGAAATAAAGCCCTACACACATCAGAAAGAGAGAAGGACTAAGGAGTGATTATCAGTAACAGACTATCTACGGCTGACCACATCAGCGAGAAGGTACGGAACATGTATACACTGCTTGCAAATATGAAAATAGCATTCACATACATAAATGAAGACATGCTAAGAAGGATAATAACATCATTCATCAGACCAACCCTGGAGTATCCATCAGTAGTCTGGAGTCCTCATCTCAAAAAACACATAGACAAGATTGAAAAAGTTCAAAGGGCCGCTACAAGATGGATACCAAGCTTAAGGGATCTAAGCTACGAGGAAAAACTAAATAAACTGAATCTACCAACACTACAGGAGAGAAGGAAAAGAGGTGACATGATAATACTATATAAATGCATATCAGGGAAGGAGAAATTAGACATAAATGATTACTTAACATATGGAGAAGCATCAGCAAGAGGACACTGCAAAAAACTGCATAAGAAGACAGGTGATAAAGACGTGAGGAAATTCAGTTTCCCAAACAGAGCAATTGATCAGTGGAATGCATTACCGAATGAAATAGTGTGTGCCAAAACAATTCACAAATTTAAGGATATGTACAATAAATATGGTTTAAGACACGGGACTGTACGAGCTTGACTCATTCCTGTAAAGATACAATTAGGTAAGAACAATTAGGTAAGAACACACACACACACACACACACACACACACGGGCACGCGGTGTTGCTATGTTAGCCAAACCCAGTCCAATTGGAACTTTTGCTGAGTGTACTTTAGTTCTCTGGTCCTCCTCAACATCCTTGGCTGCAGAACACCACAGTTCCTCAGAGCTGTCCCAGCTGTTCTATCCTGACCCATGGTACTGCCACAGACGATTCACGTGTACCAAATTTGGGTGGGATTTCCTGCCTTCCCGAATCCAGTACATAACATCTGACAGGCGGTCCAACACAGTGTGAGGCCCATCCCATGGGTTCTGCAGCTTTGATGACTGTCCCTTCTTTCGCTGAGGATTGCATAACCAAACTTGGTCACCAACCTTGAAGCTCACCTCACTTGCCTTGGCATCATAATTGCTCTTCATCACCTCTCCTGAAAACATGAGGGCTCCTCACACTTGATGATGTACCTCAGCCAGCCTTTCGTGAAGAAGATTTGAATAGCTGGAGGTGTCTGGCGACAGCTCTTCACTAGGTGGTCTTCCCATTAACAAGTCAACAGGTAAGTGTAAGTGGCCCAGCGTCAGTTTTCCAGCAGTGTAGGCGGTAGACTCATGGGATGCAGCCCGATATGCCATCAACAACGCAGGTAATTTCTGGTCCTATTGTGTTTGTCCCTCTTTGAAGTACTTGGCCAGTTCTTGTCCCAGGGTCCAGTTGAATTTCTCCACTGTCCCATCTGACTGTGGCCTTAGTGTGGTCGTCCTGGTCTTCTTGATCCGCAGTAAATTGCAGCATTCACTGAACACTGCAGACTCGAAGTTTCTACCCTGGTTTGAATGTAGCTCTTGTGGCTTCCTATAGCAACAGAAAAACTTGTCAGCCAACATCTGAACATCAGTTGCAGCCTCTTGATCAGGGATGGCATAGGCTTCTTGCCACTTTGTGAGATAGTCCGTGGCGACACATATATACTGGTTTCCTCTTTCAGTGAGTGGCTGAGGTCCAGCAATGTCCACCACGACTCTTTCCATTGGTACACCCTCTTGGTGCAGGTGAAGAGGGGTGCAACCACATTTCTGGGACCCATCATGGCACAACACACATCACAGACCCGACAACGCTCTTCAACATCCTGACGCATGCCAGTCCAGTAGAACCTCTGTCACAGCTGACTTAGAGTTTTCTTCACTCCAAGGTGCCCACTAGTGATCTGGTTATGGGACTCATCCAAGATCTCAGACCTCATCTTCAGAAACATCAGTCGTCAATACGTGCTGAGGCCATCAGATGTCTCCCACTGATGCTCCAGTTATCCATTGTTCAAACGAAGAAGGTCCCACTGACTCCAGTAGCTCTTGGTATCAGGGCTTAACCTGGAAACTTCTTCCCAAAATGGTCGTACTCTACACTTTAGCACTGGTTATAAATCTGCATCCTCCATCTGCATCCTGTTCAGGCCTTCTTCAACTGACGCTGGCACGGTCACAACAGTACGGTGGCATTTCTTGCCAGAATTCCTATTCCTACTATACTGCTTGCCGTCTGTTCTTCCATCTTCTCGTACACTATTCATCAGGGTTCTTCTGCATTTCCTCATTGGTGGGGCTTCTTGGGAAAAACTGGCTGGTTTTTGTATCTTGTCACCAGCCTTAACTAATTTACCATCATCCTTCTCATCTGGAAACTCATAGCTGAAGTGTCCCACCTCACTGCATGTCCAACACCCTTTTGTTGCAATCGTGGGTTTCCTTGCACTGCTCCGTTCTTGCTTTTTCTTCCATTTGTAACAATCCATCTTCTTATGTCCTGGCTTCTCACAGAACCAGTAACCTCCTCTGATCTTCTGTTCTCCCTTCCACTCGTTGCAGTCCACTTTCCTATGTCCTAGCTTTTCACAGTACCAGCAACTTCCTTCAAATTTCTCCACTTCATGAACCTGCCCCTTTCTTGCCTTGAATCCTGCACTATGACCTGCCTGAAAAGTGGATGTACTGGACCTGACATAGGACTCAAACACTAGATCCCTGGCTAGTGCTTCTCACATGCTTTTGGGTTGTGTCTGTTGGCACGTTCAACTCTGCACTATTAAGACCATCAATGAACTGGCGGTCCCTCAGAAGAATAGCTAACAGGTTAAGTGCTGCTCCAGGGTACACCTTGTATGCCATACTCTCCAGGTCATGATCAAGCTGCTGCAGGGATTCGCCTCGAGCCCGTACAAGGGTCCGGAATCGTGCTCTGTAAACCTCACTATGGTACATGGTCCCATATCTGCAGCCCAGCACTTTTACTAGGGACCGATAACTGTTCCTCTCCATTACTGACATCTGGCCCAGAATTTCCATTGCAGCACCCTTAAGGCCAGCAGCAAGCTCCACTCCCCTCTGCCTATCATCCCAACCATTCTGATCAGCAAGTAACTCAAACTGTGCACGGTAAGTTTCCCAAGACACTCTGTCATCAAATTCCAGAGGTTTCTTTTTAATTGGACTTGCATTATAGCCATGCACTTCACTGGTTTGAGTCCTATAAACTGGGGCATCATAATTAAGTCCAGGACTTAAAACTTCTGCATTCTGATTATTCAACCCTATAATGCTACCTTTAGACGTTTAGGATCTATCAAGATTCATCATACAGTGTTCATTCTTGACATTAGCCTGAGGCTCAGCAGTGCAGTATTTCTCTACAGCTTCAATTTTCTCTCTAATTATCTTCACATGGTCGACTACATGCTTTAGTTGGTTATCTATATGCTGTTTGCACTATGTCATTATTCCCTCACCAATATTCAGCTGGTTGTCTACATGCTGTCTGCTCTTCATCACATTATTGCTTACCTCATACTTCCGCTGCCCTAGCTAGCCATCCAATTCCTCCTTAAACTGTTGCTCTTCTTCCTTCAATTCCCCCATGAAAGCATCTAACTGTCCTTGCATCCTCAGTTGTTATTCCCTCTGTTGCTCCTGTAATGTATCTTGATGCTGTTCATAACATCCTTTTTGTTCTTCACTTTGTGCCTCTACTTGTTCACTCTGTGCTTGTAAATGTTCTTTGATTTCTTCATTTTGTGCCTGTACTTGTACATTTTGTGCTTGTAGTTGTTCTTTGGGTTCTTTCTGTCCTTCATTCTGTGCTTGTAGTTGGGCACTTCGTGCTTACAAGAGCTTCATGATTGTAGCCAGTTACACCTCATCCTCCTGCCCAGCTCGGGATCTTGTCTGCACACCCCCTTGCTCCATGTCGAAGATTAGGCTCACTGCAGCACTTTCTAAATATCCACACTCCTGACACCACCATTACGTCCTTGTCCCACACTGCCACAGGCTCCAACGGCAGTGGTACAGTATAGGAAGGACGTTGCCCAGTGAGTTGTTCTTGCTATGGTCAGCCTTTCAGTGTGCAACACAAATGATCAGCTGAGGCAAAATTAAACACTGGCTTTTTAAGTTCACTTTCTTTTCCAGATAATTCGCTTAATGCTTGCCAGCTACACTTCACTGTTTTCACAAGTACCGGAGATAATCTTCACTAACTGCAATAATACACTTAATGCTTGCCAACAATGCTTCATTGTTTTCACAAGCACCGATGATACACAAACTGCACTGACAGGTAACTACACTCAAACTGAAGTGAAAACTGGCTGAAACTACTCTAGTCTCTCCCTCCCACGTCACCGGCGCCATCCTCGCCCTCAGTCTGCCTCTGCTGCCTCCTTCCCTGCCTCCTCTGTCTCCACCGTTGTCACCATGTGTGTGGAGGTCGCTAAGGCTTTCTCGGGAGGGGATATGGCAGTCCTTGCCTGGCGCCTGCCTGCCATCTTCCAGGCCAATGGGCTCCCTGCCATATTAATCCCGGAGTCGTTTGCCTCCTCACCCATGGTGCGGAAGAGGCATGGGAGAAAGGCCCGTTCTCGTCGTCCCGGGCCCCCCGCGACCCCCACCACCTTGGTCCCGAGGGTGCTGCAGTTGGAGCCTTCAACCCCTCCAACTAGGATCCAGCTGTTGGGCCGGGCTATTTCCCGCCGGTCTGCCTCCCGACCTCTTCCTGAGGTTCCTATGGAGGTTGGGGATGCTGCGCCCTCATCACCACCTACGGCTGCATCTGATGCCCCTGTCTCTCCTGTGGTGCCTGCTGCCGTGGCTCCTATTCCTTCTGTGGGGCAGGCATTGGAGGGTCCCAAGCCATCTGGCTCAGCCCGGCAACTCACCTGGGGTGACTTTGTATCGTTACCCCAGGCTGGCCTCGACCAGTTCCAGACACAGTTACAGCATTATATGGACTCTGCACCTCTGGGACCCAGCAAGAAAGAGTTCAGCAAGGGGGACTTCCGGACGGCTATGCTCTCCTTCACCGAGCTGCGCCGGGGGTCCCTCCAGGCTATCACCGACCCTGATGTATACAAGATACTTTCATACACCCTTGAGGTTGTACAGTCATATCTCTCTACCGATCATGACTCGGACTCTGCCTCCAGTTCCACCACCGTTTGAGCCAGCCTTCGACCATCAGTTCTCCTGCCGCTGTTTGTGTCTGCCATCTGTTTCCTGTCTCTTAATATAGGGACATGATTTATATTCATTCATCTTTTTTTATGGATTCTTTGGCTTAATGGCCACCATATGGCCGATAACCATAAAACACCAACCAAACAAACTAGTCTCTTCCTCATCCTTATATAGTCTTACATTAGTCTCGAAGCTTCTAGTACACTCACGACGGGGTAACAGTTAAAACAATTACCAGCTAGGAGACATCCAAAACATGCCACTTTTTTTTTTTGCATTACGTAACACTGTAAATTATTTAGCATAGAAACTGAGATATGATTACATAATCTGACAGTCACATAAATAAAACGTCATAGAGAAAAAGAACACAAAAATTAATGTTCAACTTACAAAATACTACGCTTACAAACAGCAGGCTGACTGGCAACTCTGACACGTAAGGTAATATACGAGAAACAGTGAGAAACTTTCAGACTACCTTACTAGAAAATCTCGTTTCATAATAGTATTTTCAGAAAGCTAGACTGGGAGAACAAAGGAATGAACATACAGTAGTTGGAGAAAAGCTAAATGATTTAAGATTTGCAGATGATATTGTCCTAATCCCAGAAGCAGCAGAGACATTGCAAGAAATGTTCAATGAGCTGAACAGAGAAAGTCTCAAAGTGAAGCTAAAGATGAACCGGAGTAAAACTGAAGTAATGATTAATCCACATACACCAAAGAGCGTCATCAGAATAAGCAAAGGAATTCTTGATGAATTCGAGGAGTATAGTTACTTGGGGCAAATACTAAACTTAAGGAAAGACCATGATGGCGAAATAAAAAGACACATTACAATTGGATGGAAAGCTTTTGATAAACATGTCATGAAAAGTAGCCTGCCAATATGTATGAAACGGAAAGTATATAACGAATGTATGATCCCAGCTATGACGTACCGTACGATTGTGAGACCTGGAAACTGACAAAATCGATAGAAAATCAACTAATCTGTTCTTAGAAAGGAATGGAAAGGTCAGTGTTGGGAATATTTTTAAGAGAGAGAGAGAGAGAGAGAGAGAGAGAGAGAGAGAGAGATGGTTAAGTCGTTTTGTGTGTTTTCACTCTGCTTTGTTATGTTGACTTGTGCTCTATACCGTTCTGGCGTGTTGTGTTATTTTGTGCTGTGTTGTGTTGTGCTGTGTAGTGTTATATTGTGCTATGTTGTGTTGTGCTGTGTTGCGTTGTGTTGTATCGTGTTGTTGTGATGTCCTGTGTTGTATTTTACTGTGCTATGTCACGCTGACTTGTGATCTATGCTGTTGTGTTGTGCTGTGATGTGTTCTACTGTTTTGTGTTGTGTCGTGTTCTGTTTTCCTGTGTTGTGTTGTGTCGTGCCGTGTTTTGTTGTGCTGTGTTTTTTGTGTTGTGTTGTGTTATGCTTTATTGTGTTGTGTTGTGATGTGAAGTGTTGTGCTGTGCTGTGTTGTGCTGTGTTGTGTTGTGCTGTTGTGTTGTGCTTTGCTGTGTGGTTTTGTGCTGTGTTTTGTTGCACTGTGTTTTGTTGCATTGTGTTATATTGTGCTGTTGTGTTGTAGTGTGTTGTGTTGTTTTGTGCTGCGTAGTGCTGTGTTGTGCAGTGTTGTGATTTGCTGTGTTGTGTTGTGCTGTGTTGTGTTGTTTGTTGTCTTGTGTGTTGTGCTGTTGTGTTGTGTTGTGCTGTGCTATGTGGTGGTTTGCTGTGTTGTGCTGTGCTATGTGGTGGTTTGCTGTGTTGTGCTGTGTTGTGGTTTGCTGTGTGTGCTGTGTTTTGCTGTACTGTGTTATGCTGTGTTGTGTTACATTGTGTTTTTGTGTTGTGTTATGCTTTTCTGTGTGGTTTTGTGTTGTGTTTTGTTGCATTGTGTTATACTGTGCTGTTGTTTTGTAGTGTATTGTGTTATTTTGTGCTGTGTTATGTTCTGTTGTGCTGTTTTGTGTTGTGTGGTGCTGTGTTTTGCTGAGTTGTGTTGTTTGTTGTATTGTGTGTTGTGCTGTTTTGTGCTGTGTTGTGTTTTTTGTTGTGCTGTGTGCTGTTTTGTTTTGTGTTGTGCTATGCTGTATTGTGTCGTGCTGTGATGTGTTGTGTTGTGTGTTGTGGTGTGCACTGTTGTGTTGTGTTTGCTGTGTTGTGCTGTGTTGTGTTGTGCTGCGTTATGTTGTGCTATGTTGTGTTGTGCTATGCTGTGTTGTGTTGTGCTGTGTTTTGTTGTGCTGTGTTGTATTCTTATGCTTTGTTGTGTTGTGCTGTGATGTGTTGTTGTGCTGTGTTGTGTTGTGTGTTGTACTGTGTTGTGATGTGCTGTGTTATGTTGTTGTGCTGTGTTGTGTTGTTGTGCTGTGTTGTGTTGTTGTGCTGTGTTGTGTTGTGTTGTATGTTGTGTTGTGTTGTGTTGTATGTTGTGTTGTGTTGTGTGTTGTGTTGTTTTGTGTGTTGTACGTTGTGTTGTGTTTTGAGTTGTGTAGTGTTGTGCTTTGTGTTGTGTTGTGTGTTTTGCTGGGTTGTGTTGTGTTGCATTGTGCCGTGGTGTTTTGTGTTCTTTTGTGTGTTTTGCTTTGTTGTGTTGTGCTGTATGGTGTTACGGTGTTTTGTGCCGTATTGTGTTGTATTGTACTGTGTTGTGTTGTGCTGTATTGTGTTGTAGTGTTTTGTGCTATATTGTTTTGTGTTGTGCTGTGTTGTGTTGTCCTATGTTGTACTGTGTTGTGCTCTGTTGTGTTATGCTGTATCATTATGGTGTTTTGTGCAGTATTGTGTTGTGTTGTTTTGTGCTGTGCTATGCTGTGTTGTATTGTGTTTTGTTGTGCTGTATTGTGTTGTGGTGTTTTATGCTGTATTGTTTTGTGTTGTTTTGTGCTGTGTTGTACTGTGTTGTACTGTGTTGTGTTGTGTTGTGCTGTGCTGTTTTGTGTTGTGCTGTATTGTGTTGTGTTATTTTCTGCTGTGTTGTGCTGTGTTATACTGTGTTTTGTTGTGCTATATTGTTTTGTGTTGTGTTGTGTTGTGATGTGTTGTACTGTGTTGTGTTGTGTTGTGTTGTACTGTGCTGTGTTGTGCTGTATTGCGGTGTGGTGTATTGCGTTGTGCTGTATTATGCTGTTGTGCAATGACATGGGGGAACAGAAGGTGAGAGTGGGAGAGGATTGAGAGACAGGAGGAAGAATATGAAATGAAGGCAAAAAGTAGAAGGGAAGGGGGAGAAAGTAGATATAGTAGGAGGAAGGAGGAGAAGATAAGATAGACAGATAGCCTGCTTGAGAGAGAGAGAGAGAGAGAGAGAGAGAGAGAGAGAGAGAGAGAGAGAGACTATGTAAAAGGAGAGTTATTGTGACGAAATGCTTTTGACTCCGCCCTGTCAAGAAGTGCTGTACGTGGTGAACCCTCTCACACAAGTGAGCTGATTATACAGAGGTTGGTAAGGCTAATGTCAAAATTCACGGTAGCTTACGCCAGACTGAGTTCGGTTAGTTAATTTGTTATGATCGGCTGTACGTGGTTACTCCATATTTGACTAGGTAAATTATGTTAATTTAAATCAAATTAGGTTACATGATATCATATTAGGTTTGGTTATGTTAGATTACGCTGGACTAGGTTAGATTATTTTAGGTTCGATAAGATAATGCTAAGCTGTATTGGTTGATAAGAAAACACAGAAACAAGAGGCAAGAGAAGATGACTAAGAATAATAAAAGGATTAATGAAATTATGCTGGTAAGCAGATGAGTAAAAATGAGGAGAAAGAGAGGTAAGGGGAACAAAACAGAAGAGTTGAAAGGAGAGGCAAGGTGTGTCTTGATGAGATGATATAAGATGAGGAAATGAAGAAAAGATAGATAGATATACTTATCTATCTATCCATCAATCTATTGCCGGACGCCTAAATCCCGCAAGGGGGGGCCGCAAACAAATCGCCTCTATGTCGCCCCGTCCAACGCCATTTTACTGCCCTGTTCCCAGCTCACACTTCCATCTCATATACCTCTACGCTCCATCCCTTCAGCTCACCCTCGGTCTCCCCTTCCCTCTCCCCCATCCACCTCACTGGCATACACTCTCCTCGTTAGTTTCTAGCTCTCCATCCTCAGTATATTTCTCCTAACGCTTTCAATCACATCCAGATCCACACCACAACACTCTTTCATTTCCTTATTTGTCAAACTGTCTCTCAACGTAACTCCACACGCTCCTCTTAAATAACTCACTTCCACTGCTCACACTCTTGACTTGTGTCCTTCCAACAACGTCCACGCTTCACTTCCATACGTTAGGGTTGTTATCACAATACTGCCATGCAATGACCTTTTTTTACTTCCGTGCTCAGTTCGCTGTTCTTTATCACTGTTTTCAAGGGATCAACAACCTTTCTTTCCTGTTGCACCCTTTCAAGCATTTCTAAACTTCCATCCTAACTCATCACACTACCCAAGTACTTAAACACACTCACATTTTTCATTTCTTCCTCATCGAAACTCACTGTACATTCAGTGGCTTCATTTCTTTCAGAGACCATAACATTACTCTTCCCTACATTCACCATTAGATTCCGTGTCTTACTTTCCCAAACTCTTTCACCAAACCTTGCAGTTCCCATTCGTCTTCACTTAACAACACAGTATCATCTGCAAACAACTGTACAGGGAGTTTCCAAACATTGCCCTCTCTCATTAGGGTCACTCTAACATCCACCGCCATACCTTGTACTTCGTTTATAACCTCATCCATGCACAGATTGAAGAACCATGGGGATATGACACATTCCTGATTCAATCCAACATTCATGTAGAAAAATTCACTCAGTTTACAATTCACACGCACTGTAGCCTTAGCACCCTCATACATACTCTTCACGCCATTCAGCAACCTCCCATTTACTCCATATATTCATAAACCTTTCCACAGACCTTGTCTGTCCACCCTGTCATATACTTTCTCCAAATCCATGAAGGAAGCATACGACTTCTTTCTCTTCTCTAGAATCTTTTCCACTAAAGACCTAAGAATGAATATCTGATCCACACAACCTCTTACCTTCCAAAACCTCCCTGTTCTTCTACTATTCCTCTGTTATTCCCCTAACTCTATTAGTAAGTATCCTACCAAATACTTTTCTTATTACACTAAGAAGACAAATGCCCCTATGGTTACTACACACTTCTTTTTCCCCTTTTCCTGTGTATAAGGGAATAATTATACCTGACTTCCATTCCCCCGGGACTCTATCTTCCTCCCAGGCCAATCTGCACATCTTCCATATCCATTCTACTACTATCTCTTCCCCATGTTTCAGCATTTCACCACACACTCCATCAATTCCTTGGGCTTTCCCCATTTTGACTTTCTTCATTACTTTCAATACTTCTATTTCCATCCTACTGATTTCTTTCTCTCTTCTCACCTCCCTCCTTCTCCCAGCAATTCCCCAGCCACTTATACTCACATTTCTTTCATTCTTTATGTTGGCCAGTTCCTTAAAGCGTTCTCTCCATCTGCTTACTTTTTCTCCCTTCTCCACTAGTAATCCACCATGTTTATCTTTCACTCGCTGGCTTACTTCTTTATCACCCTGTCTACCTCTGTTTACCTCTTTCCAGAATTTTGTCTTACATACCCTCCACTTTACACTCAAATTCCTTCCAAATTCCTCATCCACTCTCTTCTTACTCTCTTACTAATCTTTTCACTTCTCTCTTCCTCTCTGCATATAACTCTCACTTCCGTCTCTCTACTTCCTCCACGTTCCTGTTTCTCATGCACTCACTTTATGTTTTCTTCTTTTGCACTACAGTCTGTCTGACCTCTTCATTCCACCATGTTGTTCTTTGCACTCCATTTTGTCTTCTCTTCACCCCACGCACCACCTCACATGCTGCACAGATTTCTTTTGTGAGCATCTTGGACACACCTTCCTCGTCTCCCATCTGCTCCAAATCATATTTACACAATCGCACGTCCATTTCTCTCTTATATTCTGCCCTCTTTTTTTTTCCCCATTTTCTCGCAACCTTTCTACCCTCCTTGTATGGAGTGCTTCCTCCTGTCATCCCCTTCTCCTACTCCTCAATTTCATTTAAACCTTGACTTTCAGAACCACCATGTGGTGGTCAGAACGCCATTCCTCCAACCTCTGTATGCTCTTGCATCCATTACACACCTTCTCATTCTTTCATCCACACACATATGATCAATCATTGCTTTCCGTTCACTCAGTTCACCACCCACCCTTCTCATCACTCATCACGAATACCTGTTGATCATATTGTGTCTATAGAGCATAATGGCTATCACCAACCTCCTCCCTGCACAAATGTCCACTAGAACACTGCCATTCTCATCCACTTCTGCAGGCACACCCCACTCACCAACTACTCCATCCATCTTCACATTCCCTACTTTTCCATTCATATCTCCAGTCAAAAATACTCATTCTTTTCAAAGTTTTCCATGCACTTTTCCATATTTGTTCAGAACTCTTCTTCTATACTTGTACGATCTCTCGTTGGCGCATACACACTCACACAATCGCCCACGTTTGTAGTCCACCTTTCATTCTTACCCACACAATCCTTGAGCCAATGGATCCATACTCTATTATATTCTCCTTCCATCTCATGCACACAACAGTACGATACAAACTCCTTCTTTTGCCCTCTTATTTTCACCTACTCCCGCACATATACCCCATCCATACTCACATTCTCTCACAGTCTCACCTCTCCATTTTGTCTCAGTACATCCACGTTTGCAAACTCATGCACCTGGACAATCTCTCTCTCTTTCACCTCATCATTCGCACCCCTTAATTCCATGTTGCAGTCCGTATTATGTCCTTTGTTCGGCCTTAGTCGTCACCTGTTGGTCATCCCTGGTCCGAGGCTTCTTGTGAGTATTTTTTTTTTATTTTTTTATTTTTTTTCGGGAAGGGCACTAACCCTCCGCCAACCCACTTTTTATCACGTAGGGAACACGTGTTGGTTGTTTATAAGGTTACCACCCGGCGTTGTAAATGATTTCCTGGTTTACAGGAAATAATTTGGCTTGTCACTCAGTGTAGAGCTACTCTAAAATTGAGTACCGCTACACGAAGAAGATGGATGATGGGCTCCCCCATTTACCACGATATATATATATATATATATATATATATATATATATATATATATATATATATATATATATATATATATATATACCTGCCCACCTATCTGTCTATCTATCTACCTATCTATCAATCTATCGAAAAAGAGAGGATGGAAAAGAAAGACAGGGAAAACTTATGTGTGCGAGGAGTGAGGCAGGTGGTGGTGAGAGAGGCAGTTGACTCAGTTAAGCCTCATGACGGTAATAAGGAAGACAAGATTTCTCTGCCGGTCAGGCCAAGGGGGCAACTGGGGTCTCTCTCACTTTCTCTTACTAGCTCGCTTTCACTCACTTACATGCTTTGAAACTTTTCCAGTCACTTTCTCTAAGTCACACCCATTTTTCCCACTCGCTCCCAGTCGCTCAGAGTCACTGCCAGTATTTTCCAGTGTTTTTCAACACATTTTGAATACTTCTCAGTTACTTCCAATCACTTCAAAGCAATTTTAGTCTCACCTGCTTACTTTCAATCTTTCTCAGGCACTTACACTCATTTCCAAGCTATGGAAGTCTCTCCCGGTCACTTTCATTACTTACTACTTTTCTTTCATACCCACCATTGTCCGTTTATTTAACCTATTTCTTCACTTTTCCCAGTCATTTTCGGTCTCTCAATTACATCTATTTATATTAAAAATTTTCTGGTCATTTCGAACCTCCCTGAACCCTTCTCAGTCGTTCTCAGTTTCATTCACTCACTTGTCTCTCACACCCGCTTTATTCAGGAATTTTCAGGTAGTCTCACTCTCTTCCATTAACTTCTAACCTGACGAAGATCAATAACTCAGTACACCTCAGCTGATGACCAGGTGCAGCTAGACTGGAGGGTTGATTTGAGAAATAAACAAGGAGATTTTTAGAGTGGAGGGTTTTGAGAAATAAGCAATGAGATTTTTTCCTACCTCACAGCAAAGGATCAATGTATTAGATGGAACAACGATTTAGTGTTCAAATTGTGAGAATTACTTAGTTCCATCGGCCGAAGTCAAACCGACAATAATTACTCCAACTCCCTCTTATGTAACATAAGAGAGATTATGAACGTGCTATATCTCCAAAATAAACTGGTAAGGAAAAGGTGGGAAAAGGGCATTCTGTGCCAATCAGAATACCGGGCAGGATGATAGCACCCCTTAGTGTGATCTACTTACTCTAAACAAGAGTCACTCAGGTTGAATGAAACTGTCTGGCGGCAGGAAGAATAAAATACATATCACGGCACTGAATCGGTTATGGAGAATTTCTGGTTCTTACACAACAAGAGTCTTCACCCAAGATAAATAAAATATTCTGATGGCTAGGAACACACACACACACACACACACACACACACACACACACACACACACATACAGATATATAATTATATATATACGTATATATATAATACATATAATGTATATTACACATAATATATATATATATATATATATATATATATATATATATATATATATATATATATATATATATATATATATATATATATATATATATATGTAAAACTGATGACCAGGACAAGGAGACGATGAACTGGGGCCATGTTCACAATTTATTTCAGTGACGTTACGAGTAAATCCAACCACATCATCAGACAAACTAAAATACGTTAACATGCCCCAAGTTCATCCTCTCCTTGTCCTGGTCTTCAGTTTTATATATGCCATCAGGTTCCCTACTGGATCCTCAGTTGTTAACATTCTATATATATATATATATATATATATATATATATATATATATATATATATATATATATATATATATATATATATATACAGTGTATTACAGAGGATGAAAAGAGGAAGGAAAAACAAGCTCATCATCATCATCATCATCATCATCACCATCCTGATCTCCTTTCTAATTAGGGCAGGGTGAGGAGTAGCAACGTTCAGACAACCCAAGTTTGTCCAGTTCAACGAGCCACGCTTCCATTCACTCATCATTGAAGCTTCCGGAAGCCTGCTTCTATCTGATACGCCAAAAACTTTCACCACATAATACAGCTTCACATAAATGTATCCGACAGAGACAATCTGAACGCTGTCACGTTAAATAGGGGTGCCAAATCCCTGATCATGCACTTCCTCTCACAACATTCATCCAGCCAGCTCGATCTCCTGTCAGGCCCCCAGCCCCACCGACCCCCATACTTCTCTTCCACACACACTCATCACCACATCCCTCCACCTTCTCTTTGGCCCCTCTCGCTTCCTTCCTCCTTCAAAAGTCGGTCAGATACACCTCTTCCACCACTCTTACCACCATCCATTCTCTGCACATGACCATACCATCACAGCACACTCTTCAGTTCTGGTGTCCACAGACTTCCCCCCTCCGCACCTCCCACGAATCAAACTATTTCGCATCCCATCCACTCTCTGCACTCCACATACATTCCTCAGCAGCTCCATCACCACTGCTCTCACTCTTGACGTTTCACTTTCATGCCATATCACAGTTTCACTTCCATATGTTAAAGTTGGCACTAACACACCTTCATGTAAGCCTCGAGCAGCTGCAACACTCAGTCTCTGTTTCATATCAAATCCTTCATAGCACCAGCTACTTTCCTTCCTTGAGTCATTCTACTTTTCGCTTCTGTTGCACATTTTCCTCTCTTTTCAATCACTGTACCAGTTTCAGTCTCTCTGTAACATCACACTGGGAGTCACCTGCCCTCTCAACAACCATCACTTTACTCTCAAGGCACGATGCTCACAGACATCGTCAAAACTCTGCACTAGTCTACCAAGTTATTGTCTGACATTTGCAAGTAGCACTGCATCATCAACATACAACAAATATGAGATACTACACCCATCACCACTGAATACCAACTCCATCCCTCTCTCCATTACCAGTGTTTTTACATTTCTCATCACTCCATCCAGAATCGGTAGAAAGGCGGCCTGCAGTCCTAATGGACCCAGGTTCGAATCCCGGCTGGGACTGGGAACAGTTAAAGGATTTGAATTTCTTTTAAAAAGCAGACTTTTCTGATCTACCAGATGACCCTCCGACATGACTTAAAAGTACCCCCGCTAATACCAGTACACCAGTCCTGTATGAGACAGCCCTAGTATGTATTCAATATGGATGGTTGGTGTTAGCGCCGAAGGGGTGACATGTGGAAATGTAGAGGGACTTCTGGGCCCCAGGGAGGACTAGTGGGACTTGGCAATAGGCCCTGAAGCCTTTGCCCATAGTCGGACACGTGTGTGTGTGTGTGTGTGTATATATATATATATATATATATATATATATATATATATATATATATATATATATATATATATATATATATATATACTGTATATATATATATATATACTGTATATATATATATATATGCCGGTATATATATTTAATATTGAACAACCATAGGGACATCACACAACATTCTCGTACGCCCTCACTGATCGTAAACCATTCATTTACATGCCCATTTACCCTTGCACAATCCTCACTACCATCACGAAAACTCATGACGGCACATAGCAGCTTATCATCTGCACCGTACTACGCAAAGCCTTCCACAATCCTTCTTTGTCTACTTTGTCATATCGTAATGCCTTTTCCAGATCCATAAATGCCATACACACCTTATTGTGTTCACAAGCCCCCTCTACCATCTGTCTCACTGTAGATATTTGAAAAACAAATTCAGTAAAGTAAAATTTCCTTACACCAAATTACAGGTGTCCTCCATTCATAAAAAAGTCTGTAACGGTTAGATTTGAGCTGCTGTTGGTTGAAATTTGAGGGGAAACTATTCTGGGGAAGCGAGTTCCAAAGCGATGCATGTGGGGGAATAAAAGAATTCTGACAGAAGTTCTGCAATATGGCAGCGTGACAGTCCAGTCATGAACGCTACCAGATGCCCATTTAGCACTGGGGAAGGTATGGAAAGATGGCACAATGGATGTAACCTCGGCTGAGCAGTTGGCATAAAAGTACCTGTAAAATAATGCAAGGGAGGTAACATTCCTCCTTACTTGTAGGGAAGGCAGTTCATTTGTAATTGCATGGTTATTATTAATTTTTATATAGCTTTGTTCTGAATTATGTCCAGTTGTTTTAGTGCAACTTCTCCACATCCACTCCACAAGGGTGAGCATTATTCCAGCTGAGAGCACAAACGACTCATATAAATTATAGCTAACTGCTCATCAGCGAGAAAGTTATGGATTCTGTACAGTGATCGAAGGTTCTGTGAAGCTGTTTTAGCAAGTGATCTAATAGGGAGAGAGAATTTCAATACTTTTAGAGGTAAGAGTGTTGGTTGCACTGAATGTAAAATAGGAATCAGGTAATATATGTCTATTAGTAAACTGTATATATTTGCTATACCTAGCATTAAAGGAGACAAAGTTATTTTGTTCCCATACAGTGATCTTAGATAAGTCGTAATTTATGGAGATTGCTGAACTGAGTTGGGAGTTAACCCGCGGCGTCCCGTCGACGCCATAAATGCATACATAAATGCGAATCAATTGCAAGGTCCCTAATTTGCACAATTTTCAATTTTCGCGAGTGATTTTTGGTACGTATACACGGGACACCTTCCTCTACAAGATACCAAGCAGGGACAATGCCTTACCCAGCATGACGTCCCCCCCATGCACGCCATTGTCTCAGCAATTCACCTGTTACCAGTGACCTGGCCAGTAAAGCCATGTCATGCCACGGTACGAAATTCAGGGTCAGAGTGATTCCCCAATCGATGACAATGTGGAGGACAAACTTTACATAGCATTAGAGGAAGAAACAGTCAGAAATGATGATAATGTAATGTCGCCAAAAAAGGTCAGGTATGTTGATGAGTTTCATGAGTGAAACAATGCTTATATTGCCTATATTACTGTGTGAAAACCAATATTCTCTCATACTACATATAAATTCGTACCAAATAAATTAATAAATACCGTTTATGAGTGGTGTGGAATGGTTACACTCCCAGAGAACTCGTTTTCTTTGGAGCCAGCCTAATAAAAAACACAGTAAGGTGAGGAGGTACTGCTACCTGTATCGAGTATTTTAAACCTCAGGTGAGCAATTTCTCTATGATTTTTCGATGTTTCTCACCAAAAGCGGAGGTTTGAGCAAAAAAATAAAAAATAAAAAATGGTCAGGATTGGGGGGGAGTCAGTGGTGGAAAAGTGGTTGGGATGGGGCGGGTTAAAGATATTAAACTTTGTGAATGAATGTTAAAGTGTGAAGCAACTGTGAAGCATCTAGTTATCTGCATATGTGTGAATGGAAATATGAGCGATAGACAAAAGATCATTAATACTCGTATGGATTAGGAATAGGGTTGAAGCCCGGACTGATGTTTGTGGAACGCAGGTGTCATATGGACGGAGTGACTTTATGCTGGAAGTTACCGTTCCCTTCTCTGTTAGGCCTAAATTAACCAAACCTAACCAAACCTAACCTAACCTTATAACCTTATCCTAGATCAACCTAACCTAAATAAACCTAAATTAAACTAATCTTAATTCACGAAATGAGTAATTTCATAATCTGCCTGTAACATACATATATATCTTTATTTATATATATCCATATATCGACCTATAGTTACCTACAGGTCGATAAGACATCCAACTATCTTCCTGGCACATGTATTTCATACAATGTTGTTGATAAATGGCACAAAATTAGGGATAACATGCAGATACTTTCAAAATAGAAGCCAAACGGCCACTCGGCGCGTGCTCAGTGAGCGGAACTTCAAGCATAAGTCACTCCGTGCATACGACAGGCATTAATCGAGTGGAAATTGGAATATACATCATGTACTAATCCTCTTAGTTTTCTGTCGCTGAGACATGAAGAAATCAGTGGAATAAAAGATCATAGTCCATAGCAAGAGAGTTTGTATTGCAGGGAACGGTGCCGCACTCTGTCAAAAGCTTTGGAAATATCAAGGGTTACCGCATGGGTTTCTCAGTGTTCGTCATTTGACTGATGGATGGTATGAGCCAAAAGACTGAGTATATCAACAGTGGATCTTTCTTGGAGAAAAACAGACTGCCTGTCACTAATTGAGGTGTTGAATTAATGTGCCTATTAATTAAAACCTCAAATGCTTTGCTAAGAAAAGAGGTGATGGCTATTGGTCTGAAATCAGAGGAGTCAGAGGAACTTGCTTTCTTCGGCATTGGGTGGATATTAGCTTCTTTCTAAGAATTAGGGAATAAAGTAATGTGTATGCATAGTCTGAATAATTTAGCTAGAAAAGGAGTAAGTTCTGGGGAACACTTTTTCAAAACAATTGGACGAATTCCATCTGGACCTGTGGCTTTGTTAGAAGGTAAGCTGCCAAGGATGGATTTTACGTATCTGGTCTGTATCTTAAGTGGAGCAATTTTGGAGGAGTCAAGTTCTAGTACAGTGACGTTCTGACTTACTTCCTGTAAGGTAGAATTTCTGGCATAATATACAGTATATATATATATATATATATATATATATATATCATCTCATTTCATCAGCCGTTTGAGTATCCACTGCAGGACCGGCCTATCCCTACCGAAGTGGGGGTGATACAGCCAATGTATCTCTACCAAGTGGCTTAGGCTGTCTAGTAGAGATTGTATGTATGGTGAGAAGTGCTTGTAAGTGTAACTGTGGTGTTGGTGTGGCTTTGGATGTGTGTGTAGTCTGTGAACCATGTGCAATCGGCCCGCGCAAGCCGACTGGGTGCAAGCATACTTTATAATATGCGACACTGGTTCAGCCACAGCTCCCCTTGTGTCCGCCAATGCAGTATGTGGCCTGAAGAATGCTCCCAAAGTTTATTACCCTGGCGGGGCGCATACCCTCGTTCTTCAGTGTAAGAGCACGAACACTTTACCTCTGTACCACAGAGGTTCCATATATATATATATATATATATAGATAGATAGATAGATAGATAGATAGATAGATATATATGTATGTATATTAGGGTTATAACTTTTTAATTTTTTTTTCAAATAAAAGGTAGCTTGTATCATAAATTGATGAACTTTTGTTTAAAAACAAAGAAAAAAAGCCCTTATTCCTCTCATTTTGAAAAAAAGATCACCCTCAAATCAAAAAATGGATTACCATATATTTAATGTTACCACACGCAAGTTTTATCACTTTCTTAATTTATACGATTTTTTTTTTATAAGTATAGACTTGCACAAAAGATTTTGGAGCTGTTTAGAACTTTCTAGAACA
The DNA here is from genome assembly GCF_032717465.1 of Coenobita brevimanus. NCBI lineage: Eukaryota > Metazoa > Arthropoda > Malacostraca > Decapoda > Coenobitidae > Coenobita > Coenobita brevimanus. The sequence goes on along the minus strand of NC_137056.1, from coordinate 20,671,450 downwards.
GTTTGTAACGTTCTAGTATGGTTTAACATTGTTTAGAACATTATAGAATAATCTAAATATTATAAAACGAAATGCAGTTTTCAGCATCTAACAGTTATCTTCGCAGTTTGCAGGTGAACAGTCAGAAAAATAATTGCTTAGTGTGTTACTGTTATATATTAAGTATTTTTGTTTTTCAGATAAGCATGATGTTGCACAAAAGAAGTGATACAATCGAACAGAAGAACAAGGATGTCTGGACCAGTAATTTGGTGCGGTTCCAGCAGTCATATAAAAGAGGAATTGTGCCTTTAGAAGACTCCTCATTAAAAGAAAAATGCAGAATGCCAAACCAAATGCAAGTTGCTGGACGTAACCAGTTTCCTGGAGCAAAAATCAAATTAAGAAAAGTACGAATAGTCGAAATTTCTAAAGAAGTTACAAAATTATGGGAGAATAAACTGAACTTTCCACATGTGCCAGATCAAGCAATACAAGGAAAGCTTGACAAGGTGCTAAAACCTTACGATGAATGTGTCAAGAGGGGAAAATATGATGCCCTATGACATCACAGAAGTAAATGGTCAATGGTTATCCACTGAAGATAAACAACTCTACTACCTGCAAGTGCAAAGCAAAGGAGAAGTGAGGTACTCAACAGGTCAAGTTCCAAGTAAGGAAACCATTCACCCTTCAAAAAGACGAAAACTGCTTGATGAACCTATATTACCAGCAACATCTTACGATCTTTCGTCTAGTGGTATTTGCACTGAATCTGATGACAGCGAATATAAGGATGAAGATGAGACTAATCATCCACCAACCAGAAAACACAACAGACGTAAAGTTGCAACTAACTTGGCGACATCCGCTGGAATATTGACAAATAAAGCTGCTAAAATATGCAAACAATTGTCGCATGATGCTATTGACATTCCAACTCCAAGTCAAGCAGCAATTTACAAGTCACTATACAAAGAAGTTGTTGCACTGAAGGAGGAAATGACTGAAAAGTTACAGCTGGAAACATGGTCTTTACATTTCGATGGAAAGCGGATTGTGGAAAATGAGTACAAGGTAGTACTACTTAAAAATGAAAGACCCGAAATAAAATTGAATGCATTGCATTTGGAAAATGGCAGGTCTGAAACTACTGCTGAAGGAATTGCAACAGTTATTGATGAATACAACTTATGGCATGCAATGAAAATGACCATTGCTGATAAAACTAGCGTTAACACTGAGAAAAAAGTGGAGTTGTTGTCAGATTACAACAAATGTTCTTAGATAAGAGTTTCACATTACATCGGCTGTCAGCATCACATTCTGGACAGGATTATCCGCTTAGTGATGGACTAAAAACTTGGCACTGACACCAATTCTCGAAACATCGAATATCCATTTGTCTCAACTGATAAAGAATTATGAAAAACTAAAATCACAGTTTGTTAATGGAACAGAAGAGATCCTCGATAAGCCAGGATGGAGAGATGACATGAAGTTTTTGTACCATTTAACACGAGTGTTTAGATTCTTTGAAGAAAATGGGCATTTTCCTTTGATTAACTCACAAAATTCCAAATATCACTAATGCGAGGTGGAATTCAAGATCAACTCTCGCTGTCCTTGCATTCATTCTTATACCTAAAGCAAGGAAGACTTTGGAGAAGATATGCAGACTCATTTCGTACGAATGGGCAGAGTACTGGTTTACTAATCAAATGTACAGTACAATGAAAATGACTTCAAGAACTTGTCAGAAATATTGAAACCATACAAAAAAAAAAAAAAAAACACTAAACTCATTGCAGAATCACTGGAAGCAGGACCAGATACCAAGAAGTAATCAGTGTGCAGAACGTGCAATCAAAGTGATGCGGGAACTTTATGCTGCCTGCAGAAACAAAGCCAAACTGCAACTTAGATTAAGTAAAAAATAGTGTTTTTAAGTTTAATGGATTTGTATAAGCCCTTTTGTTGTTTTTTATTATTATACATGTAAATATACACTTGCAAAAGTCGATTTTGTTTTTTTATTTCGGGGTAACCTTTTTTTAAAACTGAGAGGAATAAGGGCTCTTTTGTGTGTGTGTGTGTGTGTGTGTGTGTGTGTGTGTGTGTGTGTGTGTGTGTGTGAATTAAACTGATTCCCCTCAACACGAATAAAGGAATTACAGCGATCAATACCTTCAGTCCTTCACTATGTAAAGTCTCAACCAGCTGAATAAAACGTGATGGTTAAAAGAATACCATTCAAGAGGTTATCGTAGTGAAGGGGTAAAAGGTCGTACAGCCGTGGACAAAAGTTTACTTACTCTTCCGCTGTCTCCATTTCACACTTAATTCCATCACTCCGAGGACATATTTTCTAGTATATTCTTCCTGCCACCAGACCATTTTATTCATCTCGAGAGATTTGTCGATCTGGTGAGATCTGATACAGGCTTCAATCACTCCTTTACTGCAGGAGGCTTCCACTAAGGTGAATATAATCAGCTGAAGGTAACTATAGGAGAAAAACAAAATCATATCAAAGCGAATTGTATACGAGCAAAGCAAGCTACCAAGCCCCTCTCAGCTCAGGAATATTGACCAAAAGAGAAAAGTGAGAATCAGAAGAGGTGAAAAATTAGAACATTTGTCTCCATCTGTACATGCATGGACCATCACTACTTAACTACAGTCTCTCTCTCTCTCTCTCTCTCTCTCTCTCTCTCTCTCTCTCTCTCTCTCTCTCTCTCTCTCCCTCTCTCTCTCTCTCTCTATTTATTCCACATGTATTTTTTTTTTTTATGTGTCCGACTCTGGGCATAGGCTTCACAGCCTGCTATCAAGGCCCAGCAGTCCTCCTACGTACCATACACCTCTATGTACTCTCTCTTCTCCATCAGTTTACTTTCACTTCCCTCCCTTCGCCTCAATTCTCATTTCCTTCCACTTCTGTCATTCTACTTTCTTTTTTCTGTTCACTTTTGTTTCTCTTTCACCATCACCTCACATAACATCTTCACCACGAGGGCGTCATTTGCTGTTCCTTTTTACTGTTTCGTGACGACCGCATTCAGTTTAGGACGGTCACCCAGCATATAGGAGTTAGTGACGCCTATATCTGATTCTTCCAGTCTGATACTTCTATCCTTACCTGAATAAATTTCCCTGCTAGTAGTAAGCATAAAGCAGAAAATACATTAGGCTGCAGTAGTAAACGCGTTTGTTCACAATAACTATCTGTCATTCAGTTCTCCGTTGTTCCATCAGGAGCGTAAGGGCCCTTGGGTGGATTGCTTTTTCAAACGATTAAAGCACGTGATTAGTCGTTTGTCCCTGAGTAGTTGGGTGTAAGCAAAACAACCCCAACCACCACTCCGATGTAAACCCTCAATGACCACATCCTATTGCAGCCCCTTAAGTCACTAGACGACCAACCTGCCGTAACTAGAATGAGGTGAAACACACACACACACACACACACACACACACACACACACACACACTGCTAATAAAGGGGTTACTGAGGATTTTTTCGCAACACTTCACTACATGTGCCTCTCTAACTTGGTATTATTGTCTGGCAGGAATGCTATCAGTAAGATCGATAAGGCCTATGTAGGGATGGCCCAGGTTCAGGCGACGTCATATACGTACCTGTAAGGCATAGTGGCCCGTGAGCAAAAATGCTTGCAAAGGCCAACTTTATGCTTACCGACCAAAGACTTTTGCTATTTAAATGCAAAGCCACTCACAAAGTTCCGCCAACCTTTGCAGTTGTCGTGAACTCGGGTCACAAATATATCAGTTGTGTTCTTCCTTCTTCCTCTCTCTCTCTCTCTCTCTCTCTCCCCATCAGTCATACCTCTAATACAAAAAGTCGTAAACGAGCGGGTCATTCAGCAAAACGCTTCTTAACAACAGGGGATGTTTTCTACTTATTTAGCACAGCATTTGCGCTACAACATGCGAACTTTAGCCTAAAAACATTCTGTAGCACTAGAACGTCTCAGAATATGTAAATCTCAACGGATTCGTGTCTTACAATTTCACGTAAGCAGTATGTCTACAGTGTTTCAGTGATCACTGTTAAAAGTAGTTTTATAGTTTAGATAATGTGTGTATGGTAGCTGGCCTCCATAAACACATCATAAACTAGAAAAAAAAATCTATAACGTTTGGTAATATGTAGTGATGGAAAAGGTGCTGAAACAGATGAAAAAGCACAGAAACAATAAGGCATTTGGGACTGGAGGATATTCAGAGTTCTATCTCCATTACTGCATTACACCAAATGCAAGCCTTTGTGAGTACAGTGTGAAATGAAGTAATGGATAAAGAATTCTGAAACTCCTCTCGTCCCAGATGCTCACTTGTTTCTGTGCCCTTTTCACCTCTTGTTTCTTCACTTTTCCATCCCAATATGTTACCAACTGTCTTATAATACTGTATATATATTTGGTGGGGACGCTGACCATCCACTCACTCTATGTAGTGCTGCTCTCGGGTATCTGCCTTTTCCTCTCCTCCTTTCCTTCCATCCTCTTCTGTCTTTCTTTCCTTCATTCTTTCCTCGTCCTTCTGCCTACGGGTGACTTTACACTCCTTCTTCTGTCTTTGTTTCCATCATTCTTTCCTGTTCCTTCTGCCTGTGGGTGACTCTACACTGAGTGACAAGCCAAATGGTTTCCTGTACACCAGGAAACCATTTATTACGCTGGATGGTAACCATATAACCAAATTATGGCGCCTGGTGGTTTAGTGGGTAATTACGACTCTCCAATCGGATTGAGCCTGTGTAGGTTTATATCCTAGGGATGGTTGGGGTTATTGCTCACGTAATGCCACTCTGGATGAATGATGCTGGTCACTCTCATCTTAACTATCAGGAACAACTTGCCTAGCCCCGGCCTCCTACGTTCCTCATGGGGCAACGTAGGATTGGATGATGCATGGATGGATTTTATATATATATATATATATATATATATATATATATATATATATATATATATATATATATATAACACAGGTTGTCTTACATGAGGAGTTTAATGAAGGCAAAGTCGGATGGTTACCATACTCTCACGTGATGCAGTGCTACCTTCGGGTGGCAACACTGATTGACAAACCAGATGGCCTCTTGTGGCACAAGAAACCATTTGGGTTACCACACAGGGTGGAACTATATAACCAAATTTGCTTTTAATGCTCTAGTTGGTTTAGGGCCATCTTCCGGATATGGCCCATAAGGAACCGTTTAAGGGACACTTTGGGTTTATTGCTCGTATAAAGCTTCTCAGGGATGAACAACTGGTCACTCGTACTTTACATATCAGGCTTATGTGGCCTAGCTCTGGCCTTATACGCTTCTGATGGGCAATAACGGGATAGATTATTGGCTGAATATCTTTAGACTCTTTACCACAAGAGATGGTGAGTGAAAGTTGTCTTTCAGCAACAAAAAATTGAATAAACTAGACATGGCTGTAACAGGACATATTATTTCTGATGGTTGTTGACTACAAGCCCCATTTGGCTGATTATCGACTTCCTGACCCTGGTATGGTATGTGGTGTTTTGCAACGAGGCAGCAGCAGCAATAACAGAATATCCATTTAGTGTTGTTACGTCCTCTTCCAGTAAATTCTTGTTACCTAACAGATAATTCGACTCAGCTTAGGGAAAAATGTTCTGTAGCAGTAGGTAGGGACGCTCACCATTCACTCACTCGATGTAGTGCTGCTTTGGGTGTTTCTCCCTCCCCTTCTGTCTTTGCTTCATTCTTTCCTCCTCTTTCTTCGTACGGGTGACTTTACACTCCCTCTTCTGTCTTTCTTTCCTTCATTCTTTTCTCTTCCTTCTACCTCTGGGTGACTCTACACTGAATGACAAGCCAAATAGTTTCCTGTACACCCGAAAACTGTTTACTACGCTGGGTGACAACCATATAACCAAATTTTGGCACCTGGAGGTTTAGTGGTTAATTAAGGCACTCCAATCGGATTGAGTCTGTGTAGGTTCATCTCCATGGAGTAGTTGGGGTTTATTGCTCACGCAATGCCACTCAGGGATGAGTGAAGCTGGTCACTCTCATCTTAAATGTCAGGACCAACTTTCCTAGCCACGGGCTCCTTCGCTCCTCATGATGCAACGTAGGATTGAATGATGGACGGATGGATGGAGCAGTGGAGATGATGAAGGCAATATGGGACACCTTCAGTTCGAAAAATCTCTTAATCTGAATAAAGCATCTTCGAGATAACAGAGTTAACTAATTCACTCCAATTACATATTTTATTTCATTATTTTTGCCATCAGACTATCCTGTTCAGCTATGGAAAGAATTTTTGAACTAGTACAGTTAAATATAGCCTTCATTAACCCCTTCACTAATTGAGTCATAAGTTCAATAACACCAAATAATGGTTGCAAGAGCAAAATTGAAATGACATCCTCGGATTGAAGGGACAAATCTTTCTACCTGCATATGATTTTATTTAGCTCATGGTAGACTTCTCGAGCTGGAGGGGCTACAGGCTATCCCCACTGACCCTTGAGTGCGCTGCCACCTTCATTATTTATATCATTCTAGCGGCGTACGATCTGATTCTGCCTAGGAGAGACCTCACCAGCTGAAGGGTACATGTGACCACGTGCATATTTGTCAAGCAGTATATGTGCAGTAAGTGACTGTATACTGGATGCGCTTCTACTCTCTCTCTCTCTCTCTCTCTCTCTCTCTCTCTCTCGTTGTGGTTGGTGCATTTGGGTTTTAGATGCAAGCTAACACCAGAAGATTTGGTTCAGCCGAGGGTAATCCTGGCAGTTAAAAGCTGAAAATACAATGCAGAATAAGTCTTTCCCTGCCATTGATAGTGCTCAGGATTGTATTTTGGGTAACACCAGACGGTTTGGTTGGAAAAATAAATCTCAGCTGCTAAAGGGTTAAACCTTTTCGAGACGAGGATCCTCTCCTAAGCAGAATCGTTTGATGATTGTAAAAGGGTAAATCACTAGTTTTTTTTTTTTTTTTTCATCTTATCTTTCACTTGACATCGAGAAACCGACTTACCATTTTCAAATAACATTGATCATGTACTGAAAGGTTTAAAAACAAAATACAAAACAATATTAAAATAAAATGCATTTATGTAATCAGTAGTATCTCTGTAGACAAAGCCAGATGCTGGTGGTAGAGGGAAGAAGGGGTGGAAGGAGTCCCCAGGGAAATTTTGTTAGGAGGGTAGAGGGGAAATTGAGTTTGGGAGTCGGGGTGGTAAAGGCGGCGGGGTTAGCGTACGGAATCAGGCGCAGGTGATGGTGGTGAGGGAATGGTAATAGGGGTGAGGGCCAGCAGTGACAACAGAATAAGAGGCAGGAATGAGATCGGGGAAAGGGACTAAGTTAGAGGCAAGTACAGGGACATAACTACAATATAAAAATGTGATTATTAGAATAAACATTTGTTAGAGTTTTAACATGTTCAGCAACCTTGTCTTAGCTCCCTCAGTACTGTGACTCTGTATTTGCTTGTGTCGTAAGGCACCTAGTACATGAGAGCATTACATGCTTACTGTCCTATTACTGCAACTGTTCTACTTAGAGAAGACTTGAATCAATCCATCGTTAGCCCCATATGAAACCAACCTACGTTGTCCATAACTGCAGGGTGTATTATCCTCGCACTACATCACCACCTACTATTATCCAAGCCCGTCCCACCCACTCCTTTCCATCCACCCGGCCCATTTTTGGCCCTTCATATGAAACTTATCTATTACATGCCTACCTGCAATGCCCAGTGCATATGATATACTTTTTCCTGCATGCCCCACCTTACATCAACAACTCAGTTCATCACCCCCATCCAAACCAGTTCTGAATAACCTGAATCAACACAACTCTAAAACCATTGCATCAATATGGCTAATTCTTGTCATATGCCTCCATTGGCATGATACTAATAGATTTACATTGATGTGAACCGATATGATGAGTTGTAAGGGACCTGAAGGATCTAAAGGGACATAAACTGAGTGAAATAAGTCTGAACAGATATACTTTGGTCTGAACGTGGATGGAATGAGTAAAGGGTCTAGAATGGATTCAATTTGACCTGAATGTATGTGGATGGATTTACCTGGTCTATTGGATCTAACTTCACCTGAAGGGACTTCAGTGGGCTGAAGCTGATGTAACTGTGCCCGAATGGATGCGAAGGCACTGAAAGGACCGAATTTGTCCTGAATAAACCTAACTGGACCTGACTGGCCCTAAACTGACCTAGCTGCCTGAATACAGTATATGCGAAGGACTTTAATGGATCAAAAATGACCAAAACAGACCTAAAGTGATTTGACTAAGTCGAAACTGATATTTACCCCTTTCATTCGATAATCTAATTTGCATTTTAAGTATGCTTTCTCCTGACGGTTTTATTCAGGTTAACAGAAATTTTCCAAACTATAGGGACTAGATACAGCCTTCATTAATCCATTCAGTATGAGGTGGCTGTTCAAAGCTGAATAAAATTGTCTGGTGGTAGCAAGAATAATACGAAAAATAAATTGCAAGGCTGAAGGTATTAAGGGCCTGCTGAGACGTGTAGTGGAAGTGATGAACCCGTGGATCTGTTTGGATCTTATTATCCTTGAGTGGCCCTGGCCTGACCTGACTGGGCCCAGGTGGCTGTGATGTGCCTTGTTGAACCCATGGTTGCTTGACAGTTACTGAAATGACCTAAATGGACCTAAATGGACCTGAAATTACATACATGGACCTGAAGTGACGCCGATGGACTTAAACTAACATAAATGGATCTGAACTGAGCTAAATGGACTCGAACTGATCTAACTGGACTTGAACTGACCTAAATGGACCCGAACTGACCCAGATAAACTCAAACTCACTTAAATGAATGTAAACGGTCTTGAATTGATCTAAGTGGACTTGAATTTACCCAAATGGACCTATATGAACCTGGACTGACCTAAGTGGACCTCATCTGACCTAAATGGATGAAATTGGACGAACTGACCTAAAATAGACCTAAGTGGATCTAAATCAATAGCGTCTGCGTGTGTGTGTGTTGTGCAATGTATAATACTGGGTCTCTCACTGTCTAACTCTGTCAGTTTATCTCACAGAGACTCATAAGTAGGCTTAGAATAATCATGCATTTGCATATGTGCATATGCAAATGCTTAATCTAGCCATTTATGAGCATAAGTGAATATTCCTACTTTTTTGTTTATTTATACGGCATATTCTTTGAAATTTCCTGGATATTATAATAACTTCTTCAACATGTAATAATATTTAAAGCCATAATATCCATCAGATCATTGTGAATTATATACTGCTTAATTGGCTGTGGTTGGGAAGGCCGTGACTTGATGGTCAGTGGACAGCAGCTGAATGAGAGAGATTCGTGTATCAGCACGACTCACCAGAGTCTGGGACGCATGCATGGCCTGTGACTAAAATAGATAGATAGATAGATGAATACTGTACAGTAGATAGATAGATACAATATATATATAGATATATATATATATATATATATATATATATATATATATATATATATATGATTTATCGTTGCCTTAGTCCCTGGTGGGGTCGGCCGCTCTTACTATACCTGTATATGTTGTCGCCAGTAACTCCTGTCCGATGAGTCCTCTTCCTCCAGGCCTAACTGCCTCATTTCTTTCTCAATTCCATCTCTCCACCTAATCCTTTGCCTTCCCCTCGTTCTCCTCCCCTCCACGTGACTCCTCCATGCCACCTTCACAGGATCAGCTTCCTTCATCCTGGTCACATGCCCATACCACCTTAAACATGCCACTCTTGCCTTTTCCACAACTGACACAACTCCTGCCTCTTCTCTGATGTCATCATTCCTCCACCTCTCTCTCAGTAACACTCCCATCAGCCATCGCAGCATCCTCATCTCTGTCCTCTTCAGCTGTTTCTCCTCATTCTTCCTCAACGCCCAGGCTTCTGCGCCATACAGCAATATAACAGCAACTTTTGGAAGATGGCTTCAGGTCATTCCTCCATCTACATCTCACAAAGGGGAGCGCTTTCCCCATTTTGGAAAGCACTGGTTTACAAGAACATTTTCAACCGAGTGCTAACCCAACATAGTCATTGGTACTGACACATTCTATCAGTGACTTTTTTGTTCTTGTTTCAGTTAATTATACCTGTTTATCCAAACAAATGTTTGAACGCGTAGTACCAGATTGATGCATGAAGTTAATCAGCAACTTAGTAGAATAGAACAGTTGGGTTGAGAAACACTTCTTGTTTAAATTTAATAGGACAATTAAGCCCTGCATTTGACCTATTTCCCAGAAAGAATGATCATTCAGCTAAATTCTCCTCAACCGTGAGTTGTATGAGAAAATAAGTATATGATATTATCTCTAAGTGTGTGTGGAAGGAGTGGGCGGAAAGAGGAGAACTGCCTGCCAAAATTTAATGTGTTTGGGTGAGTGTGTGTAATTCACCGGTTCGGTCAGCATAACGTGATTGACGTGATCGTCAGCTCATTTCCCTGCAGGAAGAGAGCTGAGAGCTCATATAGTCCAGTCTAGGGAAAGGCTGTGACCTTCACACACGCACACTACCATTCCCTTCCTCAGTAGGAACAGTAACCTACTTCGTTAGTGAAACCTTTCGCACCCGATCCGGCGCGAACACGCTAGTTAGTTAGTTAGTTAGTTAGTGTGTGTGTGTGTGTGTGTGTGTGTAGTTAGAACAACTGTGTGGACGGGGGGACCGTTACTGCTAGCACATTTGTAGATATTACATTACGAAAACTTCGTAAAACGTTAGGTGCATGCACAATTTGTATCAATGCAAGTCTTACACAAATGCTAGTAATTTTGTGTGTGTCTCGTGTATTTTGTCAAATATATCACCATCAATAATAGCGACATTATGTCCGTATTCACTTTAGATGACAACTAAAAAATAGACTGATTGTACAGTATCTTATTCCTGCCAACCGAAAGGTTACCAGTGTGACTGTATGTGAGGTAATCTACTGCGAGAGAGAGAGAGAGAGAGAGAGAGAGAGAGAGAGAGACCCCTCCAGATTATGCACGTTTAATACTCGCATAATCACACACGCATGCACATAACCATAAAGTTATATAGGCCTATTAAGATATGAAGGATTGGCCCTAAGAAAGTGTTGACTGGAGTATGCTTAAATTTATACGGTAGTCTGGTATGAAGGCCAGGCTCATCCATCCGTGAGCCGGGTAAGTGCCTATACGACTATAAAAGGATAACAAGTTACGCCGGCAGTCAAAAGGATGTATGTTGCTTATTCTGCCAGCGTTTGGTCTTAAGATAATATTAGTTGACTTATACAACTATAAAATGGACAGTTAGATTCCGCATTCAATACAAGTTGCAATGAAAGTATCTTTGTTAAGCAACTTGCATAAGAAGAAGCTGAAATCAGTTCTAAATATTAGTAGCCTAAATTCTCGGCCAACAATAGAAAGCTTTCCCATATGACGGGACGGAATGACGGAGGCGAAGGATAAGGTTACTTTTTGGTGATACTTGTGTGCTTAGGTACTGAACTTATTCCATCAAATACTGAACTATCATTAGCAGCCTGTTGCCGCTACCTTTTATTATCAATAGAAAAACCGTATTGGAATGATTATCTACGCAGAGTTTGTTGACACAAGTAATGGCTACTTAACCTCTTTCTAAAACACACATACCCCCACCACCACCCCACCTCTCCCCCATCACCCACCTTCCCCGCAGTTCCCACCCCGTGTTTCACCCTCAGCACTTACCAGATCATTTCTGTCTGTCGCTGCTGCTGCCATCTACACAGTGTCCCGCGCGGAAATTTCTCCAACTGTACCTTCTTTACCCCTGTGCAGTTGTTGACTCTAAACACGGGTTTTGTCCGCCCCTGTCTAGCGTACAACTCTCATGTGTGGGGAGGCTCCCCACACACAGCTCTTCTCAATAGGTTGGAGTCAGTCTTTTCGTCTCATTAACTCTCTTTCTCTTATTGGCTCCCTTCAATCTCTGTCTCTTCCCCGCACTGTTGCATCTTTATCTCTTTGCTATCGCAACTTCAATGGTTATTGCTCCTCGGAACTGTCTGCTTGCATTCCTCCACCTCTACGACGGGCGCGTAGCACCCGTCAAGCAGCAAACTCTCATCCCATTTCTGTCCAACTCTCTAATGCAAGAGTTAACCGTTACTCCCAATCCTTCATTTGTGCAACAGGTCAGCTCTGGACCTGTCTCCCTCTGTCTGTATTTCCTACTAGCTATGATCTCCAGTCTTTCAAACGCCGTGTATCCAGGCATCTCGAAATGATCGAATCTTGAATTTGGCTCTCTCTTGTATTTTGTTTTTCTCTTGGAAGAAAAAGTTATTGCCGGATCGCAGCCTCTGGTTCCTTCTTTCTAGTATAAAGAAAAAAATCAGAAAGTTTAATATCTTCAACTCGAAAGTTAGCACAGCAGTCTCCTAAATGAAGACTTATCTAAGATCACTGAATGAGGACAAAATAACATTGTCTAATTGAGTGCTGCGAAAATCAAATACATCCAGTTTACTAATAAAAGGGTATTGCCCAGTTCCTATATTACCTGCAGTGCAATCAATATTCCTATCTCTAAAGGTATTGGAATTTTCAGTGTTTGGCTTAATAACACCTTCAGTTATAAGTTTCATGTTAAACCACTTGCTAAAACCACTTCAAAGAAATTTGGATTATTGTATAGAATCAACTTCTTCACTGACGAGCAGTTAGATGCAATTTCCATTAGTCATGTGCGTTCTCATCCCGAATATTACTCACTCGTGTGGAGTGGATGTGGAGAGGCTGTAATAAAACGATCAGTCAAAGCTCAGAACAAAGCTTTAAGTATTAGGAGAATTACAAATGAACTACCTCCTTTACAAGTAAGAATGTTGCCTCCCTGGTATTGTTTACAGACACTCAATACCTTCCCTCGTGCTATTGTGTCACCTCTCAATACCTTCCCTCGTGCTACACTGGAATCTAGTAGCTCTCGTGATTGGATTATCCCATACTGTAGAACTTTAATCAGAATTATTTTATTGCCCGAACTGCATCTCTTTGGAAATCACATCCCCAGAATAGTTTCTCCTCATACTTCAACCTACAGCAGTTCAAGTGCGGCTGTTATAGAGTTTTTATGAATGGAGGATACTTGTAATGTGGGGTATGGATTTGTTTTATATGAATTGATTTTCCTTCCTTCTGTTCCTCCTCTGTATTAAAAAAAGGACTTGACTAGATCTGAACTGACCTAAATAACCTAAATGGACGTAAATGAACCTAGATAGAGGTACATACACCTGAACTGACCTAAATAGACCTAAATGGACCTGAGCTGGCCTAAATTTATTTGATAAAACTAGATTGTATATGGATTGCTACAATGAATCCTAAGTGGCGCGGATGTACCTGAGAGTCTGTCACTTGATTTCAGTGAACCAAAATAGGGTTGTTCACAACTCCCAAAAGTTGCCACTCTTCACCTGATACCTTAATTTGAAAAAACTGCGGTCAACTAAACTACTGTTTTGTTAATATTTCATTTATCAATTCCCTCATAAATATAACTCTATGAACATATTTACTGAACAAAATGAGGAAAAGAAGCTTCATTATGATAAAGTTAAAAGGAATCACTAAACTACCTCGTAACGAACCTAACCATCTAAACGTCGGGACAAAAAGTCTTCGTAGCTTAAAATGAATTGCTTTTATTCCCTGCCATGTCTTTTATCATAGTTCAACCAAATAAAACTTTCAGACATATATGTCTATACATAATGCTAACGTGAAGTCGTTTGGCTGCAAAATATTCGTAGGAATCAGATGAAGATTGTATGCACACTCCCACACCAAGTTTTGTTGTTGTCTTTCTGGAAACATCGGTGCTTGGGATTTCAGTGTTCGGCTTTGTCTTCACATGATTTCGGCTTCATAAATTGCACCTTCTTGTAATGTATAATACGTATATTCTCTTCAGCATTTTGCCAGATGAAACATTAATCTCTTTGATAAGTATCAATCAATCAATCAATCATTTCCTGTGGCACCCTCGGGGATGCATAGGGCCTCGATGAACTCACACCACCACATCCTATCTTGTGCTAACTCCTCAAGATCTCCCCAACACTCATCTCCAGCTTCCCGTCTCATTGTCCTCACCCACGTCTCTTTTGGCCTTCCTCTACCTCTCCTACCAAGTGCCACCCACCCTGGTGTACCTCGTACTATTCCCTGTCTCCTATACACATGTCCTAGCCACTTCCATCGTGAGAATCTAACATATTCATCGATCGGCTGCACTCCCGTTATTTCTCTAATTCTACTATTTGGTATCCTTTCCCACCACTTAACTCCTAATATTCTTCTAAGTGCTTTATTTTCAAACACCAAGAATTTATTTTCCATAGTCACTGTGCTGTACCAAGACTCGTGTCCATAAATTAAGATACTCCTAACCATTACCTTATAAAGTTTGATTTTTGTATGCACAGAGAAATTGTTATTATTCCAAATATTTTTAAGCATTCCCATTGCCTGATTAGCCTTCTTTAACCTTTCCTCGAATTCAATGTTCAAAAAACCATCCTTGGCTAAATAAGTACCTAAATATTTAAACCTATCAATTTGCTTTACAACCATACCTCCAATTACACATTCCTGCGCATTTTCCATATTCATATTGATTATTTCAGTTTTTCCACAATTAATAACCAAACCCACCTTGCGACCTTCACTCACCAAACAGTCCAACACTCTCTGCATCTCTTCTGGCCCATCACAAATCAAAACTATATCATCTGCATAATCTAAATCCAAAAGTTTCCTGTTCTCTCCCCAAAGTATACCTGCACCGGTTTCTGTTCCAACACGTTTCATAATGTAATCAATGACCAATATAAATAGTAAAGGCGATAGAACACCACCTTGAATTACTCCGGACTTGACTTCAAACGAATCACTCAGACAACCATCAACCATCACTTTACAAAATGTGTCCTCATGCATGTTCATAATGACCCTCACAAACTCCTCTGGTATTCCATAATGTCTCATGATCTTCCCCATAGACTCTCTCGAAACACTATCAAAAGCCTTTTCAAAATCAACAAAACAAAGACTTAACGGTACTCTCATTTCATTAACTTGCTGCATCAAATGCCTAACTATAAAGATCTGATCATTGCAACCACGTCCCTTTCTAAAACCAGCCTGTTCATCCCTCAGAATACCCTCAACCACCGGCTCCAACCTATTTAACAACACTCTACTGAAAACTTTCAAAGCTATCGGTGACAAAGAGATTCCCCTCCAATTACCACATTCACTCAGGTCTCCCTTCTTCGGAACTTTAACAATTACACCATTCTTCCAAACTGATGGTAGTAACCCCGTCACCCATATCTTATTGAATAGCTTGGTCAAGATCATTATTAATCTATCCCCCTCCACTTTAAACATTTCCGGAAATAAACCATCCTCCCCAGGTGCCTTATTATTCTTTAACTGTTTTACTGCTTTCTCCACTTCTGCAAGCCTCAACTCTCCTGTTTCTATATTTAAATCTTCCTGAGCAGACAGTATATCCTCTTCTGGTGGTATTGGTCTATTAAGAACTGTCTCAAAATGCTCTTTCCATCTATTTTTAATATCTCCATCTTTGGTCAATAAATTTCCTTCCCTGTCTCTAATTGGTATTTCCTTGCGTTTACCTGCATTACCACTCAGTTCTCTAATCGATTCATATGCTATTCTTTGACTCTGTCCATCATTTTTGTTTATTAGGATTTCAGTCTCTGCAACCTTTTCAATCACACATCTTCTTTTATCTCTCCTAGCTAACCTTCTTACTTCTGAATTCAAACTCCAGTACGCAGCTCTTGCTAATTCAATCTCTCGTTCATCAACGCATTGCATCTCACTCCCTCAATTTAGCCTCACCTCTCTTTTTATCATATCCCACGTTTCCTCTGATATCCATTTCTTTCTCCTGAATCTATGTCTCCTTCCAATCGTACATTCAGCAGTCTCATGCAAAACTTTGTTCACATCCTCCACATCTCATCTACACTTCTCTCCCCCTCTTCCAACGTTTCCAACACCAAAAACCTATTTCTGCATTCTAATCTGAATTCCTCCTTTTCTTCTCCTTCCCTTCTAAGCTTAACAATATCGTATCTACCAACACCAGATTTTTCCTTCTTCTGATTTTTAAGTTTAAACCTTATTTTTGCAATGCTGAGTTGATGGTCACTACCAATATCCGCTCCCCGTTTAACATGAACATCTAGCAGAGAACTTCTATGCCTCCTACTGATAGCGATGTGATCAATCTGATTTTTATATTTTCCACACGGCGACATCCAAGTTGTCTTGTGTATATTGCAATGCTGAAAGAGTGTGCCCCCGATGACTAAGTCATTTGCTAGACAGAAGCTTCCAAACCTCACTCCGTTTTCACTCATCCTACTACCAACTCCCATCTTACCCATACATGCCTCAAATCCCTCATTTGAACAGCCCATTACTGCATTAAAGTCTCCAACGCAGATCAAAACATCATGTCTAGGTACCCTTCCTACTCCTTCTTGCAACTTTTCATAAAATGTGTCTTTCCTTTCATCGAGTGCATCATCAGTAGGTGCATAACACACAAACAGACTGATGTTGCCATGATTTGATTTAAACCGTGCGTATAGCAATCGCTCATCTATAGGATCCCACTCACATAAAGCCTTATTTGCTTTACAACCCAGCAACAATCCTACTCCCTGATAATGCATTCCGTCCTGTCGACCAGATATCAATAAACGTATACCATCCTCCAAATCCAACTTATCGACTCCAGTTAATCTAGTTTCTGTCAGAGCACAAATATCAAGTCCGTAATTTTGAAAAACCTTCACTAACTCATCGATTTTACCGTCATGATTTAGCGTTCTCACATTCCAGTTACCAATTTTGATTGTATTTTTTGCATTGACAAAGGAATTAGATTGTAATTGAGGCAACCGTGAGATTCTTAGCACCCCCTGCCCATTTAAGGGCTGCACGGGACTGGGGGCCATTATTGTTCTTGCAGAGTCCATCAAGGTTTCTTTGGCTAACTTCCTGAACACCTCGCCATTGTGTTGCAGTCGCAGTAGGCAGCTAACCTGCCTGATTGCCCACACCTGAAAGACCCAGCTATGCTGTAGCCAGTCACGTGCCGGCATGCTTCCCAGCCATTTCACTCTCAAGGAGTTCCTCTGCCTGAGAAAGCAACCACCCCCCTGCTCCCGAGGGCTTTTGATCTGTGTAGGTAGAGGGCAATCACTCCCTCACTAGCCATATACAGTGTATATACAGTGTATAGGCTACACGCTGCATGTTGAATTTGAAATGATAAGCATTTCAAATTCAACATGCAGCAAGACGTCTAATAATATGTGATGAATGCTAATGGACCACTTATCATTTTATGCAATCTAGTAACTGTTATGCTGTATGTTACATAATGAATCATATATATATAACTGGTATAGTGATTAATGATTACAGTATTGAAGAATTTATTTACTTTTCACCACTAAATATCATGGAAGGGATTTTGAAAAATATATGGTTGTGGGAGCCGGGAGTAATTGACTGAATTCCTAATTAACTCGCGCCGTCCAGTCGATGTATGGGTACGTTGCAACGTTTTGCATTTGCCAGTCCCGGCGACATACTGGTACGTCGTGCAATTGCAAGGTCCCTAATTTGCACAATTTTCAATTTTCGCGCGTGATTTTTCATACATATACACGGGACACCTTCCTCTATTCCTCTACAAGATGCCAAGCAGGGACAATGCCTTACACTGCATAACCTCCCCACTCCCTCCCTCATGCCATTGTCTCAGCAATTCACCTGTTATCAGAGACCTGGCCAGTAAAGACATTCAGGGCCAGAGTGATTCCCCAATCGAAGACAATATGCAGGACAAAGTTTACACAGCATTAGAGGAAGAAACAATCAGAAAGAATGATCAGGTAATGTGGCAAAAGAAGGTCAGGTATGGTGATGAATTAGTGAGTGAAACAATGTTTATAATGCCTATATTACGGTTTGAAAACCAATATACTCTTGTACTACATATAAATTCATACCAAGTAAATAAATAAATACTGTTTATGAGTGGATAAAATAGTTACCCTCCCATAGAACTCGTTTTCTTTGGTGCCAGCCTGTTAGAAAACCCAGTCAGGTAAGGAGGTACTCATACCTAGATCGAGTATTTTAAACCTCAGGTGAGCGATTTCTCTATGAATTTTCGATGTTTCTCACCAAAAGCGGATGTTTGAGCCAAAAAAAAAGAAAGGTCCAAAAATGTCAGGACTGGGGCGTACCATTGCCCAGAAAACGTCGGGATGGGGTGGTTTAACAGAAAAATTTTAAAGCATCTTTCCTATCACAATCTTCTTTCTGATCGTCAGTATGGGTTCCGTCAGGGACGCTCCACTGGCAATCTTCCCACCTGCCATTCAGACTCCTGGTCATCTTCCTTTTGGGACTTTGGCGAAAGCTTTGCCATTGCACTTGGCATCTCAAAGGCTTTCAATCGAGTCTGGCATACATCTTTAACTTCCAAACTGCCCTCTTACGGTTTCTATCCTTCTATCTGTGCCTTCATCTCTAGCTTCCTTTCTGGTCGTTCTATAGCCGCTGTTGTAGACAGCCATCGTTCTTCTCCTAGATCTATCAACGGTGGTGTTCCTCAGGGTTCTGTCCTATCACCGATTCTCTTCCTTCTATTCATGTATGACCTAAGCTGTACATCTAACCCTATCCATTCGTATGCTGATGATTCGACCCTTCACCTTTCCATTCGGTTCCGGCAGCGTCCATCTCAGCAGTTGCTTCAACAGACAAGGGATGAGGCTATGGCAAACCTAATGTCTGACTTGGCTCGTATCTCTGACTGGGGTAAAAATAATTTTGTTCTTTTTCATGCATCAAAAACTCAGTTTTTACACCTATCAACCCAACACAATCTTCCACAAGAGTACCCACTAATATTTACTAATAGCCAGCTTAATCCTGCATCATCCTTGCACATGCTTGGGGTGTCATTCACTCGGGACTTATCTTGGAAAGATCATATTCCATCTCTTGTAAAATCTGCTTCCAAGAGATTAGGTGTGCTAAGCCGACTCCATACCTTCTTTACCCCTACACAGTTGTTGACTTTATACACGAGTTTTATTTGCCCCTGTTTAGAGAACAACTCTCATGTGTGGGGAGGCTCCCCACATACAGCTCTTCTCAATAGGGTGGAGTCATCATCTCTCCTTCTCTTACTGGCTCCCTTCAACCTCTGTCTCTTTGCCGCACTGTTGCATCTTTATCTCTTTTCTATCGCTATTTCAGTGGTCACTGCTCCTCTGAACTGTCTGCTTGCATCCCTCCACCTCTACGACGGGCGCGTAGCACCCATCTAGCAACAAACTCTCCTCCCTTTTCTGTCCAGCTCTCTAATGCAAGAGTTAACCGTTATTCCCAGTCCTTCATTTACGCAACAGGTCAACTCTAGAACTGTCTCCCTTTGTCTGTATTTTCTACTTCCTATGATCTCCAGTCTTTCAAACGCAGTGTGTCCTGGCATCTCGAAATGAACGGATCTTGATTTTGGCTCTCTTTTGTATTTTTTTTTTCTTGGATGGAACGGTTTGTGGGCCCCTGGCCTTTGGTTCCTCCTTTTTGCATTAAAAAAAAAACTTTTACAGATATTTTATGAATGGAGGACGCCAGTAATCTGGTGTATGGATCATTTTTTATTCATTTGTTTCTCCTTCCTCTGTTCTATCATATATATATATATATATATATATATATATATATATATATATATATATATATATTTTATATCATATATATATATATATATATATATATATATATATACTGTACAAGTACCTAAAGCGACTTGAATGAACTTGTACTGACCTGACTGAACTGGAATGAATGTGAAGGGTCTGAACTGACCTGCAGTAGTCTAACCTGACCACTGGACTAACGTACATTATTCATAAACAGATCCTGTGAGAAAAAAATAGTGGGACGCTACTACTGTTGTTGTTCTTACGAATTTGGCCCGATTCACACGACCCGTTTTGATTCCGAAAGGCAGTCCACCGGCTTGACGCCGTCAAACTGTCGTGTATTCACATTCGTTGTCCGTTCAGCATCGTGTGTGTGCTTATTGTTGCGTGAGGACCATGGCCGGTCAGTCTCTAAGGAATCTGGTGGCAATTGCTCTACTATGAGAAGAAGAGGAGGAAAAAAATGTTCGTGGCAAGAGGAAAAGGTTATGGGTACACCAGTCACTGAAAATGAGAAGTTCGAGGGAGAATTCTGGACCCTGTATAAAGAACTGGTAGATGATGTAAAATTTTTCAGTAGTCCTGCTGGAGCAGTACCCCCCTCTCCCCCTCACGCCACTGTCTCGGCTATTCACCTGTTACCAGTGACCCGGCCAGTAAAGATATTCCGGGCCAGAGTGATTCCCCAATCGATGACAATGTGGAGGACAAAGTTTACATAGCATTAGAAGAAGAAACAGTCAGAAATAATGATCAGGTAATGTGCCAAAAGAAGGTCAGGTATGGTGATGAGTTAGTGAGTGAAACAATGCTTATAATGCCTATATTACTGTTTGAAAACCAATATACTCTTGTACTACATATAAATTTGTACCAAGTAAATAAATAAATACCGTTTATGAGTTGTGTGAAATAGTTACCCTCCCATAGAACTCGTTTTCTTTGGTGCCAGCCTGTTAGAAATCCCAGTCAGGTAAGGAGGTACTCCTACCTTGATCGAGTATTTTAAACATCAGGTGAGCGATTTCTCTATGAATTTTCGATGTTTCTCACCAAATGAGGAGGTTTTGGCCAAAAAATAAAAAAATCGAAAATACCTTGGGATTGGGAGGTGTCAGATGTGCGAAATAGCTCGGGATGTGACGGGTTAAACTAATGTTCTCAAAATCATATCTTTTTATACATGCCTTATGCTCAGTTTTTTTCACAAAGTTTGTGTAAATCAAATAAAAATTATTCAAGTTGACCATGCCCGGTGACCTTAACCTGTGACCTATTGTTCTGAATACAATAAGTTTCTGTCTTGGCTGACTCATAACCCTTTTGTCAAGATTTGTTAAACCTAGATTAACACTGTTTATTTTGCAAACAAGCATACATATGGGTCAAACTTTGACCTTCTCCATTGGCTCTGACCTTTGACCAATTGTTCCCGAAACTGAATCACTTCATTTTGTCTTACCCGCAGTGCCCACCCCCGAAGCTGTTCAAAACTAGATGAAAACTATTTGTTGATTTTGCTAGGTCAGATTTTGATCTAGTTCGGTGACCTTGATCTTTGACGTATTGCTCTAGAAACTAATTGGTTTACCCATGGGCTGACCCTCAAACCTATCACGAAGTTTTGTTAAAATCAAATAAAACTGCTTGAGTTATTTTGTTAACACACACACACACACACACACACACACACACACACACACACACACAAAAGAGGGCCTTCCCCAACAAAATTTAGTACCAGCTCTCATTTCGTGAGTGCGGAAATAAAATTCACTTATATGAAAGGGTAACACTTGTGTAATACCTGGGGTTAGACATGACATTCATTGTACGAGTGTACGAGAAACGATGAGTGAAGACAGCAGACGAAGGCACAGTGGCGAGGGCTGTTAAACGCAGAGAACAACGCTGCGGACGGGTTCATTCGTTTTTGGCAATACTCTTTAACTCATTAGTTCCCAGGATTCCTGTGTAAGGGATTGTGCTGGAAAGGTACTAAGCGTACTGCCCTCCGCCTGTGGACTCATAGTCGCGAAGCTCATAGGTCCCTACCCCGGGGTTCCCTTCTTTATTAAATTTCGAAAACGCGCAGTTCCATCTTTTGCTGATGACATTGGGCGCAAATGGCTTAATGTCCACCTTTTGCTGGAGATTTAAATTTTTTGTTGCATTCATCATTTGCATGTTCACTCACTGAAGCGAGCATCCTTATTCATTTACGAGTAGATGTCTCTCCTAGGTAGAACGAAGATGTCTTGCGGCACTAGCACTATATCTATGCATAATATCTGTATCTCTATCTATCTATCTGTCTGTCTCTGTCTATCTGTCTACACACACACACACACACACACACACACACACACACACACACACATCTAGACAAACTCAAATGGAGAAACAATGAATGAAATAGACTTCATTATTACAAGTACCAACAACATGATCTCTAATTTCACGGTTATCTACAAAGTAAATATAGTATGTGTTCATAGAATGGTGGGTTGCACAGCCAGGTTGAATTTTAGAAGTGAAAGAAAAAAGCTGATTGAAAATAAAAAGATATGCTCAATAAAAGTATGCAGAAACAAAGCTGACTTTCAGTTAGAAGTAAAGGACAGGGTCCAGGCTCTAGGTTATGCTTAGTGCGACATTGATGAGTTGAATGATAGACTAGCAAAAGTGTTAAGGGAATCTGAGAAGGTAGCAGAGAAAACTACTACAACCAAAGCCAACAAGTATTCAAAAATGACCCTCGAGCTCATGAAAAGAAGAAAGGAGATGAAAATAAAAAGAAAGACAGATGAACCAGAAAGAACAGGATTATATACACTTCTTACCAGGGAAGAGAAAGGAGAAAAACGGAAGAGAAACATGAATCAGATCAAAGAAGCCATCATAAAAGGAAAAATAAAATCTGAGACAGGTCGGAAGCAAAGTGGCACTAAGAATGCAACGAGTTACAATCACTGAAAGAAAGAAACGGTGAAGTCATTCAATGCAGAGATAGGATGAAAAGAGCTGAAGAATTTTACAAAGAACTGTACTGTATGTATCAGTGACAACAATACCGGTAGCTAACTTTTCAGTTGACACAAGTGAAATACCAGAGGTAGCACCAGACGAAGCAAACTTTCTCTTGAAAGTATGAAAAGAGGAAAGGCGCCAGAACACGGAATAGTAGCATATTTACTGTTGGATACAGGAGTAGAAGTACAAAACAAGTTCTCCCACATAAGTACTCGACGTACAAAGAAGAAAAGGCCCAAAGCATTGTGTACTGCAATAGTAATTTTCTTTACAAGAAACACAACTCAGAAGATAACTCTCGACCTTTTAGATTATCCGTGATCTACAAAATTTTCACTACAGTCCTTACGAACAGAATAACAATAAGTCTGGAAGAAAAACCTTCTGAGAGTGCAAGATTCCGAAGTGGGTATTCGACTACTAATCATTTACACACAATGTCTCAGCTAATTGAGATAACTGCAGATTATAATAGATCACTGCGCTTATATCTGGTTGATTACGGAAAAGCTTTCAACTCAGTGGGACACATAGCAATTACAAATTAATTGTAAAACTGCTCGAAAACACACATAAAGACGGAACTGCTACAGTTAAACTGGAAAAAGACGACGAAAAAAAAAAAAGATTCAGAAAGGTGTGCGTCAGAGAGGTACAATGTCACCAAAATTATTTACAGTATGCCTTGATAGTATTTTCAGAAAGCTACATTGAGGAAAAAAAGGAGCAAGCACAGGCTTAGAAAACTTAAACCGTTTAAAATTTGCAGATGACATTGTCCTAATCTCAGAATCACCAGAGACATTGTAAGAAGTATTAGATGATCTAAATAGAGAAAGTCCAGAGTCAGGTTAAAGATGAACCGGAGTGAGACTAAAGTAATGTTTGACTCAAATACACCAAATAGCGTCATCAAAATAAATGGAAAAATTCTTAAAGAAATTTAGGAGTACAATTACTTGGAGCAAATACTAAAACAAATGAAGGACCATGAAAGAGAAATACAGAGGCGCATTAGAACTGGGTGGAAAGCTTTCAATAAATGAAAAGAGATAATGAAAAGTAACTCATCAGTATGTATGAAACGAAAACTATATAACGAATGTATAATCCCAGCACTGATGTACGGTTGTGAGACCTGGAAACTTAGAAAATCAGTGGAAACCACACTAATTCGTTCTCAGACAGCAATGAAAAGATCAATATTGGGAATACCTTTGAGAAACAGGAAATTATCAACTTGAGTGAGAAAGCAGACTAACAAGTTATGTAAAAGCAGAAATGGAGGTGAGCAGGTCATATAGCAATACAAGAGGATAGCTGATTGTAGAAGAGGCTGACTAACTGGACTTCAAGAGATTGCAAACGTAGTACAAAAAGGCCAGACAGAGGCGGAGTAATGAGATAGGGATAGTTTTGCAGGCCAAACCTGGCAGAGATTGGCTCAGTCAAGGAATTCGTGGAGAAAGTTGGGGGAGGCCTTTGTTCAGCAGTGGGCTTGCAATGCCTGTTGCTGATGCTGATGATGTATATATGTATGTATGTATGTATGCATGTATGTATGTATGTATGTATAAATAAATAATAGTCAAGCTGTGTATGTTCGTTTCTTTCACAAGAGCGGTAGTAGGTATCAACATAGTTCTCTATGCATTAGGTCGGGGTATGCCCAAGAAGTGTTAAAAAAAAAAAAAAAGGAGATTGGCCGCGACGCGACAGCGCGAAATTGCGGACGTCACGACACGCGAAAGTATGCAAAAATAATATTTTCGACATTTTGGTCAGAATTGGTCAGTGTGGGCTCAATAACGGCATGGAAACAACGATGGTGATATTTGCATATATTTTGTGATGGAAAGATTCTTAGTCCCGCAAATTTTTGCGGGCAAACATTCGTATGTATGTAAATTCATCTTAGAAAGAGCGTCACTGGGGATTCATTTCCAATCTCTTCAGTAAAATGTGTCTTTCCAGAGCTGAATGACCTCGTTTGGCGCCATGGAATAGTAAAAATATGAAACATCGTATTAAAGAAGGATTATAATTATGGGAAAAAACGGTATACCATATGCTTGTTTATGCCAATACTTTCATCTTTACCGTATCTTTTGTTTCAATAATTTTTGCATTCATTATCCACTCTTTCTGTCATCTTTAACACTTTCAATACTAGAGGTCTTTCTTGAGTTGAATGGAAGTGTGCTGATGTTACAATATAATAACAGGAGTCATGGTACTGAAAGGAAAATATAGGCTGTATTAACCGAGGGAAGGGCAGGTTATACGGTTAGTGTGAAACTTTGAAGTGCTTCCTTTGTCTGAAGTCGTACTGAATTCACAACTCATACGCTGTTCATTCACTTACCGATTTTTCAGTATGATGGTGATATTACATTTTTCGTTAATTTTGGCCGCACACTGGGTAGTTGGCGATTGTTTACGACTTATTTACTGAAAGAGAAAAAAAGATCTTCCCTGAGCTGATGAATAAAACTGCAAGACGATAGCAAGACTAAAATAACAAAGTCGTCAGCTAATTGAAAGGGTTACTGAGAATTTCCTCTAGCCGATTCAGTAGTAAAGTCTCTCCTTCTAGATCAAATCGTCCCTCGGCAGCAAGGCAAGAATAAATAAGACGTCATCGTGCTGAAGAGAAACTATTAAGAGAGGGGGGAAATGAAGAGGGTTCACTCATATATGGCAACAATTCCACCTCTGTCTTTTACTTCTTATCTTGTCGCATTCATGAATCGTTCACGATGTCAGTTTTAACGCCGTCACTACAAGAGTTGTCCCAGAGGCAGAACCTAATAGTATAACTGTAGGAAGAGTCATGGTACTAAATAGAGACTGCTTTTTAACTTCTGTTTTACTGGAAACTTTTCTTTAGCTGATTGAACTCGTCTGGCGGAAGCTGCAATAAAAAAAAATGCGTCACCATATTGAGGAGGACATTGAATTAAACACAGGTAGAGATATTATTAACAGGGAAGACGGTAAGGAATGTGAGACAAAATATATGGTAATACTGTCTTCTGTTTCATCTCTCACTGCACCCAGTTTTCACTTGTCACAGTCACTAACAGAGGTCTCTCCCAAGCTTTATAAAAATCGTGTGGCTGCAACAACATGAATATAATGTAAGTTGTCACAGTACTGAAGAAGTACATGGTGAACATAATTATTATCTCCTTCAACCTGAGTGTCAAGTTCATTCTATTCTTACTACAACCAGACGATTCTGTTCAGCTGAGGAAAGATCATTTGAAATGAGCAGTGCTGGGCAGGTGCGCAAACACTTGCGCAAAGCGCAATTGCGCACCCTTGCGCTCGGGTGATATCATTTGCGCATTGCGCACCGCACGAGACCATGCGCAATTTTGCGCTTGCGCACATGAAAAGGCAGGTGCGCAAGCGCAAACTTAGTTGCGCTTGCACAACTAAATTTGCGCTTGCTCACCTGCCTTGCGCACCAGCCCTGTGGATTACGAACTGCGCAATCCAAGGGACACGTGGTCTTCTAGGGGACACGTGATGGGAGCTTCCCGCATCGCTGGACAAGGGATGGGGGAGGCTGGGGCGGGTCGCGAGGGTGGGTTGGTGGGGGGAGGCGGGAGGGAAGGGGGTAGTAGCATTAATATGCTTCAACAGAGATAATGTGTTTTTAATATTTGTCTATCTATCTATCTATCTATTGCCAGATGCCTCAATCCCGTTTGGGGTGGCCACAAACAAATGGCCTCCAAGTCGCCCTGGCTCCCGCCATTTCACTGCCCTGCTCCCAACTCACACACCCCTCTCTCATATACCTCTCCACCCCATCCCTCCATCTCATCCTCGGCCTCCCCCTCCCTCTTCCCCCCTCCACCTCACTCATATACACTCTCTTCGTCAGTCTTTCACCCTCCATCCTCTCCACATGGCCAAACCACCTCAGTGTGTTCCTCATAACGCTTCCTATCACATCCACATCCACACCACAACGCTCCTTTATATCCTCATTCGTCAGCCTGTCTCTCCATGTGACTCCACAGGCTCCTCTTAAATAACTCATTTCCACTGCTCTCACTCTTGACTTGTGTCCTTCCAACAATGTCCAAGCTTCACTTCCGTGCGTTAGAGTTGGTATCACAATACTGTCATGTAGTAACTTTTTCACTTCCATGCTCACTTCCCTTTTTCTTATCACTGCTTTCAAAGAACCAGCAACCTTTCTTCCCTGCTGTACCCTTTCAAGCACTTCACCCTCCAAACCTCCATCCTTACTCATCACACTACCCAAGTACTTAAACGTACTCACATTTTCCAATTCCTCACCATATTTGTAAATTATTATTATTAGTAAATGATAATAAATATACATTATTTATTAAGATTAGCATATGCAATTCCTTACAAAAACCATTAAAACATATTATTTAAATCAAATATCCCCAGCCTAATAATTTATTAGGCTATAGATATTTGATTTAAATACTCTGTTTTCATGATTTTTTATTTTTTGTAACGAATTACATATGCTATTGTATATCTATATTGAATTATTATATAAATTGTCTTGACAAGAGAGAGAGAGAGATAAAGAGCATTATTCTGAGAGAGAGAGAGAGAGAGAGAGAGAGAGAGAGAGAGAGAGAGAGAGAGAGAGAGAGAGAGAGAGAATAAATACGTTTCATGATTTTTTATTTTTTGTAACGAATTACATATGCTATTGCATATCTATATTGAATTATTAAAAAATTGCCTTGACAAGACAAGAGAGAGAGAGATAAAGAGCATTATTCTGAGAGAGAGAGAGAGAGAGAGAGAGAGATAAAGAGCATTATTCTGAGAGAGAGAGAGAGAGAGAGAGAGAGAGAGAGAGAGAGAGAGAGGGAGAGAGAGAGAGAGAAAGAGAAAATAAATACGCGGGAATGGCAAAGGAGCGTCCCTTTGAGTGAGGAGATAAGGCAAAAACTTCGTCCCTCCTCTCTCTCTTATTCTCCATTCCCTCCCTCCTTTGTCGGAGAGAGAGAGAGAGAGAGTTGATGATACAGTAATCACGTGATCTTTGCCAATACCTTGGTAAATGTAGGCTGTTTTTCCCGGAGAATGACCTACTGTGCCTCAGTCACCACGGGTGGTGGGCAGGTTGCTACTTTAGTAAGTTATTTAATTATACCAATATATATTTTACAGTAATTCCCACAAACATATGCAAATGATTTGCGCTAGCGCTTTGCGACATTGCACAAGCTAATTATTAGATTGCGCACTTGGCAAAGTACAAATAATAGAATATAATAATAAAAAATAAAAGTAAGTAGGTATGCTGTTTTATTTAAATATCTCAATATTGTTCAGTAATTCCTAAAAGTATATGCAAATGGTTTGCGCTTGCGCTTTGCGACATTGCGCAAGCTAAATATTTGTCAGATTGCGCATTTGCGCTTGCGCAAGGTAGTGAACTGTGGATTGCGCTTTGCACTTGCACAAGGTCCTTCTTCGTTTGCGCTGCCCACCACTGGAAATGAGTGTTTTGCACAGTACTTGTATCCTTCTCTAACCCTTCGCTACTAAGCTTGTTTGTCACGAGTTGGCGCGATTAAGTATTTGAATAAACTCGTGACTTAAACTTTGGTGGGTGTCACGGGGTTTTTAAAATATCACGGGTTTTTTAAAATAAATGCTAAATATTATTTAATTGATAATAA
Source organism: Coenobita brevimanus (assembly GCF_032717465.1). Lineage (NCBI taxonomy): Eukaryota > Metazoa > Arthropoda > Malacostraca > Decapoda > Coenobitidae > Coenobita > Coenobita brevimanus. Next base: position 20,642,833 of record NC_137056.1, on the reverse strand, counting down.
TATTCAATAATATTGCAGAGCAGAGACAATGATTGTCTTGCTACATCAAGCAACGATTACTTTACGCTGACTTGCTTCTCACGATTCTCTCAGAACGAGATTTTATAAACTATCTCAACAGTACACAGCAGAGACAAATTACTCAATTGCTGTTTTTTTTTTTAGTACTGTTAGCCTCTGGAGAAAGTTACTTCACCCCTGACAATAAATAAATAATACTAATAATATCAGGTTCTTGCTGATGCTTAACTCCTAGGAGGCACAACGGATTTTAAGTTAATACACAAGACTGGCCTAAGTACCAGTTATGAAAGCAAAACGTTTATGCAAGCTAGGAGCTATATGGAAAATAAGCTTAATTGTGGAGAAATGAATCAAGAGTTTACATTACATTAAGCTCAAGAAAAAGAACTGTTAATTTTATTGATTACAAAAATAAATTTAACGTTACACTTCAAATGAATTCAAAAAAAGAGATCGTACTCACTCACTCACTCGAGCTAAATTCTTACGCCTAGGAAAAACACCTTAACTAAGCTCTTAAAACTAGGAAAATACAAAAAGGAAATAATAATCAATGAATGCGGTGTATCACCCAAAGCTGGAGAACTAAAGGTGGGAGTTTGGAGAAACTGTAAAGTGGAGTTTGGGTACTAGCTGACCTCTCACACTGCTGCACAGGTCCTGTCTCCGTCACAGCAAACACTTGACTGAGTAAGTCGTGGGAAAGAAAAGGGGAGCACTAGGCCGCATTTTTTTAACGGTCGAGTGAGCGAAACGCACCCAAAACAAATCGCTCAGTGGAAGCGCTAATGTCTCACACAAAGACGATCACGTATGACAATGAAAAATTGATTTGACAAAGCTTCCGTCCGAATGAGCGGTTAACTGAACGATAAACAGTGAGTTTTCCACTAATAGTTCGTGGCTTCTCACAAAAGGGAAATGTCACGAATTAGATTCGTGACATTACGCCCCTACAAAATTAAATTTTTTCCTTATGGGAAAAAATTTGTGGAATATATATATATGTACACATCCTAACTCAGTCACACAAGATTCACACTGTGGTGTGTGTGCTATCCTGCTACAGGAGAAAGTCACAGTCGCCAGTGAGCGAAAAAAAACTCGGATTTAAGTTAATAGAAGCAAGCTTGAGGGAAAAACTCCATGACGACGGTGAAATTCCTGTACTCAGGTCAAACTGAGCGAAAATTCGCTACATTTACACTGACAACTAATTGTTGTGTAGTGTGGTGTATGTAATACACGGTGTAGGTGTGACAGTTGTAGTGTAACTGTACCTACGTGTAAAATGACAGTAAATAATAATATGACAACGACGAAGGCAGAGGAGAAGAGGCGACAGCATGCGGCAGACGATCAGCTGGCCCGCACAGCAAAACTGCTACACCCATTGCTGTACCTGCAAAACCAATTAAGATGGAGCATCAAAAGTGTCAGTGAGACAAAATTCTTATTAAGTTACAATTACTCTCTCTGCCTAGCAATCAGTCAATGCTACGAAAAGTACGCTTTGGCTGAAAAATACAAGTGACAGCCTAAGCTTCGTACATTCGAGGTCGCCATTAATTATAGCACACGATTAGTGTCGGCAAGTTGAGAATCCCTGTGCAAACTCGGGTCTTCCATAGCCTCGAACTGCACACGAGTCCTCAACCTGTGCCTTAACCTACAGTACTTATATTAATATAGGGGAGCTGAGAATCCTTGTGCAAACTCGGGTCTTCCATAGCCTCGAGTCGCCTCTGCGGAGTTCTCACTTCCCCCTTAACCTACAGTACTTATATTAGTATCGGGGAGCTGAGAATCCTTGTGCAAACTCTGGTCTTCCATAGCCTCGAGTCGCCTCTGCGGAGTTCTCTCTCGAATTTCCCCCTTAACCTACAGTACTTATATTAGTATTGGGGAGCTGAGAATCCTTGTGCAAACTCGGGTCTTGCATAGCCTCGAGTCGCCTCTGCGGAGTTCTCTCTCGAACTTCCCCCTTAACTTACGGTACATAATATGTATGTACATGCCCTAGACATAATGTGTCCTGTGGGGCCAATGGGCGAGACGTCAGGTCTGCACCCACTTCACCACTACCCTGTCTCTCAGCTGTCTCAGAGATTACGGGTGTGGTTACAAATGGCACAGGAAGGGCATGTCCCTGATTAGTGGTGATACTTTGGCACACACTGGAGGAACGGACAAAACTATCTATGTCTCGTCCCATCCCTGGCCAGAAAAAGTCAGCTCGGATACGGCCCTGGGTCTTCCTTTTGCCCATGTGACCTCCTGAGGCTGAACAATGACCCCATTATAACACAGTTAGGCGGTACTTGGCGGGAACGACAAACTGCATTCGAACCTCGCCCTCGGGTATTCGTGACTCACGGTAGAGCCATCCTTGTTTGCGAAGGAACTTGACTCGACCTCCCCGTGAATACTTAATCACTCGACCCTTTTGTTTGCTCCGCACGGCAGCAAGTGTCGGGTCAGAATGTTGTTCTTGCACAACAAGTTGACTACACATCAGATCTTGTGGCGATTCAATGATCACTTGGGTGACACAGTCTGGAGCCTCAGTCATGGCTCGTGTTACCGCAGCAGCCGAAGCCTGAGTAGTGTCAACGTCGGAGCAACTATCCTTGACTATGTGAATATTGCCAATGATGAGGTCAAATAAAGGTTCTGGCATGACAACTGCAAGTGTCATACCAGTATAAAATGGAGATGCCACCTGGATACATGCCTCAGGGAACAATCTCATTGATCCATCAATAAGGTTTGCATGGATCTGCCGACCTGTATACTGTTCAGGCCGAACTAAACTCTGCTTGACAGAGCAACCTGAGGAACCATTGTCTCTCAGGACCTTCACAGGAATGCCTCCCACAAACCCTGGCTGAACAAGGAAGGTACTGTCACCTGTGGGAGAGCCTGTGGAGGAAGCAGCTAGCCACTCATGAGGCTGCTGAATTGATGTGGCAAACATTGTACCTTGTGAATTATATTGGGAAGATGGAACATTGGCCATCTGTGGAGGGGGGTTCACTGTCACTGTGGGACTAGTGAACTGTGGGGAAGTACCCATACTGGTAGGGACGTGACCACCATGCTGCTGCTGAGGAATGAAGGCTGCATTCGCTTCCTGCCTCTTTTGAGCTGGTGGTGAAAAAGTTTGTCCCGACGGTCGGTTGCGTGGCTGATACTGCTGCTGGTTAGGGTACTTGTTGTACCTTTTCCACTCAGGTTTCTGAGTGTTTTGCCCCTGGTCCTTCCACTGCGGTTTTGGACCTTGGCCATTATTCTGAGAATGGCCTTGGTGTCTGGGGTTCGGTCTGAGACGGCTTCCCAGATTTGGCAGTATCTTTTCTGCTCCAGGTGTTTTGCTTACGAGTTTGATACCCGTATGCAGTAAAGAATGCGTCAGCCTTTTCTGCCATTTGGCTGGCATCTTTCACCTGGCAGATCTTAAGCTGTGCTATGAGCTCAGCAGGCCACGACCTCTGTAGCTGTGTACGCAGCATAAGGTCAATTATCCCCTCACGCGTGGAAGGAGTTTCATCTTTCTCCATCCACTCATTTAAGTAAGCTGTGAGACGATCAAGGAACTGAACAGCTGTCTCCTTGTCTTGGAGACGAGCTTGCATGAACTGAACTTTGGCGTCGTCTACTGTGAGACCATACGCCTTAATGAGTGCAGCTTTCATCATCTCATATGTGAGATTGTCTCCACGAATTCTGTGGAGAATATCGAGGGCAGGGCCCTCAAATAGGCTAAGAAACTGAAGCCGCTTAGCTGCCTCATCCAGTTGGTACATGTCTGCCATGTCCTCAAAACGAGCTATGTACGGCATGATTCGCTCGCTTTCCTTGTATGAAGGAAGCTCGATGCGTGGGTTCGCCAGGACATGTGCAGGGGGAACGCTCGTGGAGCTTGGACCAACTGCACCAGACGTGTCTGAAGCCAAGGAATCTCGCTTGAGCTTCAGCATTTCATATTCGTGTTTTTCACGTGCTTCTCGCTCGGCACGTTCGTGCTCTCGTTCTCTCTCGTGTTGTTGTAACTCGTATTGACGTTCTCTCTCTCGTTCCTCACGCTGTTCTCGCTCATGTTCTAAGTCGAGTTCTCACTGTTTTCGCTCGTGTTCGCGCTCCTTTTCGCGTTCCTCACGCTGTTCTCGTTCGTGTTCGCGTTGGATTCTACGCTCTTCACGAGCATCTTTCTCACGTTCTTGCTCGTAATTAAACCGTGAGAGAACGTAACTCTGTATTTTCTCTGGGTCTGTGAGACCCATATCTTTGGCTTCCTGTACATAAGCACTGGCTGCCATGATGCTAGCTTACTAAGTAAACTGAAACTGAGTACTGACTGCTTCGCAAACGAATGCTAATGACACAAGTAAAGAGTACAGACACAAGCTAGTGGTGACCAGTCTTATCTAGTTAACTGGAAAAGAATAAAACAAAAAAGGTAAATGACTGGGAAGTCTCAATAATTAATGCAATGGGTACGGCGGCTACCCAGGAGTGAATAAAATCGTCCAGCGTTACCAAGAATAAACTTGAGTTAAGTACTCTATTGATTAATAAAGCAAAATTCACTTGCTAAATTAACGGTAAACACCAGTAGACTTGTGCCTATAAACTTTAATTATAAATACCTAAATATGAACGAGTGAGCTCTATCTCGTGAATAGCTTTAGAGCTAGGAGTTAATATCCTGGAATGAGGTCGCCAATTGTCACGGGGTTTTTAAAATAAATGCTAAATATTATTTAATTGATAATAATATTCAATAATATTACAGAGCAGAGACAATGATTGTCTTGCTACGTCAAGCAACGATTACTTTACGCTGACTTGCTTCACACGATTCTCTCAGAACGAGAATTTATAAACTTTCTCAACAGTACACAGCAGAGACAAATTACTCAATTGCTGTTTTTTTTGTTTTAGTACTGTTAGCCTCTGGAGAAAGTTACTTCACCCCTGACAATAAATAACTAATACTAATAATATCAGGTTCTTGCTGATGCTTAACTCCTAGGAGGCACAACGGATTTTAAGTTAATACACAAGACTGGCCTAAGTACCAGTTATGAAAGCAAAACGTTTATGCAAGCTAGGAGCTATATGGAAAATAAGCTTAATTGTGGAGAAATGAAACAAGAGTTTACATTACATTAAGCTCAAGAAAAAGAACTGTTAAATTTATTGATTACAAAAATAAATTTAATGTTACACTTCAAATGAATTCAAATAAAGAGATCGTACTCACTCACTCACTCGAGCTAAATTCTTACGCCTAGGAAAAACACCTTAACTAAGCTCTTAAAACTAGGAAAATACAAAAAGGAAATACTAATCAATGAATGTGGTGTATCACCCAAAGCTGGAGAACTAAAGGTGGGCGTTTGGAGAAACTGTAAAGTGGAGTTTGGGTACTAGCTGACCTCTCACACTGCTGCACAGGTCCTGTCTCCGTCACAGCAAACACTTGACTGAGTAAGTCGTGGGAAAGAAAAGGGGAGCACTAGGCTGCATTTTTTTAACGGTCAAGTGAGCGAAACGCGCCCAAAACAATCGCTCAGTGGAAGCGCTAATGTCTCACACGAAGACGATCACGTATGACAATGAAAAATTGATTTGACAAAGCTTCCGTCCGAATGAGCGGTTAACTGAACGATAAACAGTGAGTTTTCCACTAATAGTTCGTGGCTTCTCACAAAAGGGAAATGTCGCGAATTTGATTCGTGACAGTGGGAAACCGCGAATTCTAGTGGAATCCCAGTATTTATCACTCAGTCAACCGCCACATATTCACCCGATCGGGAGGGTTTTTCAGGACATTTTTTACTATTTCATAAGTGATCGTCTTTGTGCGTGGCAGTAGCACCTCTGCCTGAGTGATTTGTTGTGGGCGTGTTTCGCTCATTCTAGCCGTTAGCAAGTGAGCCTCGACACTCACCTCTCTCCCACAATTTGAATGAGTCAAGATTTGAGCGCCGTAGAAGCAGGTAGTGTGTCTGGCAGCGTCCTTCCTCAGCAACGACGCCTAGTTCCTGCTGCCACCATTGAATTCTCACCTAGCGTGATTGGCGAGAGGCTCAGCGTGTGCAGCCTCCTTCCTCAGCAACGATGCCCAGTCATCCGCTTTGTCCACTTTTCTGACCAGTATTTCTTTTCGTTTTTTCCTAGGTTTAAGAGTTAGCTTTTGAGTGAGCGAGTGAGTGCGATCTCCTTATTTTGGATTCATTTTGAAACATGTAACGTAAATTTATTTCTTTGTAATCAATAAATTTAACAGTTCTTTTTCTTGAGCTTAATGTAATGTAAACTCGTGTTTTATTTCTCCATAAGCTTAGTTCACTTATAGCTCCTAGTTTGCATAAACGCTTTGCCTTATTCACAACTGGTACTTAGGCCAGTCCTTTTTATTAACTTAAATCTGTTGTGCCATCTAGGAGTTAATTGTACCAGCAAGAACCTGTTTATCATTAATAGCCTAAGTTATTGATTGTCAGGGGTAGAGTCACTTTCTCCAGAGGCCAACAGTACTAATAAACAGCACGTGTGAATAATTAGTCTCTGCTGTGTACTGTTGAGAAAGTTTATAAATTCTCGTCCTTAGAGAATCGGCGAAGTAAGCCAGAATAAAATAATCATTGCTTGATTTTCACAAGACAATTCATTGTCCTGTTCTCAGTATTATTGAATAATATTCTTTAATATTGTACACATATAAAAACCCCGTGACACTGTTAAATTCATCTATCGGTAGCAAGAGTTAAATAAAGAAAAGTTACAATATTATTACAATTCAAGGAAAGATGACACAGGCCATGCATATATGTTTCACATGTGTTATTTGCCTGATTCATTTTTAAATTCATTATTCACTCCCTGTGTGATCATTAACCTCTTAATCTTTCATTAGGCTGAAAAGTATCATTTGCGGTTGGTAAGATTTAGTTGACGAAGGCGTTACCGTGCTGGAAGGTGTATTGTAAACGTAGATTGTTTCTAATTCCTTAACTATAAGATTTCTCCTCTGAGTTGAGTAAGGCTATACAGCGGTAGAAGACGAAAATCACAAAGTCGTCGTCGTAACAGAAAGGTTATTGAATACTGTATGGTACACCTTTAGTACGGTGAGTATATTAGAAGCTGATTAAAATCATTTGCCGCAACAAGACGGAATAAAAAAGACGATGTGGTAAAGAGGGGATACGTGGTTATTGTTGGTGCTAACTCCACTAGGTGTGTCCCCAGCATTCAGTTTAATAAACTGGTGGTCCATCCATCCATCCATCATCCAATCCTATGTTGCCCCATGAGGAGCGAAGGAGCCCGGGGCTAGGCAAGTTGGTCCTGACGTTTAAGATGAGAGTGACTGGCCTCACTCATCCCTGAGTGAGCAATAAACCCCAGCCATCCTGTGGATATAAACCTATCTATCTATCTATTGCCAGACGCCTCAATCCCGTTTGGGGTGGCCACAAACAAATCGCCTCCAAGTCGCCCTGTCCCCCGCCATTTCACTGCCCTGCTCCCAACTCACACACCCCTCTCTCATATACCTCTCCACCCCATCTCTCCATCTCATCCTCGGCCTCCCCCTCCCTCTTTCCCCCTCCACCTCACTCACATACACTCTCTTCGTCAGTCTTTCACCCTCCATCCTCTCCACATGGCCAAACCACCTCAGTGTGTTCCTCATAACGCTTCCTATCACATCCACATCAACACCACAACGCTCCTTTATATCCTCATTCGTCAGCCTGTCTCTCCATGTGACTCCACAGGCTCCTCTTAGATAACTCATTTCCACGGCTCTCACTCTTGACTTGTGTCCTTCCAACAACGTCCACGCTTCACTTCCGTACGTTAGAGTTGGTATCACAATACTGTCATGTAGTAACTTTTTCACTTCCATGCTCACTTCCCTGTTTCTTATCACTGCTTTCAAAGAACCAGCAACCTTTCTTCCCTGCTGTACCCTTTCAAGCACTTCACCCTACAAACCTCCATCCTTACTCATCACACTACCCAAGTACGTAAACGTACTCACATTTTCCAATTCCTCACCATCCAACCTCGCTGTACATTCACTGACTTCACCTCTCTCAAAGATCATCACTTTACTCTTCCCTACATTCACCTTTAGATTCCGTTTCCTACACACTCTCTCAAACTCATCCACCAAGCCTTGCAGCTCTCCTTCGTCTTCACTCAACAACACGGTATCATCTGCAAACAACAGTACAGGGAGTTTCCAAACACTATCCTCTCTCACCAGGGCCACTCCAACATCCACTACCCTACCTTGTACCTCTTTTATTACCCCATCCATGTACAGATTGAACAACCATGGAGACATGACACATCCCTGTTTCAACCCAACTTTCAAAGAGAAAAATTCACTTAGTTCACCATCCACACGCACTGCAGCCTTCGCACCATCGTACATACTCTTCACAGCATTCAACAACTTCCCATCTATTCCATATATTCTTAACACTTTCCACAATCCTAGTCTATCCACCCTGTCATATGCTTTCTCCAAATCCATGAAAGCCGCATACAACTTCTTTCCCTTCTCTAGAAACTTTTCCACTAAAGATCTGAGAATGAATATCTGATCTACACAACCTCTTCCCTTCCTAAAGCCTCCCTGTTCTTCTCCAACTAATTTCTCTGTTCTTTCTCTAACTCTGTCAATAAGTATCCTACCATACACTTTTCCTATTATACTAAGAAGACAAATGCCCCTATGATTACCACACACTTCTTTTTCCCCTTTTCCTTTGTACAAGGGAATAATTATACCTGACTTCCAATCCTCCGGGACTCTACCTTCCTCCCAGGCCAATCTGCACATCTTCCACATCCATTCTACTACTATCTCTCCCCCATGCTTCAACATTTCACCACACACTCCATCAATTCCTGGGGCTTTCCCTGATTTAACTTTCTTCATTGCTTCCACAACTTCTATCCTACTGATTTCTTCCTGTCTTCTCACCTCCCTCCTTCTCCCAGCCATTCCCCAGCCACTTATACTTGCATTACTTCCATCCTCCACGTTCAACAATTCCTTAAAGCGTTCTCTCCATCTGCTCACTTTTTCTCCCTTCTCCACTAGTAATCTACCATTTTTATCTTTCACTCCCCTGCTAACTTCACTTCCACCCTGTCTTACTCTTTTCACCTCTTTCCAGAACATTTTCTTACAGTCCCTCCACTTTACACTCAAATTCCTTCCAAATTCCTCATTCACTCTCTTCTTACTCTCTCTTACTAATCTTTTCACCTCTCTCTTCCTTTCTACATATAACTCTCTCTTCCACCTCTCAACTTCTTCCACGTCCCTATTTCTCATCCATTCATTGTATGCTTTCTTCTTTTGTGCCACAGCCCGTTTCACCTCTTCAGTCCACCACGCTGTTCCTTGCACCCCCCTCCGTCTTCTCTTCCTTCCACACACCACATCACATGCTGCACATATTTCTTCTGTAAATATTCTACACACATCTTCCACGTCCCCCATCTGCTTCAACTCATATTTGCCCAATCGTTCCTCCACTTCTCTCTTATACTCTGCCTTTTTCTCATCCTCTTGTAACCTTTCCACTCTCCTTGCAACTACTCCTTCCTCTCGTCTTTCCCTTCTTCTATTCCTCCATCTTACTTGAACTTTAACTCTGGCCACCACCAAGTAGTGGTCAGAAAGTCCACTCCCCCAACCTCTATAAACTCTTGCATCCAATATACATCTTCGCATCCTTTCATCCACACACACATAATCAATCATTGCCTTCCTTTCACTCAGTTCACCACCCACCCTTCTCATCACTCGCCATGTATAGCTGTGGATCATTTTATGCCTGAAGAGGGTATTGGCTATCACCAACCCCCTCCCAGCACAAATGTCCACTAACGCACTCCCATTCTCATCTACCTCAGCAGGCACACCCCACTCACCAACTATTCCATCCACCTTCACATTCCCAACTTTACCATTCATATCACCAATCAAAAACACTCTCTCATTCCTTCCAAACTTTTCCATGCACACTTCTACATTTGTCCAGAACTCTTCTCTCACTCTTCTAGCACGATCTTGCGTTGGCGCATACACACACACAATCGCCCACATTTGTATTCCAACTTTCAACTTTACCCACACAATCCTTGATCCAACTGATCCATACTGTCTTATGCTCCTCTTCCATCTTTTACTCACAACTATACATACTCCTTCCTTTGCCCTCTCATTCTCACCTACTCCTGCACATATACCCCATCCATACTCCCATTCTCTCACACTTTCTCCTCTCCATTTTGTTTCAGGTACTCCACATACATCCACTTTCGCATCCTCAAGCACCTGGACAATCTCTCTCTCTTTCACCTCATCATTTGCTCCCCTTACATTCCAAGTTCCAATTGCAATATCCTTTGTCCGGTCCTTGGTCGTCAACGTTTGGGCAGTCCTTGTCCGAGGCTTCTTGTTTGTTTTTTTAGTTAGTTGTTTTCCGGGGAGGGGCACTAACCCTCCGCCAACCCTTTTAGTCGCCTTTTACGACAAGCAGGGATACTGGGGGAGTATTCTTGAAAACCCCCCCTACCCCCAGGGGGTATATATATATATATATATATATATATCCAGGGGCAGGATCCCACTGCTACCTGGCGCGTCCCCTGGTGGCGGATAGGGGAAGGCCTAGTATATATGCAAGGTACCGTCTTAGACGGTGTGGACCATGGGACTCCCTATAGATATATAGGGCTCCACCTAATATAACGAATAAGGTGGCAGAAAAATTACATCTCACCAGAAACTATGTAGCAGGGAGGTGAGATTATTTGCCACAATCCTCCCAACCTAACATGAGTTCTATTGCAAAGTATTTGAGGGGCGTTCCTGTTGGATCATCGTCTACTTAAGGTCCAACCACACTGCCTCCTGTGCTTACGGGCAGTGTGCCACCAAAAGTGAGTAGGCACTGTGTTGACAAGTTAGAGACTGGGATATTAAACACTCTTAAATCCATGAAGATCTATGCATACAATGTAAGAAGCCTCGCTGAAGTTTACAAGCTGGATAACTTTATGGTTGAACTGGAAAACGTTAGTTGAGATATTGTAGGTTTGAGTGAGACCCACAGAAAATAAGAAAAAGTAATTCAGCTCGATGACAGTGGCCACTATTTTACTACAGAGGAAAGGAAAATGAAAGAGTTAGTGGTGTAGGATTTCTAATTAACAGAAATCTTGCAGACAACATTGTTAAATTCAGCAGTGTATCTGACAGAGCAGCAGTGGTTGTAATCAGACTGTGCAAAAAATATACCCTGAAAGTAATACAAGTATATGCACCAACTTCTCAGAGCTCAGATGAAGAAATTGAAACATTCTATGATGACATCTCCCAGATTATGGAAAAGGAAAAGACATCATATACTATACTCATGGGAGACTTCAATGCAAAAGTTGGAAAATCAAAAAATGGAGAAGTATGTGTGGGAAAAATCGGAGTGGGAGAAAGGAACGAAAGAGGAGAAATGCTGGTAAACTTTGCAGAAATGTTTAACATAAGAATAATGAACACATTCTTTCACAAAAGAACAGGGAGACAGTGGACCTGGAGAAGCCCAAACGGAGAAACAAAGAATGAAATCGACTTCATTATAGCAAATAAGAATAACACGATCACAAATGTTACAGTTGTCAACAAAGTAAATATCGGAAGTGACCATAGAATGGTGGGTTGTACAGTCAGATTCAACTTCAAAAGTGAAAGAAAGAAGATGATTAAAGATAAAACGATATGCCCAATCAAAGTCAGTGAAAACAAAGCAGCCTTTCAGCTGGAAATAAGAAACAGATTTCAGGCTCTCAGTAATGCTGAATGTGACATTGATGAGCTGAATGACAGACTAACAAAAGTGCTAAAAGAATCAGCAGAGGCAGTAGGAAAACCTAATACAACCAAAGCCAAGAAGTAATCGGAAAAGACACTTGAGCTTATGAAAAAAAGAAATGAAATGAAAGTAAAAACTAAGAAAGACGAAATAGAACGAGCGGAATTAAATAAGCTTATCAACAAAAGACAAAAAGAAGAAAAAAGAAAGAAAAACATGGATCAAATAAAAGAAACCATCAAAAAAGGAAAAAGTTTGAAACAGGTCCGAAGTAAAATGGCACTTGGAGAGCAACAAATTACATCACTGAAAGACAAAAACGGTGAAATCATTAAATGCAGAGATAAGATGTTGAAGAGAGTTGAAGAATTTTACAAAGAACTGTATGCATCAAAGACAGTAGTACCAACAGCTAACTTCACAAGTGAAATACATGAGGTAACACCAGATGAAGTAAATAATTCTCTCAAAAATATGAAAAGAGGGAAAGCTCCGGGAGAAGATGGAATAGTAGCAGGTTTACTGTTGGATGCAGGAGTAGAAGTACAAACTAGACTTGCTCACCTATTGACTCAATTTATAAAAAGGAAGAAATTTTCCAAAACATTGTGTAATGCAATAGTTATTTTACTTTACAAACAAGGTGACTCAGAAGACCTTGGTAACTATTGACTCATTAGTTTGCTATCAGTCATTTACAAACTCTTCACTAAAGTCCTTACAAACAGAATAACTACAAATCTGGAGGAAAACCAACCTCGTGAACAGGCAGGATTCCGAAGCGGGTACTCGACTACTGATCATCTACACACAATTAATCAACTAATTGAGAAAAGTACGGAATATAATAAACCACTGTGCTTAGGTTTTGTTGATTACGAAAAGGCTTTCGACTCAGTGGAGCACATAGCAATTATAAATTCATTGCGAGAACAAGGAGTGAATGAGAACATTGTAAAACTGCTCGAAAACATATATGAATTGCGAGAACAAGGAGTGAATGAGAACACTGTAAAACTGCTCTAAAACATATATGAAGAGGGAACTGTTATAATTAAATTACATAAGGACTCAGAGAAAATTAAGATTGAGAGGGGCGTGCATCAGGGAGATACAATTGCACAAAAGTTAATTACAGCATGCCTAGAAAATATTTTCAGAAAGCTAGACTGGGAAAACAAAGGAGTGAACATAGATGGAGAAAAGCTAAACCATTTAAGATTAGCAGATGACATTGTCCTAATCTCAGAAACAGCAGAGTCATTGCAAAACTGACCTGAACAGAGAAAGCCTCAAAGTAGGGCTAAAGATGAACCAGAGTAAAACTAATGTTTAATCCTCAAACCCCAAGCAGCGTCATCAGAATAAGTGGAGAAATTCTTGAAGAAGTCGAGGAATATAATTACCTGGGACAAATACTAAAATTAACGAAAGATAATGATAGCGAAAAAAAAAGACGCATTACAATTGGATGGAAAGCTTTCGGTAATCATTAGGGACATTATGAAAAGTAGCTTGCCAGTTCGTATGAAACGAAAAGTATGTAACGAATGAATAATTCCAGCTAGGACGTATGGTTGTGAGACTTGGAAACTGACAAAATCGATGGAAAATAAATTAATTTGTTCTCAGAGAGCAATGGAAACATCAATGTTGGGAATATCTTCAAGAGACAGGAAAAGATCAACTTGGGTGAGAAAGCAGACTAAAGTCAAAGATATTATAGAAGCTGTAAAAGAACAGAAATGGAGGTGGGCAAGCCATGTAGCAAGAATATGGGATAATCGATGGAGCAAGAGGTTGACGGACTGGACACCAAGAGATTGTAAGCGTAGCAGAAAAAGGCCAGACAGGAGGTGATGAGATAGAGAAATTTGCAGGGAAAACGTGGCAAAGATTGGCTCAGTCAAGGCATTCGTGGAGAAGGTTGGGGGAGGCCTTTGTACAGCAGTGGGCATGTAATGGCTGATGATGATGATGATAATGATATATATATATATATATATATATATATATATATATATATATATATATATATATCCAGGGGCAGGATCCTACAGCTACCTGGCACGTTCCCTGGTGGAGGATATGCGAGGTGCCGTCTAAGAAGGCGGGGACCATGGGATCCCTTATGGACTAATAGAGCTCCACTGAATATACTAAATAAGGTGACACAAAAATTGCATCTCACCACAAAGTTTGTGACATGGAAGTGAGATTAGTTGCCACAATCCCCCCAGTCGAACATCAATTTTACTGTTAAATATTTCACTGGCTATCTTGTTGGATCATCGCCTACTAAGGGTGCAACCGCACTGCCTCCTGTGCTTTCGGGCAGTGTGCCACCGAGAGTGAGTAGGCACTGTCTCAGCAGATCAGACTCTGGGATATTAAACAAAATGAATTCCATGAAGATCTACACATACAATGTAAGAAGCCTCGCAGAAGATTACAAACTTGATACCTTTATGGCTGAATTAGGAAACATTACTTGGGATATTTTAGGTCTGTGTGAGATGCACAGAAAAGGAGAAAAATTAATTCATCTCAAGACAGCAACAATTAGTTTACTACAGAAGAAGGCAAAATGAAAGAGTTAGTGATGTAGGATTTCTAATTAACAGAAAACTTGGAGTGAACATTGTTAAATTCAACAGTGTTTCTGACAGAGTAGCATGGACTGTAATTAGACTAGGCAAAAGATACACTCAGAAACTAATAGAGGTATATGCATCGATTTCTCAAAGCTCAGATGAAGAAATAAAAACATTTTATGATGACATCTTCCAGATAATGGAAGAAGACAAGACCAGATATACCATAATCATGGGAGACTTCAATGCAAAAGTTGGCAAATCAAAAAATGAAGTAGAATATATGGGAAAATTTGTAGTGAGAGAAAGGAATGACAAATATTGCTGAAATGTATAACAGGAGAATAATGAACACATTCTTTCCCAAAAGAACATGGAGAAAATGAGCCTGGAGAAGCCCAAATGAAGAAACAACAAATGAAATCAACTTCATTATCGAGGAGTAGACTGTAGCACCAGTCGAGCAGGGCAGTACTCCAGAGGTGAATGGAAAGCTGATGACAAGGAGTGCTGGAGCTCCCGTTTCATCAGCCCTCAGGACTAGTTCCTGACCATCCCCCTTTGCTGAACTTTTTGAGTGTCTCAGTTACACAGAGAGTAGGCCAGTATGCTCTCCAGTACAAATTTCTCTAACTATCTACACCAAACTACATGCACAGTACACACTACACTTCCTATTCAAAATTCAACAAAAATGGCGTCTCTTCACCAAGCCTCAGAGTCCCCAGGGGGGGGAACCATAAATGCTCCCACCATCCGCCTCTCTCCCGGTGATGACTCGAGGTGCCTGGAACCACTGTCTGTCTCTCTTTTTCTTCATTTCTGCAACATTCGCGGCCTTTCCTCTAACTTTTGCTCTGTTGAGCACCACCTCTCCTCCTCTAAACCTCACCTTTTTCTAACGGAGACTCAGCTGTCTGAGGCAACTGACAGCAAACCCTTTTCTGTATCCTCCTACTTTCTCTATACTCATTTCAAAGCCAAAGGTGGCTGTTGTGTATATATACGCAACGACTTATCTTGCTCTCGTGTTCCAGAACTCGATTCTTCTGAATTCTCTACACTCTGGCTTCGGCTTTCCTGTCATTCTCTGACTAAATATATCTGTGCCGTTTATTATCCCCTAATTCTACTATCAAAAATTCTTCGACTATCTTACTTCTACGATGGAACACATTCTATCCATTTCTCCTTTCTCTGAAATCTCCATTCTAAGAAATTTCAATGTTCACCACCACCTTTGGCTCTCCTCTCCTTTCACGGATCCACCTGGTGAACAGG
This sequence comes from Coenobita brevimanus, assembly GCF_032717465.1. Lineage (NCBI taxonomy): Eukaryota > Metazoa > Arthropoda > Malacostraca > Decapoda > Coenobitidae > Coenobita > Coenobita brevimanus. The sequence continues at coordinate 20,627,019 of NC_137056.1, read as the reverse complement.
CCTACATCTTTTCTATCCTTAATGACCTAGAGCAGCTTGTACAGCACCCTACCCGTATCCCTGACCGCCTTGGAGAGAACTCCAACATACTTGACCTCTTCCTCACAACTAATCCTTCTGCTTACTCTGTTAATCTTTTCTCTCCGTTGGGCTCCTCCGATCACAACCTTAGTACCTTAACCTGTCCTATCACTCCGGTACGGCCTGTGGACCCTCCAGGGAAACGTCGTCTGTGGCATTTTGGAGCTGCGGACTGGGAGGCCCTCGGGCAGTACTTCTTTGATTTTCCCTGGAATGATTATTGCTTCCATGGCCGGGAGCAATCTGAGTGTGCCTTGTGCATTACGGAGGTTATTCTCTCGGGAATGGAAGCATACATTCCTTTCTCATATCCTTTGACTAACGCAAGAAAGCCTTGGTTTAATCACGCATGTTCTAATGCTGTCCGCAACAAGGAGAGGGCCTACAAAAGGTACCGGAGCCAACCCACCCCTGAATCACATCATCTTTACGTTTCTGCCCGGAATCGTGCTAAGTCTGTTCTTCGCTCTACTATAAATAATTTCATCCATACTAAATGCTCACAACTCTCCAACCCGAATTCTTCAGGCTCCTTCTGGCACCTTGCCAAAAATCTTTCTAACAACTTTACCTTATCATCCTTCCCTCCTCTTTTCTACTCTGATGGTTCTGTAGCTATTCCTTCTACTGATGAAGCAGATCTCTTCGCACAGACTTTCTCCTCCAATTCCACCTTAGACGATTCCGGTGCTGTTCCTCCATCACTTCCCCCCTCTGACTTCCTCATGGCTGACATTAAAATTTCTTCAGTTGATGTATTTTCTGCCATCACTGGCCTTAGTACTAACAAGGCATATGGTCCTGATGGGGTCCCTCCTGTTGTTCTCAAGAACTGTTCTTCTGTGCTTACACCCTGCCTAGGCAAACTCTTTCGCCTTTGTCTGTCAACTTGTACCTTTCCTTCTTGCTGGGAGTTTGCTCTCATTTAGCCAGTCCCAAAGAAGGGTGACCACTCCCAACCCTCCAACTATCGTCCAATTGCTTTAACGTCCTGTATTTCAAAAGTTTTCGGGCCAATTCTCAATAGAAAAATTTTAAGGCATCTTTCTTATCACAACCTTCTTTCCGATCGTCAGTACGGGTTCCATCAGGGACGCTCCACTGGCGATCTTCTCAACAACCTTTCGGACTCCTGGTCATCCTCCTTTCGGGACTTTGGCGAAAGTTTTGCTATTGCGCTTGACATCTCAAAGGCTTTCGATCGAGTCTGGCATAAATCTTTAATTTCCAAACTGCCCTCCTACGGTTTCTATACTTCTATCTGTGCCTTCATCGCTAGCTTCCTTTTCGGTCGTTCTATAGCCGCTGTTGTGGACGGCCATCGTTCTTCTCCTAGATCTATCAACAGTGGTGTTCCTCAGGGCTCTGTCCTATCACCAACTCTCTTCCTTTTATTCATCAATGATCTTCTAAGCTGTACATCTAACCCTATCCACTCATACGCTGATGACTCCACCCTTCACCTTTCCATTCGGTTCCCGCAACGCCCATCTCAACAGTTACTTCAACAAACAAGGGATGAGGCTATGGCACACCTAATGCCTGACTTGGCTCATATCTGTGACTGGTGTAAAAATAATATGGTTGTTTTTAATGCATCTAAGACTCAGTTCTTACACCTATCAACCCGACAAAATCTTCCACAGGTATACCCACTAATGTTTAATAATATTCAGCTTAATCCTGCATCATCCTTGAACATGCTTGGGGTTTCATTTACTCGGGACTTATCTTGGAAAGATCATATTACATCTCTTGTAAAATCTGCTTCCAAGAGATTAGGTGTGCTAAGCCAACTCCGCTCTTTCTTTACCCCTGCACAATTGTTGACTCTATACGGGGGTTTTATCCACCCCTGTGTGGAGTACAACTCTCATGTGTGGGGAGGCTCCCCACATACAGCTCTTCTCAATAGGGTGGAATCAAAGACTTTTCGTCTCATTAACTCTCCTCCTCTTACTGACTCCCTTCAGCCTCTGTCTTTTCGCCGCACTGTTGCATCTTTATCTCTTTTCTATCGCTACTTTTATGGTCACTGCTCCTCTGAACTGTCTGCTTGCATTCCTCCACCTCTACGACGGGCGCGTAGCACCCGTCTGGCAGCAAACTCTCATCCCTTTTCTGTCCAGCTCTCTAATGCAAGAGTTAACAGTTACTCCCAGTCTTTCATTTATGCAACAGGTCAGCTCTGGAACTGTCTCCCTCTGTCTGTATTTCCTGCTGCCTATGATCTCCAGTCTTTTAAACGCAGTGTGTCCAGGCATCTCAAAATGATCGGATCTTAATTTTGGCTCTCTATTGTATTTTGTTTTTCTCTTGGAGGGAACTGTACTGCGGGCTCATGGCCTTTGGTTCCTTCTTCCTCGCATTAAAAAAAAAAAAAAAGATAAGAGTAACACGATCATAAATGTCATGGTCATCAACAACGTGAGTATAGGTAGTGACCATAAAATTGTGGGTTGCACAGCCAGATTCAATATCAGATGTGAAAAAAAGAATATGATTAAAAATAAAAAGATATGCCCAATAAAAGTGAGCGAAAACAATGCAGCGTTTCAGTTACAAATAACGAACAGATTTCAGGCTCTAAGTTATGCTAACTTTGACAATGATAACCTGAATGATAGACTAACAAAAGTGCTCAGAGAATCAGCGGAAGTAGCAGGGAAAGCTAATGCAATCAAAGCTAACATGTTTTCAGAAATGATCCTCGAGCTCATGAAAAGAAGAGATGAAAGTAAAAACAAAGAAGGATGAAATATAACGAATAAAATTAAATAAGCTTGTCAACAAGGGACAGAGGAGAAATAAGAAAGAGAAACATGGACCATATCAAAGAAACCATCACGAAAGGAAAAAGTCAGAAACAGGTCCGAAGTAAAATGGCATTAGGAAAACAACAAATTATATCACTAAAATACAAAAAAGGTGAAATCGTTAACTGCAAGGATAGGATGGCGAAGGGAGTTAAAGATTTTTGCGGAGAATTGTATGCATCAAAGACAATAGTATCAATTGCTAACTTTTCAGCTAACACAAGTGAACTACCTGAGATAACACCAGAAAGAGTAAACATTTCTCTTAAAACTATGAATAGAGAGAAGGCCCTACGAGAAGATGAAAGAGTTACAGATTTACTTTCGGATGTAGAAGAAGTACGAAATAGACTCGCCCACTTAATTACTCAGTGTGTAAAGCTGAAGAAAATTCCCTTAACATGGTTTACTGCTATAGTTACTTTGCATTACAAGATAGGCAACTCAGAAGATCTTAGTAACTGTCGATCCTTTAGCTTATTACCAACTGTTTACAAACTCTTCACTAAAAGATCCATTAGCTTATTACCAACTGTTTACAAACTGTTCATTAACCCCCAAACGAAGAGAAGAAAAACAAATTTAGAAGATGACCAACCTCGTGAACAAGCAGGATTCCGAAGTGGGTATTCAATTGCTGATCACCTACACACAATGAATCAGCTAATTGAGAAAACTATCTATCTATCTATATACCTAGGCTGCTTCCCCCAAGGAAAGGGAGAAAACTACAGAATATATTTAACCACTGTGCTAAGGTTTGGTTCACGAAAAGACTTTCGACTCTGTGGAGTACATAGTGAGTACAAATTCATTGCGAGAACCAGGAGTAAATGAGAACATTGTAAAACTGCTTGAAAACAAATATACAAAGGGAATTGCTACTGTTGAATTATACAGATTCGAATAAAAAAAGATTGAGAAGGGCTTGCATCAAGGAGATACAATTTCACCAGATCTATTTACAGCGTGCTGTGGAAGTACTTTTGGAAAGCTAAACTGGGGTAACAAAAGACTAAACATCTTTAGAATAAACCTAAACCATTTAAGATTTGCAGATGACAGTGTCCTAATCTCGGAAACAACAGACATTGCAGGAATGTTAAATGACCTAAATAGAGAAAGTCTCAAAGTAGGGGTAGAGATGAACCGGAGTAAATCTAAAGTACTGTTTAATCCGAATACTGTACACCAATGGCCGTCATCAGACTAATCGAAGAAATTCTTGAAGTAGTAAAGGAGTACAATTAAATGCGGCAAATACTAAAAGTAACAAAAGGTCATGATTGCTAAATAAAAGGTCGTATTACAGTCGGATGGAAAGCTTTTGGTAAATAAAACCATGAAAAGTAGCTTGCCAATATGTATGAAAAGAAAAGTCTATAAAGAATGTGAGACCCGGAACCTGACAAAATCAAAGGAATGCCAACTAATCCGTTCTTAAATGTTAGGAATATCTTTAAGAGACAGGAAAAGATCTACTTGTGGGTGGGCAGACTAAAGTCAAAGACATTATAGAAGTTATACAGGAACAGAGACGGAGGTGGGCAGGTCATGTAGCAAGAATAAGGGATAACCGATGGAGCAACAGGCTGACTAGACTCCAAGTGTCTGTAAGCGTAGCAAAAAAAAAGCCAGACAGGAGGTGGAGAGATGGGATAGAGAAGTTTGCAGGCAAAACGTGGCAGAGATTGGCTCAGTCAACGAATTCGAGGAGAAGGTTGAGGGGTTCGAGTCCACCCAAGTGTCATTGGTAGGTATCAGGTCATAAAGTGCTACACGTGTGGCTATCAGATCATAAAGTGCTACACGTTCCACACCTAAGTCATCTACCCAGGGACAACGCATAAGCCCTTATCGAAGAAAGGGGACATGGCGTAAAACTACACACACACACACACACACACACACACACACACACACACACACACACACATACTCACACACATACACACACACATACACACACACACACACATACACACACACACACACACACATATATATATATATATATATATATATATATATATATATATATATATATATATATATATACATGTATATATTTATATATTGGATGTTCTTAACCTGGGGGGCGCGCCCCCCTTGTAAATTCCAGGGGGGGCGCAAGCCCGGGGGAAAAAGTAAGATTTTCTCTAATCGTTTCTGTAATTCTCTTCGTAAAAGCGTGGTTAATATCGAGATGATTATGAAGGAACTATAAGCCATGCTTGGACGGCTTTATGAACCACGAGAATAAGTAGCAATGTTTCTGGATTCGTAGCAGAAGGCAGATCTCCATAACAAGTTCCAGTCTGAAGGGTTTCTGCTATCTGTAGCTTACCTGGTGGACATCTTCGAAGTGCTGAATGCAATCAAACTTAAACTACAAGGGAAAAACATCAACATCATCGTGCACCACGATACCATTCGAGCCTTCATGGCCAAACTTGACCTCTGGATGTGTCGAATGCAGGATGGAAATACAGCCTGTTTTAGTAACTTGGATTTTGTTCTCATTCACAGTTACCATGATTCTAAGAAAAAAATAAAACAAATAATCTCTCATCTGACGGACTTGAAAATAGAATTCATCAGATACTTCCCAGATACAGATGAGAAGCGTGAAGCCTGGAAATTCATCAGGAACCCATTTCACTGTAAAGTAGCTGATGTTTCGGATGAAGTGCAAGAGGAGTTTCTTGAGTTAAAGTTCAACTCCTCAGCTGAGGAAGACTTCAAAGAACTGGATCTAGAGACGTTCTGGGTCAAGTACCTTCCTGTTTACCCTCTGATCTCACATCAGGCTCCTCGGATTCTGACCATATTTGGATCCACGTATCTTTGTGAAGCTGCATTTTCCATGATCGTTGCTGTCAAGACCAAGTACAGAAACCGGCTGAACGTTGAAGGGGACATACTTTGTGCGCTCTCTGGTATTCGACCATGCATTGAAGATCTCGCAGCTAAGGATCTCATTAAATTGGTAAGAAAGTAACCTTATTAAATATGCTGACTTTCTCGTTTGCACAGAATTCATGCTCAATGAAATGACTAAAAACACCCTTTTTTTCAGCTTTTCCTTACAATCTGGGAGTTAATTTTATCTATTTGGTTGAAGGTGCGAGGGGGGCGTGGAGGGAAGAACCAACTACTAGAGGGAGCGTGGTAGCAACAAGGGTAAGAACCACTGATATATACATACATACATACATACATACATATATATATATATATATATATATATATATATATATATATATATATATATATATATATATATATATATATATATATATATCCTTTTTTCATTTTCATTCATCATCCAATCCTACGTTGCCCCATGAGGAGCGTAGGAGCCCGGGGCTAGACAGTTGGTCCTGACATTTAAGATGAGAGTGACCAACCTCAGTCATCTCTGCGTGGCATTATATATATATATATATATATATATATATATATATATATATATATATATATATATATACAATCATCATCGTCATCATCATCATCCGGACCTCCTTTCCCACCCTAGGGCAGGGTGAGGAGTAGCAATGTCCAGACAGCCCAAATTTGCCCAATCCAATGGGCCACGTTTCCATTCACTCATCATTCAAGCCCCCGGAATCCTGGCTCTATCGGATACGCCAAAAACATTCACCACGTTCTGCAGCTTCACAGAAACTTATCCGACTGAGTTAATCTGGACGCTGCCACGTTAAAAAGGGGTGCCAAATCCCTGGTCATGCACTTCTCCTCACAACAGTCATCCAGCCAGCTCAATCTCATGTCAGTTCTCTAGCCTCACCGACTTCCAATCCTGTCTTCCTCACACACTCATCCACCATATCTCTCCACCTTCTACTTGGCCTACCTTGCCTCCTCCCTCCTTCAAATTCGCTCAGATATGCCTTTTCAGCACTCTATTGTTATCCATTCTCTCCACATGACCATACCATCTCAGTACATTCTCTTCGATTCTTGTGTCCACAGACTTCCTTACTCCACATCTTTCACGAATCACGTTATTTCGTATCCTATCCACCCCCTGTACTCCACATACATTCCTCAGCAGTCCCATCTCCACTGCCCTTACTCTTGACTTTTCATTTTCGTGCCACACCATAGTTTCACATCCATATGTTAAAGTTGGCACTAACACTCCTTCATGTAAGCCTCATGCAGCTGCAACACTCAAGTCTCTTTTTCTTTTGAAGGCCTTCATTGCACCAGCTACTTTTCTTCCATGTGTCACCCTACTTTCAACTTTTGCACAATTTCCTCTCTTTTCTATTACTGTACCCAGGTATTTGATCTCTCTCACCAATTCCAGTCTCTCTCCATTCACCGTTACATCGCACTGGGAGTCACCTTCTCTCTCAATAACCATCACTTTACTCTTTTCTACATTTACTTTCAAGGCACGACGCTCACAGACATCAGCAAAACTCTGCACTGGCCTATCAAGTTCTTGTCTGGTACATGCAAACAATAAAGCATCATCAGCATACAGCAAATTTGAGATATTCCATCCATCACCATTCATTACCAACGCCATCCTTCTCTCCATTACTCGTGTTTTTACTTCTCTCATCACCCCATCCTTATATATATATATTATACAACCATAGGGACATCACACAACCTTGTTGCACGCCCACACCGATCATGAACCATTCACTTAGATGAGCATTAACCCTTACACATGCTTCACTACCATCATAAAAGCTCTTGACGGCACCTAGCAGCTTGCCATCTACACCGTACATGCGCAACACTTTCTACAATCTTCTCTGTCAACTTTGTCGTATGCTTTTTCCAGATTCATGAGTGCCATAAACACCGTATGGTCCTTCTCACAAGCCTTCTTTGCTATCTCTCACTGCAAATATTTGATCCACACATCCTCTGCCACTCCTAAAGCCACCCTGTTCATCACTCACTAGGACTTCTGATATCTCTCTTACTTTCTCTATAATAATTCTTCCATATACCTTCCTTACCACACTCAACAAACTTATGCCACGATAATTCTTGTACTCACTTTACTCACCTTTATTTTTGTACAGGGGTAAAATCACAGCCTTTTTCCACTCTGCAGGCACAGTTTCACTCATCCATGCCTTCTTACATATCTCCAACAAGCACTTCATTCCACTCTCTCCACTACACTTAATCATCTCTGCATACACCTCATCAACCCCAGCTGCTTTCCCATTTTTCAGCCGCTTCACAGCACTCTTCACGTGTGCGAGTGTCATGTCTCTGGCATTGCATTCCTTCTCTGCACACCCCCAAAACCAATCATGTTTACAGCCGCTCTGCTCTCTCTTTGCCCATTCATCAGGCTTTCAACACATTATTTCCATCTGGTCCTTACTTCATCCCCATGGGTTAATAATTTACCACCTACAGTTGTGGTCATAAATAGTCACCTATCCTCCGGTACCCCGTGGCTCAGGCTGGCTCCTTTATGCGCGGCAAATCACGCAGGAGTAAGAGGGACTGAGAAGGAGGGGCCACAGAGAGAAGGGAAGGTGGGTTGGGGGACGAGTAATGGTGCGAGGGGTGGTGTGAGGGAAGGGAGGGAGGGTAGGTAGTAGAGGAAGAATGATATGCAAAGTGGTGGTCACATTATTTATCTGTTTTCTTTCATTCAGGGCATGATATAAAGGAGTTAATATCCGGTAGATAATGCTGCATTACACCTTGTATAGCGGCGTCAGATAAATATTAGATAGGTGGTGATATCAAGGGCTGGCTCGTGAGAGAAATATACTGATGTGACAGATCAAACATTAGTGCAAAACCGTCGAGAATTTGTGTGCCAAGATTGTCCAAGCCTGGGAGCCAGAGGACTAGAGGACACGGGCCCGCCTCCTCCAGCACACCCAAGGAGCACACCAAGGACGAGTGGGTGCTGTTTAGACGAAACCAGCAAACCATCAACATTGTTTCCTCGGTGCTGCGAAAACTGAAAAAGGTTATTGAGGAAGGAGGCCACTGTACTACTTATAAAGGCTTTCCTGGTTGACTGGCTTGAACAATGTCGGTAAACATTGACAAAGCTATATTTTAGGAGTCTGAGTAGGATTTTGTTTCATTTTCCTTCTAACAGATTATGAGAGACATCATTATTATATCCACCCATTTGCACATACATCAAGTTTATTTACTTATTTTGCACAATTATTTTAAATAGCCTTTTCATATGGAGATGCCACAAAATAGTTGATATGGCGGTGACTGTATTGAGGGAGTATATAGCGAAAGGATGATCATACAGTGGACTCAGCCGTGTCAAAGATTGCATATGATATTTAGTTCCAAAATTTCACTGTGTGTAATAGTAGAGGGCGTTTCATATATAAACATTACGGACATCCAGATTCCATACTGCGTCCGAAGTCAAAATACATGGATCAACACAAATATCTGGCTCCGTACTAATGTATGGGCTGTCACGTCAGTATATTTCTCTCACGAGCCAGCCCTTGATATCACCACCTATCCAAAGCTGTTATCTGACCTTGCTAAACAAGGTGTAATGCAACATTTCCTACAGAATATTAATTCCTGTATATAATGCCATGAATGAAAGGAAACAGACAAATTATTGTGACCATCACTTCGAATTTCATTCTCCCTCCTCTACCTTCCCTCCCTCCCCTCCACTCCACACTCGGACCATCACTAGTCCCCTCACTCACCTTCCCTTCTCTCCCTCCCCCCTCAGCCAATCTTACTCCAGCGTGACTTGCCGCGCATAAAGGAGCCAGCTTGAGGCACGGGGTGCCGGAGGATAGGTGATTATTTATGACCACGACTGTGCAGTACATCCTTTACACCATTTCTTTCATCTTTCACTTCTTCACTTCCGCACCTCTTCCCAGAATAACTTCCTATTTTCAGAGTAGTTCACATTCATTTTTCTTCCTAAATCATCATTTACCTCCTTCTCTTTGCTCTTCACTAATCTCTTTACGTGCTTCTTGCTCTCAATATATTCAGTTCCTGTTTCAACTGAACCCCTGTCCTGTAACCACTTTAGCCATTTCTTCTTCTTTTCCTCCACCGCTCTCTTAACCTCCTCATCCTACCTTATAGATACATAGATAGATATAGATATAGATATATACGTATACATAGATAGGCAGACAGATCGATCGATCGATAGATAGATAAATAGAAAGATAAATAGATAGATAATGTAGCTGGACAAACAAAAGGATACACAGATTTAGAGAGAGAGAGAGAGAGAGATGAATGATGAACGAATGAATGGATGAATGGGTTAATGGATACATGGAACAACAACAACAAAAACAGTTTTATGTGGTTCTTTGAACAAGTGGGCATGACAAAAGTGGATGAGGCAGACTTTGAATCAGTGTGTAGTGTGGGTGAAAGGATACAGTAAAATCTTCACTACAATGACGTATCAGTTTAACTTATTCCTGCTACCATCAGGCGATTTTAATAAACTTCAGGAAGGACGGTTATTTGCGATGCTTATTAATGAAGGCAATATCTAACCACTGCAATCGAAACAGTCTCTTCTAAACCGAGTAAAATATTCTGAAGATTAAAAGAATAATATAAGAGGGACGTGCTCTAGACGGAAGGGTTAAAGGTGAAGCAGTTAAGCCTAAGATACAACTAAGACAAACTGTAGGAAGCTGTTGGTGGTATGGTTGTTACCTGAGGTGTGGTTTAAAGAGTAAGCCTAATAGACTGAGTTTGGTTCTGTCTGGGTACTCATATGACTGATAAGGAAAACACCTCCCCTCCCTTCAGATTATGACACACAACCGTTGAATTTACATTCCCTGTTCAACCCAAGCTGGGACTAGGCTCGTGGTGGTTCTTTATCCCTTGAGTGGCGATGTTTGTAAGGCTGGGCGAAGCGATGCAGTTTTAATCTCTTTAGTCTGACCTTTTTTTTTTTTTACATCCACTACAACCAGATAATTTTATTCAATTTAGAGAGACCGTTTGGAGTGATGGGGTAAATGAAGGCTGTACTTAAACCCCACCCGCAAAAAGAGGTCTTCCTACAGGCTGAATAAAATGATCTGGTGGTGGCAATAATGTGAAATACGTCATTGAAGTGAAGTAGTTAGATAAATCATGCAATCATTACATTGCTGTTAATATCGTCATTTCGGTGACGTGTTTTATATTTTGTTCTCCTTGTCTCTACATGATTTATTAAGTCTGTGAGAGGGCTCCTGGCATGGGAGAGATGATGAAGGGAAGCTGTACCTACTGTAACTCAAAACAGTTTGAGCTGAATAAAACCATGTGTAATTGTTAAGAAATAGCAAAAAAACCGTCATATGACTAAAAGGAGGTAAAAAGTCAACTCCAGTTATAAGATTGCCTAGACTCCACTAAACGTCTCAGCTTTCGGCACAACTAGTACTACCGAGACATCAAACACCCTCTTATAAGACACTTTACCCCCATGATGATCATAGTTTATCTTTGCTTTTTCAAGACAATTTTATTATCTTAGAAGAGACTTTTTCGAACAGGATGGGTTAGATATCAGCCTTCATTAGCACCTTCAGTATCAGTTTTTCTCAAATTATGCATAATCGCACAAACGACGTAAGAATATAATCAACAGTCAACATGCATCATAGCAATGGTGAGGTTAAAACGCTGAATATTATCAAATATATCTTACTAAAAGAATACTCCAATATACTGCACAGGTTCATCAATTAGAACGTCTCAATATAATGTTGTACAGGTTCATCATCAATTACAACGTTGCAATATAATGTTATACTGTACACCATCTGGCTTACAAAATATAATAAATCCCTTTAGTATGATGACATCTAACGCATTAAGTGCTGTGCATGTGTAATTCACCGGGTCGGTCAGATCACTTGATGGTCGTGATGGTAGCTTTTACCCTCCCGGAAGGGAGCTGAGAGCTCATAGAGTCCGATCTAAGGTCAAGGCTGTGACCTTCACACACGCACACACCCGTCCCCTTGCTCAAGGGGGACAGTAACCACCCAGTTCGTCAGTGAAACTTTTCGCAACCTGAGCGAGGCGCGAACTCCCGTCCACCAGTTGGCAGGCGGGAACGTTACCGCTGCACCAGCGAGCGGTGTAATGTGTGTGTGTGTGTGTGTGTGTGTGTGTGTGTGCTCAATGCACGGTTATATTTTTTATTCACCTTGGAAAATTAGTTTTGGAACCGTGGTAGACCTCCACCCGGGCAATGTTTTAAACAGGGCGAGATCGACAGAGGCCGTTACTCACGGAGTGCTTTCCAAGCGTCACGGCCAACGTCAGGTACCCCAATTACTTTGTTATATTTCATTATTGCTAACGCCAGACGACTTTATTCAGCTTTGGAGAGTCTCCTAGTCGTAAAAAAGATTATTTAAGGCTACATCTATTCCCTCCAGTTGGATACATTTCCTCGAAACTGAATAAATCGTCTAACAGCAAAAATAAAATACAGATAATAGTAAGCAGAGTAACGGAGGTAATATCTAACCCCATTTCAAAGTCTCTCCTAAGCTGAGTAAAATCGTCGAGAGAGAGAGAGAGAGAGAGAGAGAGAGAGAGAGAGAGAGAGAGAGAGATGACATCATAGTTGTGACACCTGAACAAACAGTAAGGTGTTGAGACGTGTATTGGAGGGGAGGGGGGGCGATGGGGGAGGTGGTGTTTCGTATTCTATTCTAGATCAAACCAGGCGATTTTATTTTAAGAGTGCGTGCTAAGTAACTGAATATTAAATCGGTACTATTTTGCCTCTCAGGTTCGGGATAACTCTGGTACTAAATACCAGATAGCACCAGACGTTTTTATTCAGCTGGAGGCGATTCGTAGGAGGCTGAGAGTGTTATTGGGTTTACATACCGTAATGTTACGAAACTGTTCCAAATATCTTTCAGGCAGATAAGGTAATCAGGATTAATAAAAATATCGATAATCAGGATTCGCAACAATATCTTAGGCCAGCTAGGAAATAGCAAGGGTGTGTCATTAGGTGGAAGAATTTATATCCACGCAATTTATTTGTTTTGATTGTGAGTACGAGTATACAACAATTTTGCTTTTCAGGAAACAGCTTTCTGTTTGTGGGTAAAATTCTTCCACCCGAACAATTCACAGCACCGTCCACTGAATGTAATGTCCTGAAGTGGTTCACATTAAGGGGAGGATAAAACTAAATTACTATTTATGAACCAATTGCAATGAAATTTTTACAGGTGGTACAGCACCATGCATTAAATATCCATAAAGAAATTCATATCAGTAAATTAAAAAATAAACGAGTTATGTCTTTTTTTCGACATTCTGATTTTTTCTGAAAAAAAAAAAAAAAAAAGTCCATAACATCTTCCTCAATTAGTCAGTTTTTGTAAGATAAGGCATGTACAAACTTTATACCCGGTCAAATAATTTTACTGTTGGATTTTGAGATACAGTGTTTACTTTTGGAAATATTGTTAATAATTATAATCTCTAACAAAAATATTTTTAATGAACATTAATCTTGTATATATATATATATATATATATATATATATATATATATACTTTCTGTTAAAAAATAATAATTTTTTGTGTAGAAAGTATTGCTCTAATTTTTCTCGTTAATATGACGTTTAGCGTACTATAATTGGTTAAAAAACTAAAAAAAGAAATGGGATTTGAATGCAGAATAATAAAGTTTTAAGAAAATGATTTTTTTTTTAAATTTTTAATTGATAAAGATATTTCCAATAGTAAGCACGGAATCTCAAAATCCTTCACCAGGGTTACGGGGTAAGGTATTAAGTTTGTACATGCCGATTCTTACAAAAACTGACCAATTGAGAAAGATGCTATGGACGTTTTTTAATTTTAAAAAAGTCAAATTTTCGAGAAAAAATGGCATAACTGTTTTTTTTTTTTTTTCATTGACTGACCTGACAACTTTCATGGATATTTATATTATGGTGGTGTTCCAAATGTGAAAATTTTACTGAAATTGGTTGGTCAACAGTATTTAAGACAAATCCTCCCCTTAATCTCTTACTGCACCTGGTTGTCAGTATGATGACTCACTAAATTCTAGGAATACCTGGTTTTGTCACAACTATTGCTCGAACTACTTGTGACCACATTATTTAGTTACATCAGACAATATGTTCTGGCTATGTATTTTGGGTTTCCTCAGTATCCTTTCGTACATCTTGTATTGCCCTGATAACTGTGTACCTGTAACGTAAAGGGTGGCTTTTAGTTTAAAGCAACTGAAACCGGCTGTGCTTTATTTCGGGTTTTGAGAAAGAATATTTTTTGTGTACATTGCAAACGTGTGTGTGTGTGTGTGTGTGTGTGTGTGTGTGTGTGTCTGTTTCGACAAAAACTTCAGTCATGTTTTTATTGTTTTAGTATTAAACATTTCATCAATGAGAAGTTAGTTTTGATGCAGTAAACTAAACATATGATGCCCCCTGTGAGAATCGAACTCACGACCCCTGGTTTACAAGACCAGTGCTCTACCCCTGAGCTAAGGAGGCAAGTGAATCAGCTAAGACAAGTGTGCGGGGTGAAGGTGGAGCAGGTGATGTGAAGTGGACCACACGTGGCCCGGTAACCACTGGACCAACTGGCCTTACACCAAATATAGCGTATTAATAATGTTCCTTGGGAAGATTTTCACTTCTCATACTGTTAGTCATAACATTTTAAGATAAGCTTACTTGAAAAAAGGAAATTATATCGCGTCAGGTAATTTCACCATAATCATACCTCTTGGCTAAAACCACTACTCTGCCCATACCCGAGATATTAATTCGAATCACAAGCTGGGTATTTAGCAGCGGCTGGTTGTGTGTAGAGAGTGAGTACATGATGCATAGCACAAAACAGAAAGGACAGCCACCTAATTGTCCTTTGGATATATTTCAAGTAAATGAGACTGTTTACAAGATGGTAACTTTCCTACGATCTATGATAACGGCGTCAGAGCAACAAAACACCACCCACCAACCGATCTCTCACCGTAAGCCGCCAGGAAAAGAGCGAGGATCCCTACTCAGCACAGAAAACTGCCATGGCAAAGGAAAGAATAAATGACAAATATTATTTACACACGCGCTCGTGAAACAAGAGCTGACGTAAAGTTCTGATCAGGTGCGCGCATTGTGTGTGTGTGTGTGTGTGTGTGTGTGTGTGTGTGTGTGTGTGTGTGTGTGTGTGTGTGTGTATCTGCCTGTGTGAACAAAGGAAGCAGTTTTTATTTGCTTTTGACATAAACTTGGTGGAAGGGTTGATGGTCAGTCTGTTAACATACATATTGATTTTTTCAACAATAGGTCAATAGCCAAGGTCACATGGCTAGGTCAAGATTAAACTTAGAAGAGTCAAATCAAACAATTTTTTTTTCCGTCAATTTAGACCAAGCTTCAGTGAAGGGTTGGGTAAGGTAAAGATACAGGATAAAATTCGACCTCGTGCCTGTTTATGAACAAAATAACAAAAAAAAAAAAAAAAGTAAAGAAATGGTCTGATTTGATTCAGACTTGATGGAATGGCCAGGGATCTCCCATAGAGATGACCTTCAGCTTTTGAGAACAACAGGTCAAAGTTCAGGGCAACATGACAAGGTCATCTTAAACAGTTTTAATACGAATTAGACCAAACTTCGTGGAAGGCTTGAAGGCAAGGGATGGATAGAAGGATTCGATTTTGAGAACATTCAGTCATAGGTCAAGGCCTCAGGGAAAGGGCAACTCAAACAGCTTGGGTCTGATTTGTACCTAACGTGGTGGAAGGGTTAAGGGTCAAGAAAAAATGAAGTAACTGATTTCGAGAACCATCAGTCGAAGATCGTGGTCACAAGGCAACATAAAGTATTCGGCTTTTGGACAAATTGGTAGGGGCGGGTGTTGCACTCTCTGGGTGCTCCTTTTGTCTATAATATTTTAACTGTAAGCAAAACACTACTAGCATAACAATGTTGCACTACTATTCTATTCTCCATGGTCTGGATGGAGAGAAAACAACTGGTAAGATTTTTGTATTATTCAACAATGACTATGTCTGGCTGAAGATTAGATGTTAGGTCCTTATCCAAGTGACTTAAATGTTTCCAAGCCTACCCAAAAAAATCGTTTCTTCATTGACTAAAAAGTTTGGCAGTGCTTTGGTAACCATCACCTCTAGCATACTACGGACTGGTCTGCTATGAAGTAATTATCAGTTGACTGCACACAACTACAATGCAGTACATACGCTTTAGACTCATAGGAACAATCTTATTACTGTACATACAATATCGCTAAATAAGTAATCAGTGCCCTAGTGATTAACCCTTTTGCTGCCACATGTCAACCATGCATGCTCTTCTGACTTACCCCAGGCGGTTTTAATTAGTTCAGAATAACCTGGCGCAGCAACTGTGTTAAAGACTTGCAAGCTTAACCCTTAGGCTGCTAATTACCAGCATTGCAAGCAGTTCTGGTTGACTGCAGATGGTGTTATTCAGGTTAGAAAACCTTATCGTGGCAAAAAGGTGGTAGTAGTAGTAGTAGTAGTAGTAGTTGTAGTAGTAGTAGTAGTAGCAGCAGCAACAGCAGCAGCAGCAGCAGCAGCAGTAGTAGTATCAGTATCAGTAGCAGTAGCAGCAGCAGGAGCGGCAGCAGCAGTAGTAGTGGCAGTAGTAGTAATAGTAGTAGTAGTAGTAGTAGTAGTGGTGGTAGTAGTAACAGTAATAGCAACAGCAGCAGTAGAGGTAGTAGTAGTAGCAGGAGGAGGAGGAGGAGGAGGAGTATTAGTAGTAGTAGTAGTAACCCTAGGCTCATATGAATGTGGAACCATTATCCAGTAGTACAGGCCCTCCTCCTGTAGCTCAATATCCTCCTTTTGGGGAACAGTGAGGGTGTATAGGAACGTTTGCATAACTGGGCAGCAAAGCAACCAGTTGGCAGTGGAAAGGTTAAGGTAAAAAGATTTCGTCTAGAAATATGTTGTGTTTGGAGGAGAAGGCTACGTGCCTAGGATAGAATTGTAGGGGTGGAATGGACTAGGATGGCAATGAAGGAGGAGATGATGTGGGAGTAGCACACGCTGTAAAACTGGGTGTTATAAACTGGACAATTTGTGTGAAGTGACAGCTTAAATCATAGTTCTTCAAGAAGAGGAGATCCGTACATGCTCTCGTGATGATAACTGAATGAGCAGAATCTAGTTATTCATTTTTCATAGCTTTTCATATGATCTGCTTGAGAAATATATACGGTAATGGTAGCAACTACTACACCCTGCAAGGACCAAAGCCAGAAATATCCTAACAAAAGTATAACACTATACCGTGTTTATGCATACAGTGAGGCTCGATGCTGTTTTCATCTGTCAGGCACAGGAACTTTGTTTGGGGCCTACCGGTTTATAAAAGAATTTCGCTTTATTATAGAGTGAGAGAGCTAAAAAGAAATTTGGGGACGTTACATCCAATAGTTCAGTACTTCCGTTATCATTTGTTAAGATAAACACTAAAATATTATCTGATTTTTTTTAGAGTTTAGTGCCATAATCTTATCGTGTCAAACACTGTTACTGCTATAAGCTAAACATGTTTGCCCCCTGTGAGAATCGAACTCACGACCCCTGGTTTACAAGACCAGTGCTCTGCCCCTGAGCTAAGGAGGCAGATGTGTTTATGTTAACAGGAGTACAATGTTCAGGTGAAGCAGGAGAGGTGGGACACAAATGTCTACGGTACTAGAAAGCCAACTGGACTGGCAACAAGTACAGTGCATTGGATCAGTAATAAGATCACCAAGATTTTATTCCTGGGACTGTTTGTCAGAATATTTCACATGAATATTAAATGCAAATCAGTTCCATACTACGTTACGTACTTTAGTATCACCCTCATTCCCATGGGTAGTAGCGCTCCAGTGGTCATATACGGGGAAGTATATCCAGTCACAGGTTGAGTACTCGCCAGCGGGAGGCAGTGTATAACGAGTATGAGATGCCGACGACACAGACTAAACTGTCGTGATTTTGTATCAGTGCTGTATCAGTGTCGGAGGCAGACAAATGAGTATCGTGCAGTCATGGCATTTCAGTAAATAGTGATGGGACTACATGTTATAGCAAGAGTTGTGAAGACGAGTGAAGCTGGTGATAAACGGTGAGCGATGGAATAATTACATCTACTCTTGCTGGAAACACACCCGCGTGCGCGCGTAAATGTGTGTTAACGGTATGGACTTGCTGAGGGTTATCCCAACGTCCAAGGAGAGAAGGTCTGTCCAGCCCGGGCGAGAATTCCACCTGGTTGGCGCATGACGTCACGTGGGAGACAGCTACTCACTCCACTCACTCAGTCACTTAGTTTCCCTAGGCCGCAGTGGTGGAGAGCTCGGTGTTCCCATATATTTATCCCATACTAGGACAGTTATCAGAAAGATGCCACTTAACTGTGCAGTATTTGGATGCTATTCAGTCAGCAGAAAAGACAGTGACATCAAATTCTTCAGGTTCCCTCAAGATGAAGACACTAGAAAGAAATGGGTCCAGCTGTGTAAGAGACAAGACCTGGTTGACACAAAGGAAGCCCGTGTCTGCAGTATACATTTTGCTGTTGTGTCCCTCATTCCCCTTCTCTCTCTTCACTTTCTTCCTTCTAGCGAATCCCTCCACTCTCCCGTAACCGCATCTCTTCTTTTCCTTCCTCCTTCTCCACTAGCTGTTATTCTCTCCCACATCTCCTCCTACTTTCCTCTCCCTCCAATTTCCCTCACCCTTTCCCTCAATCTTTCTATCCTTCAGTCTATTACCTACTTTCCTTCCTCTGCCCCTTCATCCCTTCCTATCCATCCCTCCATCCTGCCCTCCCGTTTTTCTCTTCCTCCATTTTCTCTCACTCTTCCCTCATATCTACCTATCTATCCCTTCAGCTATACCCTCACTCCTTTCCTTCAAAAACCATTATTTTATACTCTCTCTCTCTCTCTCTCTCTCTCTCTCTCTCTCTCTCTCTCTCTCTCTCTCTCTCTCTCTCTCCTTTCATTAGTACAGATATTACCTCCCTCCATCTTCCACCTGCTCCTCCTCCTCCTCCTCCTCCTCCTTTCTTCCCCCATTCTGCAGTCCATCTCTCCTTTTCTGCTCCTCCTCCTCCCTCACTTTTCTCTCTCCCTCCTCCTCCTCATTCTCCACTTCTCCTATCTTCCTCCATCCCTAACTCCCTTTCTCCTTTTTCATCCTCCCTCCTGTTCTTCCACTTTTCTAGCTCCCTCCTCCACCTCTTTCTCCTCTTCTCTTCTCTCTCCATACCTTCTACTCTCTTCATTTCTTCGCTCACGTCGTTTCCTTCATTCGCAAATACGTATCTCCCTTCCTTCTCGCCCAGTCACTTTTCTGTCCCTCCCGTTCCTCCCTACCGCTTCTCCCTCTCTCCCGTCTTGCTCTCCTTCTCTGCCTTCCACATTTTCTCCTTCAGTTCTTCCTTTCTCGTTTCCTTCTCGTTTCCCCTCCCTCCATCTCTTCCCCCCCGACTCCAAATCACCGCTTTCATATTTTTGTCTCCTCCAATCCATCTCTCTCTCTCTCTCTCTCTCTCTCTCTCTCTCTCTCTCTCTCTCTCTCTCTCTCTCTCTCGTTAACTGTTACATCCCCATAAACTAGCAAAAATGTTAAATATACAATGAAAACACTTTAACCATAATATGATCAACTGAAAGTTCTGACATTTTAACCATAATATGATCAGCTGAAAGTTCTGGGGGCGAAGCTATAATTATAACATTATATTACCTCAGAAAAAAAGCAGTATACCCTAAAAGAAAACGAAAGTCACCTTCGGCCGCCGGTTTATCTCCGACCTGACGTCATCAAAATGTGTGCACGAAGAGACCTTCTCTCCTTGGACCTTGGGTTATCCAAGAGGTTACTGCATTGCTTCGGAGAACGGTAGAACAAAGGTTAAGATAACATGGCAAGGTCAATTTACTGTACATAGTTTTGGTCTAATTTAGACCAAACTTGGTGCAATGGATGTGGGTAGGACAAGAACAGTGTGTCGATTTTTAAAACAATCAGTCTTAGGCTGAGGTCAAAGGGCAGTGTTCTACCTGTGTGTCTGTGTGAACAAAATAATTATAACAGCTTTGATCTGATTTGGACCGAGCTTGGTGGCAAAGTTGAGGGTAATCAAAGGTGTTAGCCTATTTTCTGGGAAAAGTAAGTCAAGACCAAGGTCACACGACAAGGTTTGCTTAAATAGTTATTATTAAGTTTTGACCAAAGTAGGTGGAAGGGTTCACTGTAATGCGAGGATAAAGGGTTTCGACTTTAGACGCATTTAATCAAAGTTTAGTCACAGGGTAAGGGTCAAAGGTCCATGTCACACGGTAAGGTTAGCTTAGATGGTTTTGATCTGATTTAGACTAAACTTAGTGAAATGGGTGAGGATTAGGCAAGGACGAAGGGATTCGATTTTGAGAAAAATCTACCAAGGCTGTAAAACAAGGTCAAAGCTTGACCCACATGTATGTGTATGGGTGAAAAAAGTAACTAAGGCAGTTTGGATCTGGTGTGAACAAAATTTGGTGGACGAGTTGACAATCAGCCAAAGAGATGACCTATTGGTTCTGAAACCAATAACATAAAAGTCAAGTCACATGGCAAGGTCAAGGTTACAATTTTGATTTGATTTAGACAAAACCGGGTGGCAAGGTTGAGGGAAAGACAATGATAGAAGGATCTGAATGTGAGACCAATCAGCCAAAGGTCAGGGTCATGCGACAAGGGCAGATGTTCCACCCTATAACTCAAGGGGTTTTGATTCGATTCTGACCAAACTTGGCGAAGGAACTGAAGATCAGTCAAAGCTGAAAAGATTCGATTTTGAAAACAACAGGTCATATGCGAGGTCAACTCAAATAGCTCTGATCTGATCTGTATCAACCTCGGATATAAGGGTGAGACAAGAATGAAGAATTCGATTTTGAGAAGAATCTGTTAAGGATCCAGGGCATAGGGCAGTCAGATGCTGGGCCCTTACACCGGTTGTAGGAACGGGGCTACACTGAGTATTTTTTCTTGTTCTAATCTGATTTATGCTGATGATGTCGTGGTACTAGTTAATACTATCTACCTACCTATCTATCTATGTTCATATCTATCTATCTAACCATTTATTTATCTTTTTATCTATATGTACTAATATGTGCCCGAGGGTGGGCGTGTATATGTGTGTGTTCTCGGAAAAAAAGTAAGAAATAGTTGTGGAAATTGGAATGAAGGCGATGATCAGTATGGTGATGGAGGTACTGTATATGTAAAGCTTACAGGGTTCCCAGAGAGAAGTATTATATTTTTGTTTATAAAGGCTCCATCATGTTTCCATGCATCAGCCTTGGTCACCTGATGGCGGTTCTCCACACTCCTCAATCTCTGATAGCCTGCCTATTCAGTCCCTGATCTCTGAGGTCACACTCTGTGACCTCGTCCCAGGTCTTTTCAGTCTGCCTCTCTCAACCCGGCCTCCAACATTCACACTTCCCAATTTCTACAACAGGAAAAAAAAGAAAAAAGGTGCATACCAGCATTACCTGGGACCCCGGGAGGCTACCTGCCAGTAGAAGAGACCCCCAAGGTTTCATTTTATCCACTGGACCTATGATCCTCTTTGGGCCCATTCCTGCAGCGATGTATTCCCTGTGAATCTATTTTCGTGCCCTACACTCCCTCACTAATCATTTACATGCTTTGCACTTGTCATTCATGAGCATGATATCTGACTGCTATTAATTGGGATTGGCAGCGTGAGAACCACAGCAGTTGGCAGTGCGGAGACAACTCCAGAGAGACTCTGTAACAGTGTCAGAACAGTGAGACACGGTATATCCCTCTCTGTTCCAATTCCCTCCAGGTCTACAAGGAGAGCTGTTCCACACACTGAGGTTTTAAAAACGCAGATACGTTTTCTACTTCACTGTTAATAACTTTGTACAAGACAGTTACATGACTTAAAAACACCAGTGGAAACAAGTCACTCAGTACATCGAGATTTAACTCCATTAAATGTAAATACAGTAGCAAAGATATTAAATGTAACATAATGACTCATTTTTGAGTATTGTATGTTCTCTTGAATTCTTACTTTCTACAAGAACAATCAGTATTAATTATCCCCACGCTCAGGGACTAGCACGAACGCATTCATTATTGCTGGAAACTGAGCAGAAGTTAAATGATGTTTAACAGATGCTTAGGGTATAAGAAATTCTCCTATCTAGTACACTCACAAATCTCTCCATCTCACTGACTTCTACTCACCAACTTCTTTTTGCTGTCCGTGGTCGTGTGACTGTCCGTTTCTTTCAGCAGAACTGCTGTGCTATTGAGACACTCCTCAAGCCTGTCCCCTCTGCTACCCACCTAATTCTCTTCTGCCTAGTCACCCTTATGAGCGTCCTTTTGTACACTTCCTGTTGACATATGTTTATCACCTCAACCCTACAAAACTCTGACTTGCATCAAAAATGTCAAGTACCCTTGCATATTTACTGTCCCCTCGTATTTTCACTCCTTACTTCCTCCCTCTTCTCCGATTTTCCTTGTCTCCCGTCGTCTCTAGGTCTTCTCTGCAGCTTCTCATGCATCCTGTGCTTTTGTTCTGGTCTCACGATACCAACTTTTAACGATATGTGTTCCACTTTTACTAACCTGCGACACGCTCCTTGTGTTGCAGTTTTTTCTTCTTCATCATATCCCTCTTCTGCACCATCCCTCTGCTTCGTTTTGTTCTTGTTTAGGCCCTACACCAAGATTGATGGGCGTATCAGGTAGGCTTGGAGCACAGGAACCCTGGCCCCTTTGTTTACTGGCAGTGTAAATTACTGCCCAACAAGTGTTGGCTTCGGCATGGTCGGGACCTGTAAAATCACTACCAAATGCTATGGCGCAAATGAATCAATCTTGGGGAAAAATCTCAGGGAGTGACTGTAAAACATCTAACGCAACACGAGAGAGTGACATATTAAAATGTAAGGTATGAGGGAGTATGAACAGTTTGGTGTCCTTTGTGAGGGTGGCATAAACTGGATGTGTGAGTGATTCACTGTGGGCACTTCAACCATCACCCAGGACCAAATGCCCTATACCTTGAACAATCTGAATTGTCTTTGCACAATTAATAGTAAATTGCATGGGTTTATACCTAGAGAAAAAACAATAATCATTATCTCTAACACTCACAGGGGTGAAAGCGCAAATAATTCTTTATCTACAAAGCTAAGACACAATGTCCTTATGTTGAGATATGTAGCACTCTCACAGGTGCTAGTGCTAGATCTCAAAAATGGACCTTGCAACTCGTAAACAAGAAAATTTTGGTGGTTGAGACACAGTGTGAAATTGTCGAACAACGTATAATGTAAACGATTTTCACTTAGAGCAAATAAATTTGGCAGAGAGGACTCTCTGTACAAAGACGTTTCTCTCAGGGACTCTTTAAGGCAAAGAAGTGATTTGGAGGACTTCAAAAATATCTGCCGGGTTACCTTGAACCGGAATTAGCAAGTAGAAGCACACTGAGGAGGGGTCTTGTGAGGTATTACTCGTATGAGATCATGGTATAATGCAAAGTATTCAGGACGGATAGGAAAAAGAAGTCCTGGCCTCGTCAATGAGATATCATGTAAAATTTCTAGCAATTATGTATTTGGTACAATATCTACACTCAGGCGAGCCTGCATCGTGCTTAATCCTCATGTGATCGACAATGACATGCAACAAAGCTAACTGTAGATCAAGAAAGGCTTCAGAGATGCGAGTTTCGGCTTCTAATTGCAAGGCTCTTATAGACAGAGGTCTAATTATTGCATGTGAAAGCTGTCTTCTGCATTTTGATAAGTGCAACTTGCATATGAGACATCTCAATTGGTAACATTAATTTAAAATTTGAGAGTAAACATTCAATACATGACACTCTTCTTCAGAAATCTCTTTAATATGGCCCAATCTGGCATGAATTTCGTCTAACTGGTTTTGAGTTGCAGTACGAAATGCAGCATTAGCAATATTACCAACAAAATTGCACCTTTGGGTCTAAGTCCAGTCAGTGGTTCATCTGACAACAAAATAAATACTCAACAGAAATTGTTTAATCCTCAAATCTAATATCAAACTCGTGTTGGAATGAAGCTAAGCTTTCCTTCAGTGATGATACAAGGAAGGATGAATTGTCCGTGTGATCTGTATTCCATCTAAACGAATCAACAAGATCTTGTGCATCTGCATGGGGTTTGTATAGCTCTTGTATTAACATAATAGGGACCACATTATGCCTTTCTGTCGAGATAAGCTTGCAGACTGGAGAATAGATGAGGCCTGTGGGAGCAGGTTGCTCAATATGTGGGTCAGTGTCTAGTATTTCCTGACACTACGACTGCAAACAGCTAAATCTGAAAAAAATAAAATACCTTCTATGACTTAATCTCTATTTCTTGCTAGTACTGGATTCAGTCTTCCTGTTAGTGTACTCTAAAGGTTTGTCCATAGCCACAGGTAAGTCATCTACTCTCATAAGTGATCTTATGCTATACCTGAGAGTTGAGACTGCATCCTCAAGTCATTAGCAGAGGACGAACTACTAAAAGACGTCGGCGATTCTACTTCGACCGAGGATTCCCTGACTTCATTCAGTTCGCTTTTCCTCTGGTTTCTACTCTGGCGGTTCAGGTCACTGATGTCAATTTCACCTTCGTTTACAATGTTGTGCATCTCTTGCTCCTTCTGTATGTCTTGTATCTCTCTTTCACCCTTAGAGCTTCGATCATCTGGCGAGTTGTCCTCAGACAAACGCCCTGCACCGCGGCTATATACCGGCATGGCAGTGTAATTATTTGAACCATTCTCACCATCATTATCACCATCATTATCGTCTGCCTCCTGTACTGGGTATGCATGGCGTACTTTATTGTTATCTTTAGTGATTAGAGATGCTTAGGTGGCCATCTGCATGCTGTCTGTGTATAGGATAGAGACAGTGCCATCCTTCACTCGACGTACCTTAATTACTTTGTCACTGATGCGCTCCGTGACCCTGTAAGGTCCTGCATAAAGTGGCTGCAGCTTCCTTGCAACTCCTTGCTTAGGAATAGTACGCATATATACTCTGTCCCCTATACGGAGAGAGTCTTGAGAGCAGCAGTCTTACTTACTGTAATTCTCATTCTCTGTACTAGCCCGATCCAAGTACAAATGACATCTCTGAAACACTTTACCTGCCATAGCTACTAGCATGTACGCAGCATCGTTCACATTATAGTGCGGATGCTATTGACTTCTTGTCTGATATGGCACCTGTGGGTCTCTCAGATATAAAAGTCCCTAACTGACCTATTTAATCCCGAGTTTCAGGCCATGCAAGCCAAATGTAGGCTATCATCCGGTGACAATGATTTGCATTGCTATCGATCATTGTATGTAACATCGAAGTCACGGTTCTGTTCACCCGTTCCACCAACCCATTAGCAGAAGGGTGGTAAGGCGTGGTTGTAATGTATCCCATTTGGAGTATGACCGCCATCTCACGTAGTGTGGCATTCACGAATTCTGCTCCTTGGTCAGTGATACGTTGTTGTGGAGTTCCATGAACACATTCAATCCTCAATCCTCTCAGTGAATACATGAGCTATCTCCTCCGCTGCTTTGGCTTTTACTGGCTCAGCAACATGAAATCCGGTTAATGTATCCACTACCTTGAGGACACACTTGTGTCCTGCCTCAGACACATTCAGTGGTCCTATAATATCCATATGAACTCGACACCATGGGTTCGACACACCCGGGTACCGCATCAGTGAGGTCAGGGCATCCCCCGACCTCTTAGAGGTAATAATATCCAGCTCAATCCTGGATCATCCTTGAACATGCTTGGGGTTTCATTCACTCGGGACTTATCTTGGAAAAATCATATTGCATCTCTTGTAAAATCTGCTTCCAAGAGATTAGGTGTGTTAAAGCCGACTCCGTACCGGTACCTTCTTTACCCATGCACGGTTGTTGACTTTATACACGGCTTTTATTAGCCCCTGTTTAGAATGCAACTCTCATGTGTAGAGAGGCTCCCCACATACAGCTCTTCTCAATAGGATGGAGTCAAAGGCTTTTCGTCTCATCAACTATCCTTCTCTTACTGACTCTCTTCAACCTCTGTCTCTTCGCCGAACTGTTGCATTTTTATCTTTTCTATCGCTACTTCAATGGTCACTGTTCCTCTGAACTGTCTGCTTGCAGCCCTTCACCTCTACGGCGAGTGCGTAGCATCCGTCTTGCAACAAATTCTCATCCTTTTTTCTGTCCAGCTCTCTAATGTAAGAGTTAACCGTTAATCCCAGTCCTTCATTTATGCAACAGGTCAACTCTGGAACTGTCTCCCTCTGTCTGTATTTGCTACTTCCTATGATCTCCAGTTTTTCAAACGCAGTGTGTCCAGGCATCTCGACATGAACGGATGTTGAATTTGGCTCTCTTTTGTATTGTTTATGTTTTTGTTTTTTCTTAGAAGGAACGGTTTGCGGGCTCCTGGCCTTTGGTTCCTTCTTTCTTGCATTAAGAAAAAAAAATATCCTTGACCATAGTCTGCCAATATGCAAATCTCATGGCACATGCAATAGTGACCTTGGTCCCAACATCTCCCGACAGTGGCAGGTGATGGGTCAAATGTAATGCTGCTGGCACACAGTGTTCAGGTACAAGCATCTCTAGTACGTCATTATCCTCGTAAGCTGGTGCTTCTTTTCTGTAAATCAATCCATTCTAGCAGGAACAGAACTGTTTATCTAGGCCAGCCAGTTTGGGGACCTGAGGGGCTACCCCCTCGAAGGTATCGCTTTAACAATCTCAGAATTGGATATGCATCTTGCTGCTTCCTCAGTTCATCAAGGTTCCAGCTGACAGTGTCAATGTTGGTCACAATAATTCTTGTAACAGCCAATGTAACCTCCGCATCATCATCCTTTTGCTCGTTACAGAGACATGACAAGGCATCAACTACTTTATTCTGATGTCCGAGTAGATAAGACACATCTATATCATATTCTGCAGCCTGGATTTGCCATCTAGCAATCCTTCTAGATGGTTCCTCAACAGCCTTGGGAACAGGCTGTGAAGCCTATGCCCAGAGTCAGACACATAAAAAAAACAATAATACACAACTATGTGAGGGGTCAGTGTTCCGTCTGCACAAGCACTTTGTATCCAAGGATATGGGGTCAATTGATTCGGAGCCCATATACTGTATTCAAGGCTTCTCGTTCAGTAGTAGCATTGTTCACCTCAGCTTTATTCAGAGCTCTACTTACATATGTTGGTGGCCTGAGAAATCCATCGCCATCCATTTGTAGCAGTACTCCATCTATTGCTGTACTGTGTGCATCCGTTGTCAAGTAGAACGGCTTATCAGAGGAAGGGAACTCGAGAACTACATTATCTGTTATCTGGCCCTTCAGAACTCTGAAGGCCTGCCTCTTCATTCTACTCTATTTTCTGTTCAGAGTTCTTTACCTTTTTTTTTTTTTTTTTTTTTTTCGGCGAGTCAGTCTTGTGAGAGGCAAAGCAATCTTAGAGAGGCCGTCTATGAACCTACGGTAATAATTAATCCTAGAAAATATTTGAGCTCCTTTAGTGTCTGTGGGACTGTGATTGGCTCGGACCTTATCCGCCTGGGTATGCAATACTTCAGCAGCAATTATATGTCCTAGGTAAGGTACTTCAGTTTTGGAAAAACTACATTTCTGCAGCTTAAGAGTAAATTGAGCTCCTTCCAGTCTAGACAAAGCTTCATCCAAATTTTGTACATGTGAATCAAAATCCTTACCATGGACAATGAAGTCATCCACGCTAATATAACTGATACGTCCCGTCATGTCGATCAGGACCTCATTAATTTTATTATGCGCTGGAACACGGCAGGGGCATCTCTCAAGCCAAAGGGTAAGTTATTATACTTCCAATGACCGCCTGGTGAGGAAAATGTTGTCAACAGTCGTGACTCCTTATATAATGGCATCTGATGGTATCCCTGCTTTAAATCTAAACTACTACAATAAATATCTTCTCCTCTCCTAACTGGGAAAGGATGTGTGTGATATTTGGCAACTGGAAAGGATCCTCTTAATCTAATGCCGAAAGTCGAGACAAATCAGTAATCCACCATCTTTCTTCGCCACTGGGACCAAGGGTGAACAGTAAGGTGATCTGAAGGAACATATGATATTTTACTCTCTTAAATTGTGCAGTTGTTGCCTAAGAGTCTCATGATACTCAGCTGGTATTTTATAGGGACGGCGATTCACGGCCGGCTCTGTGGCACAAATATGATGCAGGAAATAGAGTGTAGTAGGCAGTGGCTCGCCAGGCAAAGAGAACACACGCGGATGTTTTCGCACAAGGTATTTGAGGGCATCGTTCTCCCAACTTTGCGGTAAAAAAACATTTATCTATAACCATATCTATTCTCCTCAACATCTTCTCCCCTTGTGTTATACTAGGAACTTGGCCTTGCTCGTTGTCCTGACTTTCGTTCCACGTTACCTCCTCAAATGGTTTCACTGTGCCTAAATTATACCTACCAGATATACTGATCTGGTCAGGACAATATATGGAACATAAGCCCTGGACTTTCCTCTCAGCTTACTCGGGCCACGGCATAACGGCGAAAGTACTACCAGGACTTGGAGAAAATAAACAAAGTGTCATTCTCTAACGGAAAGACGCCTTTCGTAAACTGATCTATCACAGCTGTCTCTCTCGTCATCCAGCATTCAGAGATGTACTCAAATTTATCTGATACACTGTTACGGACTGGGAGGAAGCATTGTCTGCGTGAAGATCTTCCTCTGTGACCTGTAATTTTACATTTTCCCCATCAGTCTGGATGCGCAACGGGTCTGGGGTAATACGTCTGTATCTATTTACCTAGGCTGCTTCCCTCAACGAAAGGGAGGTAGCCGAGACAGGACGACACACCTCCAATTTACTCATCCACACACACACACATTTACTCGGAATACGTACATTCCGAAAAAAAAGAAGAAGAAGAAGAAATCGGAACCTAGAATCACAGGGTAAATTTCTGACCACCACTAACTCATTGTCATACATGAGGCCTGCCAATCCTAAGGGTAAGTCTATTACTCCTGCAGCTTCAAGTTCGTCACTGCTTGCGGACACCAGCTTTCGGTCTAGGCTACATACGGCCAAAGCTCAGGTCTCGCCTCACTTAAATTCTCATAGGTTCCCTGGTTAATGAGTAGTTGACATATCCCCTATCTAACAGCACTGGGCAATCCTTCATTTTCACCATATGTTTCAACGATTTCCACTTGATCTGTTGCGTTTCCGAAAGTCACCAGAAATAGTCGTCGTACTTTTGTGTGTGTGTGTGTGTGTGTGTGTGTGTGTGTGTGTGTGTGTGTGTGTGTGTGTGTGTGTGTGTGTGTGTGTGTGTGTGTGTGTCCGCACAAGACGAGCATTGTTTGGTATGGTGGGTTGTGCTCTTACAGTGATCACACCGTGTCATCTGACGTGGGCTGTCTACTTTTGAGAAACAATGAGCTGCCATGTGACCCGATCCACTACAGTGGAGACATCTGAGTTTTCTCCTTTCCTCAGTTGACAAGTTGTTATACTAACCTCGTGAGATCGGCCTTGTGGCACGGCACGTGCAGACCCGGTGGCCTGCAATACCACATTTGTTACACTTTCCTAGGCCCACAGAGTTTGATTTCCTAGTATCTATCTTCTCTCTTTTAACGAAGACTTTACCTTCAGTCACGTGCGTGAATACGTCATGTTTTCACTTCTTTGCTACATTGTCCTCAGCAAGTTGGGAAATGCACCATTGTGCTCAACTAATGGCTTGATTCACGAGTTTATGGGGATTGTCGTACTTGTCAGCACCAAAAGTGACTATAGTGGCTGGAGAACATTTCAGTGAAGAAATCTGTGGCCGTATACATAGCAGAATCTCCAAAAGCAGGCCTAATGCTTGCAGTCAGATTAGCTAGCTTCACTATAGTCGCGGCGCACGACTCTGAGGTTGTCATTATCGTACCTTGGCAACCTATCATTCAAAGTGCGTCCGACTTCGTATCATATTATACACGAATCATATTATTATGCAGGAATATATTTTGCACGAATATTATTATACACGAACATATTATGCACGAATCACATGTTTCTCATATTATACACGAAATCAGACGCACTTTTGAATAGTTGGTTGCCAGGGTACGATAACAACAACCTCAGCGTCGCGCGTAGTCGCAAAAAGTAATCAATGATACACTCGCCCCTATTACATCTCACTTGTATCAGTGCCCGATGAGCGTGTTGGAAAGCTTTTTTTCAGGAGAGTAAAGTTTCAGGACAGCAGACTTAAAATCCTCACAGCTATCGTTTGCTTCATGCATAGAGGTGGGAGTAGGTAGAGGCGGCATAAGGGATTAACCACGGGTAGGTCAGAGTGAAGCCGACAGACCTGACTCGACCAACATGGCGGCGACCCCTTTGACAGCTGTCTGACTTGGTTCCGCTGACCAGGCGCGAGTGTTTTCTTAGTTGCAAACAGAAAAAATGAGGAAGAAAGTAGGTTATGAATGGAAGGAGAAAAGAAAGTAGTTAATGAATGAAAAAAAAGGAAGCATTTAAGAACATATGGTAAAATGAAGGATGGAAGACAGATAGATGATTTAAAATAATATACATCAGCACATTATGAAAAAAGTTTATATCTATTATTCTATATAATATTCAGCTTGACTTTACTAACCCCAGTCATATACATAATGTACACCTACAAATTATAATTCACTCTAAAGATACTCACCGGTGAAATGTAATGGATGGGTCAGATTTCTTATCTCCTCTTTCTTTACACCCAAATGCGGCACAGGTGGTGGGCATTTTTGGAGACTTAGGTTATTTGATGGTGAGTTACAACTTAGGACAGAACGTCTCACACCCACAGCTGAACTACAGCTAAAACCAGAGGTAGAATGAAGTCTACTTTGTTTCTGGCATTCTCCCTGAAGAATACCAGGTGGACACACAGCTGGAGGTATTAAAGGCTTAATAATCTCATGGCCACACCCACGGAGGTAGGATTAGGACTGTTACCTCTGTGGGCACAGCCATAGAGGTAGGAGTGCACAGCAATCTTCTTCTTCAAGTAGGTGTTGCCGTGACCTCTTGAATTGACCAATATGGCCGTTTGACAGTTCTCTGGCCTCACCGGAGCCTTCTCCCGCCGACTCTACCCTAATCCTACCTCTATGGCTTCATGCATAAATTATACAGTTTTGTTGTGAGCACCACCTAATGTGTATTCTCTGGTCACATCAAACCTGACAAGTGTAGTCAACCTAGGTCAAGTCGTCTTGTCTTCAATATCTCTTATCCATGTACTAACAATAGGTTCGAAAATTAAACCTAGGGACTCACTTAGTGTTGTGTGTTTACTGGCTGTGAAGAAAACTAAGTTCTTTATCCGATATAGAACAGCTCTCTGATTGTCAACAATTGCTTGCAACAGTTAAAAGGACTTGCTTGTCCCCCTGCAGTTTGATCTGGTTCGTCTTCTGCCGTATTTACTTATCTAAATCAGACGGAGTATGTTCTGATTCGAAGGGAAGAGTCTCTCCATCTGAGCGAGACTCACTGCTAGATTCCATACAGTCCGTTTTTAGACTCTCAGATGTCTATCTATCTATCTATTGCCAGACGCCTCAATCCCATAAGGGGTGGCAACAGACAACTCGCCCCCACGTCGCCCACGCCATTTCACTGCCCTGCTCCCAGTTCACACCTCCCTGTCCCATATACTTCTCCACCCCATCCCTCCATCTCATCCTTGGCCTCCCTCTCCCTCTCCCCCCATCCACATCACTCACATACACTCTCCCCGTCAGTCTCTCACTCTCCATCCTCCCCACTTCCCCAAACCACCTCATTGTGTTTTTCCTAACGCTTCCTATCACATATACACCACAACGGTCCTTCACTTCCTCATTGGTCACAACGCTCCTTCACTTCCTCATTTGTCAGTCTGTCTCTCCATGTCACTCCACATGCTCCTCTCAGATAACTCATTTCCACTGCTCTCATTCTTGACGTCTGTCCCTCCAACACGGTCCAAGCTTCAATTCCATACGATAGACTTTGTAACACAATACCGTAACTTTTTCACTTCCATGCTCACTTCCCTATTTCTTATCACTGTTTTCTTCCTTGTTGTACCCTTTCAAGCACTTCCAAACTTCCATCCTTACCCATCACGCTACCCAAGTACTTAAACACACCCACATTTTCCATTTCCTCCTCATCCAACCTCACTGTACTTTCTCTCGAAACCATTATTTTACTCTTCCCTACATTCACCTATAGATTCCATGTCTTACACACTCTTCCGAAATCATTCACCAAGCCTTGCAGCTCCCCTTCGTCTTCACTTAACAATACAGTATCATCTGCAAACAACAGTACAGGGAGTTTCCAAACACTCCTCTCTCTCATTAGGTCCTCTCCAACATCCACTGCCCTGCCTTGCAACTCTTTTATAAGTCCATCCACACACAGATTGAACAGCAATGGGGACATGGCACATCCCTGTTTCAATCCAATATTCAGACAGAAAAATTCACTCAGTTCACTATCCACACGCACTGCAGCCTTAGCACCCTCATACATACTCTTCACGACATTCAGCACTTCCCATTTACTCCATATATTCTTGATACTTTCTACGATCCTTGTCTATCCACCCTGTCATATGCTTTCTTCAAATCCATGAAGGCCACATACAACTTCTTTCTCTTCTCTAGAAACTTTTCCACTAGAGACCTAAGAATGATTATCTGATCTACACAACTTCTTCCCTTCTTAAACCCTCCCTGTTCTTCTCCAACTAATTCCTCTGTTATTTCCCTTACTCTGTCAATAAGTATTCTACCACATAATTTTCCTTTTACACTAAGAAGACAACTGCCCCTGTGATTACCACACACTTCTTTTTCCCTTTTCCCTTCGTACAAGGGAATAATTATACATGACTTCCAATCCTCCAGGACTCTACCTTCCTCCCAGATCAGTCTGTACATCTTCCTTATCCATTGTACAACTATCCTTCCCCCATGCTTCAGCATTTCACCACACACTCCATCAGTTCCTGGGGCTTTCCCCATTATGGCTTTCTTCATTGCTTCCACAGCTTTCATCAAACCGATTTCTTCCTCTCGTCTCACATCCCTCCGTCTCCCAGCCATTCCCCAGCCACTTATACTGTCATTACTTTCATTCTCTATGTTCAACACTTCCTTAAAGAGTGGTCTCCATCTGCTCACTTTTTCTCCTTTCTCCACTAGTAACCTATCTTTTTTATCTTTCACTCTCCAACTGACTTCTTTGACACCTTTCTCTCTTTACCTCTTTCCAGAACATTTTCTTACATTCCCTCCACTTTACATTCAAATTCCTTCCAAATTCCTCATCCACTTTCCTCTTACTCTCTCTTACTATTATTTATTTTTTTCACCTGTCTCCTTCACTCTACATATCACTCTCTCTTCGGTCTCTTAACTTTTTCCACACCCCCGTTTCTCATCCACCCACTATAATTTCTTTTTTTGTACCACAGCCTGTCTTACCTCTTCATTCCACCATGCTGTTCCTTGCAACCCCTTTCCTCTTCACTTCACCCCACACACCACTTCATATGCTGCACAGATTTCTTCTGTGAATATCTTGCACACACCTTCCACGTCCCCCTTCTGCTCCAATCCATATTTACCCAATCACTCCTCAACTTCTCTCTTATATCTGCCTTTTTTCCAACCTCATGTAACATTTCCACCCTCCTTGCAAGAACTACTTCCTCCTGTCCTCCCCTTCTTCTATTCCTCCATTTCATTTAAACCTTGATTCTCACCACCACCAGGCGGTGGTCAGAAAGTCCACTTCCACAACCTCTATATGCTCTTGCATCCATTACACACCTTCTCATCCTAATATCCACACACACATAATCAGTCATTCCCTTTCGTTCATTCAGCTCACCACCCACTCTTCTCATCACTCGCCACGTATATCTGTGGATCATTTTGTGCCTGAAGAGGGTATTGACTATCACCCGCCCCCCCTTGCACAAATGCCCACAAGAGCACTGGGATTCTCATCCATCTCTGCAGGCACACCCCACTCACCAACTACTCCATCCACCTTCACATTCCCCACTTTTCTATTCATATCTCCAATCAAAACACTCTATCATTCCTTAAAGACTTTTCCATACACGCTAACAGATTTGTCCAGAACTCTTTTCTCACTCTGCTTGCATGATATTGCGTTCGCGCATACACACACACAATCGCCCACATTTGTAGTCCAACGTTCAATCCTACCCACACAATCCTTGAATCAACTGGTCCATACTCTGTTATATTCTCCTTCCATCTCTTGCACACAACAATACACAATCCTTTTTTTGCCCTCTCATTCTCACCCACTCCAGCGCATATACCCCATCCATACTCGCATTCTCTCACACTCTCACCTCTCAAATGAGGAGCTGCTTTATGATATAAAATATGATCAAGGTTTAAAATATGCTACCACTGCCACCAATGTTGTGCCCTACACTCCCTCAGTAATCATTTACATGCTTCACACTCATCGTTAATGAGCATGATATCTTACTGCTATTGACAGGGATTGGCAACATGAGAACCACAGCGGTTGGGAGTGCGGAGACAAGTCCAGAGAGAATCTGTAACACATTAATGTTAGAACAGTTAGACACGGTAAATCCCTCTTTGTCCCAATTCCCTCCCGGTCTACATGGAGAACTGTTCCACACACTGAAGTTCTAAGAACACAGATACGTTTTCTACTTTATTGTTACTAACTTTGTACAAGAATGTTACATTACTTTAGCAACATCATATAAACAAGTCACTCAGTGCGTCGAGATATGACTCAGTTACATGTAATTAGCAAAAATATTATATGTAATACAAAAAGCGGTGTCAAGGCACAGGAAACCCGTCCCTGGCAGTCATTTTAGTGCTGACGTATAAACACAGCAGATTATCTAGTCAGTGATGTCACATATCAAATTTGGAGTAAATCGGGTGAAAAATTATGATTTTATGTTCATTTGAAATTTTAGGCCTGACCCACCTGACACTGACACCCCTACGTCAGAGGGGTGACCCTCTGACGTAATGAGGCATGTTATAGGATGCAGATTTGAAAGATGCACCTTTAATTTCCGATATGACGAATCTGAAAGGAGTTATAGCGAAAAAAAAAAAAAAAGTTTTTTACATTTTTTTTTTACATTTTTTGAGCCTACAGTCTGGGCCTTAGCCCAACTTGGTCCAAAATTTAATCAGGTGATCAGAAGGTCGTAGCCCATCGTCCCTGTAATTTTAGTCAAACTCGTACCAGTAGTTTTTGCGCAAAGTAGTTAACAGACAGACAGTCAAATAAACAAACAGACAAACCGAGTGAAAGCAATACCCGTCCCCGAGCCCCTCCGGAGCTGGGACGGGTGATAACGACTCACTTTTGATCACTGTATGATCATTAGAATTATTGTATGATCACTGTTAATTATCCCCACGACCAAAGACTAGCACTAACACTTTCATTATTTCTGGGTAATGAGCAGAAATTAATTGGCGTTTAACTGACTCTTAGGGCATCTGAAATTCCTTTGTCTTGTATACTCAAAATCTCTTCTCACTAACTTCTACTCACCAACTTCGATTTGCCGTCTATTGTCTTGTGACGGTCTGCTTCTCTCAGCAGAAGTGCTGTGCCCCTGGGACACTCCTCAAGCCTGTCTTCTCTTCTAGCCACCTAATTCTCTTCTACCTGGTTACCCATATGACTATCCTTATGTACACTTCTGGAGCACTGACATGCCCCATGCTTGAGTCATTAATACTAGTAATATAGTCATAAATACTCTCCCTCGAGTCCTCCTACGAAAATTAATGATGCTTTAGGGGTAACTTTCTCGTGGCTAAAATTAATAACGCTCTCTCTCGTGACATTTGTTTAGCACCTCAACCCCACAAAACTATGGCCTGCATCAAAAGTGTCAAGTACCCTTGCATGTTACTGTTCCCTCCTATTTCCACTCCTTCCTTCCTTCCTTCCTTTTCTGCGATTTCCTTTGTCTCTCACCATTTCTAGGTCTTCTCTGCAGCTTCTCATGCTTCCTGTTCTTTTGTTCTAATCTCTTGATGCCTACCTTTGGCAGTTTTGTATTGCACCTTCCGTAACCTGGGACATTCTCTTTGTGTAACAGTTGTTTCTTCATCATCATCATTTCTTTCTTCTCCATTTCCCCTCTGCTTCGTTTTGTCCCTGTTTAGGCCCGACGCCGAGATCGATGGGTGTATCAGGTAGGCTTGGAGCACAGGAACCCTGGCCACTTTGTTTCAGACACTGCAAACTACTGCCTCAAACATGTTGGCTTCGGCATAACACTATTCCAAACACTGTTCCTTCTACGGAACTATTCACTCCATGGGCTTATTTTCCCACAACCCATCCACCCACCCTCTCTGTCCACTCAGCCACCCTGCTCACTCATCCACCCACCTACCCTGCCCATCCACAGACCCTCCCACCGTGTCCAACCATTCATTTCCTGCCCACACACTTGTCCACCCACCCTACCCTGCCCACCACCCCACTCAAGCTGCCCGCTCACCCCACTCAATCTACACAAGCATACCTCTCACTCACCTTGTTCCCTGCCCACCCCAATTTTCCGCCCACCCACCCGAAATACCCGTTCACCACCTAACCCATCCAGCCACCAAGATTCACAATACTGTCTTAACATAGTGGATTTTAAGTTGTAATGTTGACACTGTTGTAGGAGGAATGAAAAGCTCTATTGTAAATGGATACCAAGCTCTACCATGTTGACCTGATTAGTTCTACTTTTCGCCATGAGGGACGCAACTTGTGTCAGCCTTATTAAAAAGAAAAAGACGTCACATTGAAGGGACTGAACCTTTCTGGCCTAGAATATCATTTATATTATATTCCTGTTAGTACCACATACTCATATTTAACGTAGGAAAGATTATACATAAAGAAAGGTTCGGATAAAATCCTCATTAACCCCTTCACTACGAGGGGGTCTGTTAAACTTGTGCCTTGGTCTTGTGAGGCAGTGGTTAAAATCCGAGTAGTCTAGATACAAGTGAATTGAGGGGAAATGGTACAAATACTGAGGTGGTTGAAGATACAGCTCCGACTTGCAGCAAGTACTTGAGGATACAGTGAGTGTGAGGAAGACGTACTGTATTAATCAGCAGTTGTCTATACATGTATGATCAGCAGGTATGAACGAATACTGGACCCTACTGCAAGTTAGGTGACACGAATATTAGGACGTGTAAATGACTAATGGGTGATACAAAATAATTACGTAAGTACAGATGCTAAAGAGTTATACAAGTAATTTAAATGACAGTAGGTGGTTATATTGGCGTTAAAAGCCGAATGATGTCACCTGTCAGCAGCAAGAATTTAAATGACTTCCTTTGGCTGAAAGGGTTGAGGGAATTTGTGTGGGTTGGGTGCATCGGCTTGACTAGATCGGAAATAAATACGAATCCTGTAAGCTATGGAGTCAGGAAGTCTCCAGTCAAAGGGAAGAAGGAATGTGCTTGGATGCTGCAATTCTGTAAAGGGAATGGATATGAATGGTGCTGAAAGAAGTATGTAATTTTAGTGTAAGAGATAATATGAACAGCCAGGAACATGACTGGATATGATAATTTGGTAGGTGAGTGTGTGAGAAAGCAAGGAAACGGAAACTAACCCTTTCTCTGTTAGGATTTTTCTTAAATGAACAAAATCGTCTGATGTCAGCTCAAGTTTAATTTTAGGGCGTCACTACAGCAGAAAAAGGGTTATTCGAGATAGTTTTGAAGACACTGACTGCCAGAACTTCTCTCAGTTGAACAAGATCTTGTCATGCAAGCCGGAATAAAATACCCAGATGCACCAACTTCAACATAAAGGTTAAGGAAACAAACGAAGTGACAAAGTACATATAAGGACGGATGTAGTACATATGGATATGCATATGACAAGGTTTACACCCATTCCCTAACTTGGCAGTAGACAGAATGGTCTCTGTCTCACATTTTGAAGCAGCCTTTGTTTGAATCGTCTACGTGTGAGGTGGAGCTGAGAATTTCAAAAGCTTGAGGAGTGCTGAGTGACAGGAGGAGTTATTAGTGGCACGGCTACAGAGCGTCTGGGGTAGGCAAAGAATGGAGGATGAGACAGACAAGGATGGCTTTAAGTAGTGAGGTAGAATGAGGGGAGTATACATTGTGAAGATGTTGTATGTTGATCAGTAGGAACATGGCGAAAATCCTCTTCAGATCAAGGAGATGTAAAGGAAGCAGAAGACACAAGTAAGTATGCCCTCATATACTTTGCTGTGTAGGGGAAAAATCACCATCCATGTATCCACAGACGCCTTAATTCCGAATGAGGTGGCCACAAACTAATCGCCTTTTTGTCACCCTGTCCTTTTCCATTTGGTTGTACTCTAGCCAGCTCACATCTACATCTTTCATATACTTCGTCTCATCATTCCATGTCATCCTCTGTTAACGAGTATTGTCCCTTCCTGCCTTAGGATTTAGTTAATTACAAGTACACATTCAATAGTATTGTCATGAGAAAGATAAAATCTAATGAATCAAGCGTGCGCTGTTCTCGGCTTGAAAGTTTTGTGGTATCAATACCTGGAAGTGCTTTTTAAATTAAAGCTTTTAGGTGTGTGTGTGTGTGTGTGTGTGTGTGTGTGTGTGTGTGTGTGTGTGTGTGTGTGTGTGTGTGTGTGTGTGTGTGTGTGTGTGTGTGTGTGTGTGTGTGTGTGTGTGTGTGTGTGTGTGTGTTTGTGTGTGTGTTTATATTATCAGTGACAAGTACCGGTACTGTTACTGGTGTGAGGTAAACAACTAAACATTGATTGCTCTTGTAAGAATCAAACTCACGACCCCTGATCCCTGATTTACAAGACCAGTGCTCGTCCCCCGAGCTAAGGAGGCAGATGCTAGGGTAAGCCAGCTGTGAGTAATGAAAGTAGACCATGTGATGTGAAGGGCACCACAAGTTGCCACGGTTATATTGGATCAAGCGTGCTGGTCGTTGGTACAATGAATTGTAACTCATTTGCTATTCATGTTACGATGATTCTTTGGCTGTGAAATACGAACAATTTTATTCACTTCAGATTATGTTTACCCCATACAAATCCACCACAACAAAAAAGTTCAGTACTCCATAGATCAACATTTTGGTTATACATGAATAGCTTTATATTTCACTTCATCTGACGCTGGGGGACTTCTTCCATCTCCGAGAAACTTGACACAGTCAAGGGGTTAAAGCCTCGCCCAATAACTTTAGGCTTCATCTCCTTACTTAGCTAGCAAGGTTCTCTGAAAAGAGAAAAATGCTGTCGCTGTAATTTATATTCTTGTTGTGTTACAAACACTTACTAACAAAAGAGAATACAAATATACACCTTCCTGAACGGTACATATTGCAGTGTGAATTTGAATTTTGGATAAATAAGAGGCAGCATTTAATATTCAAAAATATCCTTGAATTGTTGCTAAGGTGAAGCCATTTTAACGTGATACAGTGTGTATTCGCATCCCTTTCGGAATTATGTCGTCTGGCTATAGCTAGAGAAACGTGTCCAACCCTTAATATACTATATTTCACGGCTCACGTGACGTTAAATGAATATATGGTAAGAAAATAAAATATATAAAATGTACATAAACTATTAATCTATCTATCTATCTATTGCCAGAAGCCTTAATCCCGTAAGGGGTGGCCACAAACAAATCGCCTCCGTGTCGCCCTGTCCCCCTCCATTTCTCTGCCCTGCTCCCAGCTCACACACCCCTCTCTCATATAGCCTATCTCTCCACCCCATCCTTCCATCTCATCCTTGGCCTCCCCTTCCCCCTCCCCCCTCCACCTCACTCATATATACTCTCCTCGTCAGTCTCTCACTCTCCATCCTCTCCACACGGCCAAACCACCTCAGTGTGTTTCTTCTAACGCTTTCTATCACATCCACATCCACACCACAACTCTCCTTCACTTCCTCATTTGTCAGTCTGTCTCTCCATGTCACTCCACATGCTCCTCTCAAACAACTCATTTCTACTGCTCTCACTCTTGACTTATCTAAGCTTCACTTCCGTACGTTAGAGTTGGTATCACAATACTGTCATGTAGTAACTTTTTCACTGCCATGCTCACTTCCCTGTTTCTTATCACTGCTTTCAAGGAACCAGCAACCTTTTTTCCTTGGTGTACCCTTTCAAACACTTCACCCTCTAAACTTCCATCCTTACCCATCACACTACCCAAGTGCTTAAACACATTCACATTTTCCATTTCCTCCTCATCCAGTCTCACTGTACATTCATTGACTTCACTTCTCTTGAAGACCATAACTTTACTCTTCCTTACATTCACCTTTAGATTCCATTTCTTACACACTCTCACAGACTCACTCACCAAGCCTTGCAGCTTCCCTTCGTCTTCACTTAACAACACAGAATTATATGCAAACAACGGTACAGGGAGTTTCCAAACACTCCTCTCTCTCATTAGGGCCGCTCCAACATCCACTGCCCTGCCTTGATTCTCTTTTATAAGTCCATCCATAAACATATAGAACAACCATTTAGACATGACACAGCCCTGTTTCAATCCAATATTCAGACAGAAAAATTCACTCAGTTCACTATCCACGCGCAATGCAGCCTTGGCACCCTCATACATACTCTTCACGGCATTCAACAACTTCCCATTTACTCTATATATTCTTGATACTTTCCACAATACTTGTCTATCCACCCTGCCATGTGCTTTCTCCAAATTCATGAATGCCACATACAACTTCTTTTTCTTCTCTAGAAACTTTTCCACAAAAGATCTAGGAATGAATATCTGATACACACAACCTCTTCCCTTCCTAAAACCTCCCTGTTCATCTCCAACTGCAGGGTGTCCCCAAAAATGGTTATTTTTTTTTTTTTTATTACTTATGATGTATTTCACTAAACAACTCCTTTTTGTGTTCTAGACATGTGGGATTTTTTTTTCTGAAATTTTCATCATCGTAGCTCAACCATGACACTCTTAGTCAAGCAGCGAACAAAAATTGTGAAACTTTACCTAGAGACTAAATCACTAGTACAGACTCAGAGAGAATACCAGAAACACTTTGGTGTTAGAGATGCCCCATTTATACCAGCAGTCAAGAAAAATGTCCAGAAATTTGAAAGCCATGGTACCTGGCAGAACAGACATCGTGGATATTCTGGAAGAAAGAAATCCTCTCATACCATAGCAAACATCGAGTCGGTCTGTGAGTCAACGTCGCGAGGTCTGAAGAAGCAACTTTGTAGACGTTCGCAAGAACTTGGCATGTCAAAATCTTCTGTACAAAGAATTTTGCGATGGGACCCCAAGTCATACCCATATAAAATTCAGATAAAGCAGGCTCTGACTGATAATTCCAAGGCCCTGAGTGTCCAAATGTGTGAATGGTTTAACCAAATGCTGGAAGAGGACGAACAATGGGCTTAAAACGTTTGGTTCTCTGATGAGGCACATTTTCATTTGGATGGAGTAGTGAACAGCCAGAACTGTACTTCTGGGGGACAGAGCCTCCTGATTTTGTAGCCACAGGGCCACTCCATAGCAAGAAGTGCACTGCCTGGTGTGCACTAAGCACTAAAGGGATCATCGGACCCTTCTGGTTCGAGGATGTCGACGAGAATGCGGTGATGGTTAATCAGGCAAACTATCACGACGTCATAAGGAAATTTTGTGCTTGTCTTCATCGTCGTCATTTGACCATGAAAAGGCAGTGGTTCCAGCAGGATGGGGCGACACCACACACAGCAACTGAGACTAAGAATCTTCTATCTGAAAAGTTTAGGGACAGGATCATTTACCTGAAAACTTCTCACATCTGGGCTCCATATTCGCCTGATCTCAACCCGTTGGACTTCATTTTGTGGGGTTACACTAAAGACAGTCTGTATCAGAACAATCCTGGCTCAATCCCTAAGCTCAAGAATGAGGTTGAGATGTTCATGAGAACCACTACTGCTGATACATGCAAGGAAGTAGTCTAGAACTTTGTTGTGAGAATTAGGGATTGCCTTGTTCGGCATGGCTCTCATATTGAACATGTCATTCACGCTGCGCAGTGCTCACAATAATCACAATATTGACACAAGTCTAATTGTAAATAAAATTTTTATGTGTTGTTTATTTGTAGCCAATGTTTCAGAGCTCTATGTTTGATATCTTCCGTGCTATAGATAAATAAAAAATATACTTTTGGCTGTAATTCCTCTGTTATTTCCCTAACTCTGTCAACAAGTATCCTACAATAACTTTTCCTATTACACTAAGAAGACAAATGCCTCTATGATTACCACATACTTCTTTTTCCCCTTTTCCTTTGTACAGGAGAATAATTTTACCTGACTTCCAATCCTCCGGGACTCTACCTTTCTCCCAGGCTAATCTGCACATCCTCCACATCCATTCTACCACTATATCTCCCCTATGCTTCAGAATTTCACCACACGCTCTATCAATTCCTGGGGCTTTCCCCATTTTAACTTTCTTCATTGCTTCCAAAACTTCAGTCCTACTGATTTCTTCCTCTCTTCTCCCCTCCCTCCTTCTTCCAGCCATTCCCCAGCCACTTGCACTCACGTTACTTTCATTCTCTGTGATCAGCCATTCCTTAAGGTGTTCTCTCCATTGCTCACTTTTTCTCCCATCTCCACTAATAATCTACCATTTTTATCTTTTATTATCCAGCTAACTTCTTTGGCACTCTGTCTAACTCCCTTTACCTCTTTCCAGAACATTTTATACTCAAATTCCTTCCGAATTCCTCATCCACTCTCATCTTACTCTTATTAATCTTTTCACCTCTCTCTTCCTTTGTACATGTAACTCTCTTGCATCTCTCAGTTTCTTCCACTCCCCTGTTTCTCATCCAATCACTATATCTTCTTTTGTACCACAGCCTGTCTCACCTCCTCATTCCACCAGCTTTTCCCTGCACTTCTTTTCGTCTTCTCTTCACCCCACACACCACCTCATATGCTGGCCAGAGTTCTTCTGTGAATATCTTGCACACACCTTCCACGTCCCCCATCTGCTCGAATCCATATTTACCCAATCCCTCTTCCATGTCCCTCTTATATCTGCCTTTTTTCCATCCTTTTGTAACCTTCCTACCCTCCTTGTATGGCTTGCTTCCTCCTGATCTTCCCTTCTTCTATTTCTCCATTTCATTTTGACCATGATTCTGACCACTACTTGGTGGTGGTCAGAAAGTCCACTCTCCGGACCTCTATATACCCTTGCATCCATTACACACCTTCTCATCCTATCATCCACACACACATAATCAATCATTGCCTTCCGTTCATTCAGTTCACCACCCACCTTTCTCAACACTCGCCACGTATACCTATGAATCATTTTGTGTCTGAAGAGGGTACTGGCTATTACCAACTCCCTCCCGGCACAAATGCCGACTAAAGCACTGCGATTCTCATCCAGTACTGCAGGCACACCCCACTCATCAACTACTCCATCCACCTTCACATTCTCTACTTTTTCTTTCAAATCTCCAATCAAAAACACTCTCTCATTCCTTTCAAACTTCTCCATACACGCTTCCACATTTGTCCAAAACTCTTTTCTCACTTCTTGCACGATCTTGTGTTGGCGCATACACGCACACAATCTCCCACATTTGTATTCTAAATTTCAGTCTTACCCACTCAACCCCTGAGCCAACTGATCCATACTCTCTTATATTCTCCTTCCATCTGTTACTCACAACAATACACACACCTTCTTTTGCCCTCTCATTCTCACCTACTCCTTCGCATGTACCCCATCCATACTCCCATTCTCTCACAGTCTCACCTCTCCATTTACTTTCAGTTAATCTACATACTGTACATCTACTTTCGCATCCTCAAGCACCTGGACAGTCTCTCTTTCTTTCACCTCATCATTTGTCCCCCTGACATTCCACATAGCTATCCGTACCATGTCCTTTGTTCGTTCCTTAGTACATAAACTGAAAACAATAAATATGATTTACAGCAACCTACAGTATGTTTCATTCTCAAAGCTCCCACCAACGCCAAATTATTCAGTTTTGAGTACGATATTAACTCCGTCATGGTGGGAACTACCCTAACATTACATTCAAGGTAACAGTAGAATTCAACTGAGAGTAAAATCACAGGAGCCTGAGTGACTATACGGTTAACATTATCCCTCTCGTGG
The DNA here is from genome assembly GCF_032717465.1 of Coenobita brevimanus. Classification (NCBI taxonomy): domain Eukaryota; kingdom Metazoa; phylum Arthropoda; class Malacostraca; order Decapoda; family Coenobitidae; genus Coenobita; species Coenobita brevimanus. The sequence continues at coordinate 20,582,656 of NC_137056.1, read as the reverse complement.
TCAGAAAGCCTTTAGTCTTCTGTTCCAGCTGACGTCACGCAACTTTATTGGGATAACAGGTTAATATTCCACGACTATTACACGCAGACTAATGTTTTTTTTTTTCTTTCTTTCTTTCTTTTTTTTTTTTTTTTTTTTTGCACATCTAAAGTTGCCCTATCATTTCGTATTTTGTATGTAAGTAGTAAGGGCCAACACGATTAAGTTCGGGCCTATTCGAGCTCAGGCGAGCCAATTCGGGTCAACCGGGTCACATCAAACGCTTGTTCTATCTGATGTGGCATGAGAGGACCCAATACTTTCATAGCTGGGTGATTATTTTGCTTCAGCTTCGTGAAAGCAAGACAAAAGCAGTTGGCGGTGAAAGGAGGGGGTACATTTTTGACTAACGGTGACTGACGTCTTTTAGCTAACCTTATTTCATAACAATGTAAACCAGTGTCATGCAGGATCACACCACTGGTGGGTGAAATGGAGTTAAGTTCTTCAAGCGGAGTACTTTGCGAGAAACGCCGAACCTAACTTTCCGACCTTTAGGGTGGACGACTTTACCTCGTTCATCAGTGAATGGGTCATAAGAGCCTGGGAGTTCATGCAATTATAATGCCTTTAGGCATTTTATTCTCTTCAGCCCAAAGTTGTCATTTTTATTCTACTTTTGCTACAAATGAACGATTTTATTCAGCTTAGGAGAACCTCAAGTAGTAAAGTCAATGATGATAGCTGTAAGTAACTCCTCCGGTTCGAATAATCTCCCCTAAGTTGAATATAATCTTCTGGTGATAGCGAGAAAAAGTAAGAAGACGTCATCGTACCCAAAAGATTAAATAGGCCTATAAGAATATAGAAGTGTACTGACTGTCTTGCCGTATTGGCCCTGTGAGGTGAAGCAGGCAGTTTCTGTGGCCCTTGTGACTTCCGATGGTTTTCCTGTTTCGCTTACCTGTTCGTGAATCCCTGCCACCTTATTACTGGGAAATAAGATGATGATGATGATGGTGGTATAGGTTTTGGCAACACTGAACTGATAAGTATATAAACACAATCAACAAATAAGATTCAACCCATCGCTCCCAGCTGAAGATTTTAGCCTAAGGAAGTCAGCTGCTTGTACAGGGAGTAGCGAAGATTTTATTGCAGTCGGATGCAAACGGTGTCTGTATTAGGAACACGTTTATTACATTACATTACGCACTGGACAATGACTGGGTGTAAGATGTAATTTAATAATGTGTCACGCGGGAAGATTAAAACTACCTACAAGAGAAAGTTAAAGTATAATATGCAAAATAACTGAGGCTGAGACGAAAAGAAGTTTGCTGTGTCAGCAATATTCAGTCACATCTGTCATCGTTAAGCACTGTGTCCCGGACAGAGCCAGTTATAAATGTGTTACTCATTATTTGCCAAGATTACACGGAATTCTGGGAGATGCTTCAACCGATAGCTTGCTGATTTTCAATATCACACTAGCGGACAAAAGTGTACAGGGTTATGTGTTGGGTGCTGTTTGTGCGTCCGTCTGTCTTCCTGTCTGTCTGTCTATTGGGAAGATTCTGGAAGAAATATAGACAAAAATGAACCAAATCTGGCATAATGATCGGAAACTAATCAGAGGAATAGGTGTTTAATTTTTGATCGAATAAGGTCATGGGTCACAGGTTGAGTAAAGTCAGCTAAGATAATTTTGATTCAATTTTAATCAAACGAAGTGGAGCGTTTGAGGGACAGGAAAGGAAGAATAACTTCAATTTTGAGAACAACTGGTCAAATGTAAAGATCACAGAGCACGTTCAAAGATTCGGCACTTTATAACTCAGTTTAAATGAAACTTGGTGAAAGAACTTAACGTAAGCTGTGGATGAGATAGTTTCAGAAAAATAGTTCAAGGATAAGGTCATCTTAAATACTTCTGATCTGACTGGAAGCAAACCTTGAGGATGGGTTGAGGGTTAGGTAAGAATGAAGTAATTCCATTTTGAAAGCAAGGTCAAGGGTAAGGGCAGGGTCATATTTTCGACCTTAATGTTCTTCTACACGATCAGTGGGCATACGTTCTGTCCAAGAACGTTGTTCATCAGTTTAGAAACTCTGTGACGACGCTCGAGAAGTTCGCGATAAGCAGCAAATCAGGAGAGGTGATGGGCCTTTGTTTCAACAAGTCCACAACACTGTATTCCAGCCTTTTCATCACCATTTTCCAGAACAGAAGATGGCCACTGAATGAATGGGTGGGCCTTTAGACCGACTGTACTGTCCTCCACTTCTAACGAGTACTGCAGTGATGTGTATGGTGAAATATGGCACCACTGTGTTTGTGTACATTTTAGTAATAGTAAGCGAATGGGCAGACGCGGCAGAGCTTCCCCTCCGCTACAGTATCTAGTGCCCACAGAAACATGTTCTGTCAAGTCGTACTCTGTCTGCAAATACAAGTGTTTGCCACGTATGTAAAGTGGAAGGTTGAGAGAAAAGCAAATAGTAATGCCATTGGATCCCATTGTTTCTCTGACAGGAGATGACTGTCAGGCGAGGTGGAATGGAGGGGAGGGGGGACAGGTGGTGAGGTCGCATGTATCGAACTTTGTTGTGTTTCGTTTAGAATGATTAAGGGTGTGGTTATACAGATTTTATGAGGTGATCTGTAAATTCCGTATGCAATAACGTGTATTGGATGAATATAAGAGTCTTAATGCTCGTCATACAACGTGGTGAACAACTGTAGTTGGGCATAAATGTTAGAAAGTGTGATGTCCGGTATCTCGAAACGTGGTTCACTTGAGTCTAGTTGGTGTGAGACTCAACTGCTGTAACATTTTTGTGGCTGAACCAGGGTTGCCATAAATGATTCATGACAATGCATGTGACACAACGGCCATGCCATGTTGTGCATCATCCAGTCTGTTTTATTGTGAGGAAAAACAATCACTGTATTCTCAAACTCTATGAGTAGATGTCCTGTTGCATAGGATTATAGCTACTTTGAGTGTTTGACAGCTATTGGCTTGTTGTGCAAAATTGTTGTGCAGTCATCATACTGATGGATCACGCGGAGGTAATGGGATACTGTATTTGTATAATGAATGCATATCTTGTATTATAATAATTAAAATAACGGTGTTACGGGCGTCCAGTCCACAAATGATGTCGCTTTCTTCAAGGTGCTGTTTCATTAGTCTGCGTAGTTGTGACACAACATCCACAAACATTGATCATCGTTTATTATATTCTCTTTAAAACAATCATACATTAGTTTTCATACAAGTATTACACATTCAGGCCCTCCTTAGCTCCAGACGCATTATGCTATTTAATCGTGTGTCTACACTCACACACCGCTCATCCAGAGGGAGCATGTCTGTCTGTTGTCTGCCGTTATAACACAAGGTTGTAGTATGTAGCCATAGCTACACAAAATATATCAGTGGCGTGGTGCTGCTGGGAGAGTGTAAAACTGCGAATAGTCTACGTGTGTTTGTGCAGGGAGTCTGGAAATACACACCACCGACTTATTCACACTCCTGCCAAGACAGCAGCCAAAGTCGTGGTTTTGGTGACTTCACTGATTAACCATTGAATACACTTTCATCTCCCAGCAGTCTGAATAAAGTCCTGTTTTCAGCCAATAGAAGCATTAAGTAATGCAGTGAACAATGCAGTTTTATATGTAAAATAAGGAGTGTTTTATGCACCGTGTCATCAAACAGGCTTAAACAGCAAAGGATAAGCTGGATAAAGGTTGAGTGCTGCTGGAGCGTCCAAGTAAACGTAAGGAACATTGGTGCACCAGCACTGGATGGTAAAATCCAACCACTGCTTTTTAGGAAAAATAACCCCGGGTTCTGAAGCTAGCCCAAGTCATTCAGTAGATTTACACAAGGTCATTGATAAGGCTGCAATCTAGTCGCAATGATGCTATATGATAATGAAGTCAATATCAGGTTTCTTTACCGATTATATGAGGAAAGGCCGGAATTTGGTGGCACCACGCCACCGATGTATTTTATGTAGCCATGGCTACATACTACAACCTTGTCTTATAACGGCAGACAACAGACAGACATGCTTCCTCTGGATGAACAATGTGTAAGTGTAGACACACGATTAAATAGCATAATGCGTCTGGAGCTAAGGAGGGCCTGAATGTGTAATACTTGTATGAAAACTAATGTATGATTGTTTTAAAGAGAATATAATAAACGATGATCAATGTTTGTGGATGTTGTGTCACAACTACGCAGACTAATGAAACAGCACCTTGAAGAAAGCGACATCATTTGTGGACTGGACGCCCGTAACACCGTTATTTTAATTATTATAATACAAGATATGCATTCATTATACAAATACAGTATCCCATTACCTCCGCGTGATCCATCAGTATGATGACTGCACAACAATTTTGCACAACAAGCCAATAGCTGTCAAACACTCAAAGTAGCTATAATCCTATGCAACAGGACATCTACTCATAGAGTTTGAGAATACAGTGATTGTTTTTCCTCACAATAAAACAGACTGGATGATGCACAACATGGCATGGCCGTTGTGTCACATGCATTGTCATGAATCATTTATGGCAACCCTGGTTCAGCCACAAAAATGTTACAGCAGTTGAGTCTCACACCAACTAGACTCAAGTGAACCACGTTTCGAGATACCGGACATCACACTTTCTAACATTTATGCCCAACTACAGTTGTTCACCACGTTGTATGACGAGCATTAAGACTCTTATATTCATCCAATACACGTTATTGCATACGGAATTTACAGATCACCTCATAAAATCTGTATAACCACACCCTTAATCATTCTAAACGAAACACAACAAAGTTCGATACATGCGACCTCACCACCTGTCCCCCCTCCCCTCCATTCCACCTCGCCTGACAGTCATCTCCTGTCAGAGAAACAATGGGATCCAATGGCATTACCATTTGCTTTTCTCTCAACCTTCCACTTTACATACGTGGCAAACACTTGTATTTGCAGACAGAGTACGACTTGACAGAACATGTTTCTGTGGGCACTAGATACTGTAGCGGAGGGGAAGCTCTGCCGCGTCTGCCCATTCACTTACTATTACTACGATGTAAACAAACACAGTGGTGCCACACTTCACCAATCACACCACCCGCTGTACTCGTTAGAAATGGAGGTCGCGGGTGGTGAACTCTTCCATCACCTCTTCTTGTCATATATATATTTATGAGACATAAAGTTGCAATTATAAGACTGCTAAAGTCTAAGCACAGACAGACAGACAGGCATAAACACACACACACACACACACACACACACACACACACACACACACACACACACACACAAACTAACCAGCACACGCGTCTCTCCCCTCCCCCCCCACGTTCTGTATATAGGGTTCTCCTGTATCTCAGTAACCCTCTCGACCCAGCATTGAGTAGGCCAGAGTGTGCACTATCACCCTCATCCTCTCCACATCTCCACCCACCCAGCACATCATGGCGACTTCTGGCATATTTTTACTGCCTTTCTGAGAATCAGTACTATTAGGTGACGCTGAGAATGAGTTTGATTCCATCACTACGATAACGTCTTTTATATTCCGTGGTTGCTGTCTGCAGCCCATGTTTCAGCTGCAGATTAGGAAAGACGTCTGGTAGTGCAGGAGTTAATGAAAGTTACCTGCAGCCTCCCCAGTTTCAAATGTCTCTCAAGGGCAGAATGAAAGTTTCTGGAGTTGGCAAGAGTTATAAGGACGTCATCATAATGGAGCCGTTAATTCTCGGGAAACGGAAGTCTTTCTGTGACGAATAAAAGTATCTGTAGCTAACCATAATAAAATGCAGTGCATCGATCGTCTGCCACTGTTTAGGGTTGAGTCATGATCATTCTTAACTCTTGGATAACGGGAGGTTGCGAATATAACCACCCAGCGTTTGGTCGAGTAAATTACATAGCTACCATAAGTCATCAACCCTTTATCTGTGAGTCTATTCAAACTATGGTTGCTTCAGTAGTACTAAGACCGGAAAATGGCATAATAAATAAGCTATTTTAGATTATTACGGAAGACATCCGGCAAGAGAATTTCATCTGTACCTACGATGTGTATATAATTACTGTATATTATTTGAGTGCTGGAGAATATGCTGTGCAATAGGATATTACCACACCTAGCGCAATCCTGCACTATAGTTGCATATTACACTGTCACACCAAGCACACACTGTAACACATCTCACTACCGTAGCACATGCACCGCTACAACTAAAGGCAACGTCACATTGGGACAAATGTGGCTAACATGCAAGCCAGTTCTGTGAGCAGCTAGCCAAGCTGACCCACGGTGAGCGAGATTTCGCTTGCGAGGCGAAATGGATAACAATTTTCGCTCACAGTTTGTTCGTGGGAATAAAACTCAAATGAGCCTATATTATTTTTGTAACTTGTGGGAAAATATTGTTATTCACAGAAGAAAACTTTAACTAAAATTCAGTAAACATAATTTAATTCTTGTGGTTTTTATTAATTTATATTTTTTTCTCGTGACATGAAATAAATATTCTGACATTCGTGTGACTAGCCGCGGAGGCTGTCTGTTTTGTTTCCAAACAACAAGTGGAAATTAGACTGTGACCATATTCGATATGGATCCTGCAGCAAGGAAAACTCTAGCAGACCGCCTTGTGACTCTGGAGTTGCTGAAGTATGTGAGGTGGTTATAGAAACTGAGGAAAAGGGAGTGGGTACACCATGGTTGTTTGTTTACAAATGACCACGAGGCACCAAGGCAGACGACACTGCTAGTCGTTTCAGCTCACAGAAACACACGTGTGTGAGAGCAGCTCGACTTTACCAGCAGTTTCGCCTCACAAAAGCTGCTTGCATGTTAACCACTTTTGTCCCAGTGTGACGCCACCTTAACAGTCCCATCTCACACTACCCCACCACATACTATACCAGCACTTACTCTGTTATGACTCTGCCACACATCATACCGGCGCACAACGCACTGGGATGTTAACAGTTGCATCTAACGCTGCCATCTCCCGTCTTCTACTGTCCACAGATTTTTCACTCACTCTATGCTTCGAATGTATGTAATATGTAATGTAGTATTGTGATACTGAATCTATCATCTAGTCCCTCCTCCCTTCCCCCCCCCTTTTTTTTTACTACATTAAGAACGGAGGGATCTGGGATTAGGTTACTCGGTTCCAAAATTTCAAGCAAGAATAGCCAGCTCCTCTCGTCTATGAGCGGCAGTATGCCACCAATAAACCCCAGCCACTCCTCAACCAAGCATTGCACTTTACACATATATAAACAAATAACCTTCATAGCCATCCAAAACCCTCAGTCACACAACATTCTTCTTCATCCTCCACCAGACATCTACCCCTCAGAAACTACCCTACTCAGAGACAAGAATGCACATAGCTACACTGTAATATGGCCGTTACCCTTCCCTGCTACAGAACCAACACAAAATGCAAATCGTGAAGAGTCCACTATGCCCACACTACAATGCAGTCCGTACATCACGACACACTTAACTCGTGATGCAATTAAAGCACAGGCAGTCCTTCAACATAACCTCAACTAAAGATCTCTGGGAGTGATCGGTTGAAGTTGCATGTTTTCATAGGTCCAGAGGGTTTGCATCCAGATGAGCCTGGGGTTGCAACAGCAATAACACTCCAACGAGGTGAGGCTTCTTAGCCCACTAGACTATCAGGGGTCATTTGGTTATATGGTTGCCACCTAACGACATAAACAGTTTCCTGAGTTACAGGAAACTATTTGGCTCATCACTTAAGTGACGAGAAGAGTTCCTGATTTTTGTCGAAGTGATGAATGAAAAGCAAAGGGATTTATGACTCATTTTACAGGTAGCTATGTTAGTGATTCTACTCAGATGCATTCTCTAAGCCTCTGTAACACATACACGACTCAAGGGCCAAGTGTGGTGCGACTCAAAGTCGTAATGCATATTTTAATCGATTGTCCCTTGATTCGCTGACAAAGCGCGGACTCTTGAGGGCGGTCATGAGCCGCTGGGATGACTTGTTGAGCCTCACGACTTGACAAAAGTCATGTCACAGCTGCCTCGTAGTTGGGAGTGTTGTAGGTCAGTCCTGAAGCAGTCTTAGCTCAGTTGGATGCGTCGAGATGTGTTCGTTGTGTGTCGTGATGCAGTCGCCGACTAAAAAAATACGACTGCACAACGAGTCGCCAACCATGACCAGACTGCGCCCATACCACTGTCAGACCGCGCCCAGACCCCGAGATGACCATGCAACTCATTTTGACAGTCCAATCAGCAATTCGGAATCATGGCTCACGACCACGTGACAACTGCAAAAAGACCACATGACGACTGGGCCATGCCCGAGTCCAGACCGCGCAAAGAGTGCACCAAGAGTCTTGGGGGAACTTGGTGAGGTCGGTGATCTGGTCAGTCGTGGGGGTGTCGTGGGGGTGTCGTGGGGGTCGTCGTGCATTCTCCGAACGCATCATGCAGTCGTGTTGCATTCTTGGGCGGTCGTGACACGGTTGTGGCAGACAAAAATCCATTAAAATTTCAAATTTGAAGACTCATAGCTCCATCGCCTCATGGTCACCTCACGGTCACCTTGTGGTCTTGTCGCGTTCTTGAGGACGTCACGACCGGTCGTGAGGCAGTCCTGACGCGGTTGTTAGGCAGTCATGAGCATAGCAGATTTGGGTCCAGTTGGGAGGCGTGGGAGCCAACTAGGACACAACCTTGAGTCGCGTATGTGTGACAGGGGCTTTATCCCAGTTTCTGAAACCTATCCAGGGGGAGGCGTGGGGGGGTAAGTCCCCCTATTTTCGGCAGACCAGCGCTTCTTATAATAAGAGGACAGTGTTATTTACCAAAAATGCAATTAATATTTTGTTGCACTTGCACTTGCCTAAATTATTGTTTTCTTTTGATCAAAACAAATAAAATAAATTATCATTTTCTTTTATTCCTTAAGTGCATTAGGGGGCAATTTTGCCTGAAATCACTTCAACCCCCCCCCTTTTCAAAATGCTGGATCCGGCCCTGTGCTTCATATGTGGAAAACATGCATGATGATGATGATGACGGTGATGATGAAGTTAATGAGAGTGATATAATTGTTGTGAAGAGATTAAGAGTGAATGTTCTGCATCTTTTTTACATCCGCGCTCCCTTCAGTTCTCATTCACTTGCCACGTTAGACCAGCCACAGTCATGTGCGATGTCTCATTATAAGAATACCACACGAGATTCATGAGGTAATAAAGTGAACTATGGCTCAGTGTGCAGACTATCGGATCAGTCATTCAGTCAAACAACCAAACTATCTATCTGCCTGTCGATCTATGTCTACTGTCTGACACCGTATCCTGTGATGGGTGGCCGTAGAAGTAATGTACTGTTAGTATACAGTATATTCCTGACTCACTCACTCACCTTCCTACTCATATTCATTCTCTCTAGATGATATGGCCACACAAAGAATGTGGGTGTGAGTAGTGTGATGAAGAAGATATATATTGGTGAGTCTATGGGTGGGATACGTGGGAGACCAAGAAGGTGGATGGATATAATAAGTGAAAATGCAATTAAGCGAGGTATGGAAGTGAGGAAGTAAAAGAGCTGACGAAGGACATGACAAAGGTTGCACCTCTTTTTTTACCTTGCTAGATGACGGAATTTCTCTATCCCACAAACACTAGGGAGCATATTTTTGTGTGTGAATCGGTTGGCCTGTACATTGGAGCCAGAAAATTCGAAAGTTTGAATAAACAGTGAATGGATACGTGGATCCTTTTTCAAGGCAATCTGATAGTTTTTCAGGTTTTGTGCTTTCCTTTTCCTATATGTGAAATCTTCCTGCCACACACAATAGCGGGAAAAAGGTTTAAGATATTGGATGGTTGGATGGACTTGGTGTTGCTTCCAGCTGACCTCAGGTAAGCCCTAACATATTATGGGCCGTATTCTCGTTGATATAGGACACTTCATAGTACGTCTTCCTATACAGTTTATGTAGTATACGAGTATTACTTATTAGTAATCTTTTGTACTATATGTTGTTTATATCTTGTCAGTATCAACATAACTGCTTGACCGTGATAACAGAAGCAACCAGCCTAGGAACATAATTGTCTCAGAGTCACTCATTGTACTCATGAAAGGACTGAACCAAACTAGAGCCCCCAGAGCGGCTCCACCAATCTTCCCTGTGTTTAATTGGATGTTAGGCAATGTTATTTGATCATGCCAGCTGAAAGTTGTCAGGGGTTCTTTTGAGAGACCCTTTTAGGCCTTTATCTCCCCATTTATGTATTCCAGAGAAAGGACCCATCGCTGTCACATCTCCTCGTATGATGAAGTTATTAAAATTGTCATTAATAAGTACATTGTAAAACATCTGTAATCCAACAACTTAATTACATGTGGACAACATGGTTCTAGCCATGAAAGATCCAGGTTTGACATAGACACTTTTATTACTCACAGAATCCATCATGCACTTGAGCAACATGGATTAATCCATGCAGAATCTCGATATTTCTAAAGCCTTAGAGCTTGGCACCGTTCCCTGTTATCCAGACTCTCTTGTTACAGCCTGTCAGCTTTGGTTCCACTGATCTCCTCACATCTACGCAATAGAAAATATGAGTAAAGGTACCATAGATAATGTATATTCAAATTTCAGTTCAATTAATATCCAGCCCTGTTCTTCATTCATAATAATAATTTCTTGTCTGTGACCGATAATTTCAGTCACTCATATGCAGATGACTCAACACATCACAGTTCCTTTACATTTAACAACTTATTCACAAAGTTTGGTATCTCAAACTCCCAATTCAGCACAGCAATTTCCATAAATAAAGACTTATCTAAAATTGCTGAATAGGGACAGAATAATACTGTATCCCATTTCATGTTAGGAAGACCAAATATACCCACTTTACTAATAGACAAATATTGCCTGATTCTTACATTAACTTCAATGCAACCAGTATTTTTGTCTCTAACAATATTCAAAGTCTTGGAGTTTTGCCTAACAGTATCCTCAGTTGTACCTCTTACACTAGATTACTTGCTAAAACCGCCTCACTGAAACTTGGAATCCGTAACTTCTTGCTGCTGAACAGCTGCCTATAATTTATAAGTCATATGCACTCTCAGCTTGAATATTGCTCACCCTTGTGGAGTCGATGTGGAAAGGTTGCAGTAAAACAACTAAACAAATTTCAAAACAAAGTTATAAAAATAATTAATAACCCAGCAATTACAGATGAACTACCTCCCTACAAGCAAGAAAGAATGTTGCCTCCCTTGCATTATTCTACAGATACTTTTATGATAAATTCTCAGATGAAGTTCCATCCATTGTGCCACCTGTCCACTGTCATGGGGTTTTTATAATATCACGGTGTTTTTAAAAATAAATGGTTAAATATTTTTTAATTGATATTAATATTCAATAATATTGAAGAGCAGAGACAATGATTGTCTTGCTACATCAAGCAACGATTACTTTACGCTGACTTGCTACGATTCTCTAAGAACGAGAATTTATAAACTTTCTCAACAGTACACAGCAGAGACTAATTACTCACAATTGCTGAATTACTGTACTGTTAGCCTCTGGAGAAAGTTACTTCACCCCTGACAATAAATAACTAATACTAATAATAATAATCAGGTCCTTGCTGATGCTTAACTCCTATGGCACAACGGATTTTAAGTTAATACAACAAAACTGGTCTAAGTACCAGTTATGAATAGTAAAACGTTTATGCAAGCTAGGAGCTATATGGAAAATAAGCTTAATTTGGAGAAATGAAACAAGATTTTACTTTACATTAAGCTCAAGAATAAGAACTGTTAAATTTATTGATTACAAAAATAAATTTAACGTTACAATTCAAATCAATTAAATGAGATGCACTCACTCACTCACACAAAAGCTAAATACTTACACCTAGGAAAAAACACCTTAACTAAACTCTTAAAACTAGGATTATACAAAAAGGAAATACCGGTCGATGAATACTATGTATCACCCGGGGGGTGGGAGTTTGGATTAACTGTACTAGTGGAGCTTGGGCGCTAGCTGACCTCTCACACTTCTTGAGCACAGGACCTCTCTCCGTCACAACAAACACTAGACTAAGTCGTGGGAACAAAAGGGAGCAGTGGGCTGCATTTTCTAACGGTCAGAGGCAAGCAGAGGCGAACAATAAAGAACAATAGTATCGCTCAGTACAGCACTTAGTGAAGTGCATTAAATCGGTCACTTTTAAAAACAGTGACGAATGTTTTGGAAAGTATACCCCGAAATGGAGGGAGAAATGGTTAGCTGAGCGATACACAGTGAGTTTTCCACTAATAGTTCATGGCTTCTCACAAAAGGGAAATGTTGCGAATTGATTCGTGACATTACGCCCCTACAAAATTAAATTTTTTCCTTATGGGAAAAAATTTGTGGATATTTATATATATGTACACATCCTAACTCAGTCACACAAGATTCACACTGTGGTGTGTGTGCTATCCTGCTACAGGAAAAAGTCACAGTCGCCAGTGAGTGAAAAAACCTCGTATTTACGTTAATAGAAGCAAGCTTGAGGGAAAAACTCCGTGACGACGGTGAAAATCCTGTACTCAGGTCAAACTGAGCGAAAAGTCGCTACATTTACACTGACAACTAATTGTTGTGTAGCGTGATGTATGTAATACACGGTGTAGGTGTGACAGTTGTAGTGTAACTGTACCTACGTGTAAAATGACAGTAAATAAAAACATGGCGACGACGAAGGCAGAGGAGAAGAGGCGGCAGACGATGAGCTGGCCCGCACAGCAAAACTGCTACACCCATTGCTGAACCTGCAAAACCAATTGAGGTGGAGCATCAAAAGTGTCAATGAGACAAAATTCTTATTACGTTACAATTACTCTCTCTGCCTAGCAATCAGTACATGCTACGAAAAGTACACTCGAGGTCACCATTAATTTTAGCACACGATTAGTGTCGGCAAGTTGAGAATCCCTGTGCAAACTCGGGTCTTCCATAGCCTCGAACTGCACACGGGTCCTCAACCTGTGCCTTAACCTACAGTTCTTATATTAATATCAGGAAGCTGAGAATCCTTGTGCAAACTCGGGTCTTCCATAGCCTCAACTCGCCTCTGCGGAGTTCTCTCTCGAACTTCCCCCTTTACCTATGGTACTTATATTAGTATCGGGGAGCTGAGAATCCTTGTGCAAACTTGGGTCTTCCATAGCCTCAAGTCGCCTCTGCGGAGTTCTCTCTCGAACTTCCTCCTTAACCTACAGTACTTATATTAGTATCAGGGAGCTGAGAATCATTGTGCAAACTTGGGTCTTCCATAGCCTCAAGTCGCCTCTGCGGAATTCTCACTTCCCCCTTAACCTACAGTACACGTGTATGTATAGGCCCTGGACATACTGTGTCCTGTGGGGCCAATGGGCGAGACGTCAGGTCTGCACCCACTTCACCACTACCCTGTCTCTCAACTGACTCAGAGATTACAGGTGTGGTTACAAACGGCACAGGAAGGGCATGTCCCTTATTAGTGGTGATACTTTGGCACACACTGCAGGAACAGACAAAACTATCTATGTCTCGTCCCATCCCTGGCCAGAAAAAGTCAGCTCGGATACGGCCCTGGGTCTTCCTTTTGCCTAGGTGACCTGAGGCTGAACAATGACCCCATTGTAACACTGCTAGGCGGTACTTGGCGGGAACGACAAACTGCAGTCGAACCTCGCCCTCGGGTGTTCGTGACTCACGGTAGAGCCGTCCTTGTTTGCGAAGGAACTTGGCTCGACCTCCCCGTGAATACTTAATCACTCAACCCTTTTGTTTGTTCCGCACGGCAGCAAGTGTCGGGTCAGAATGTTGTTCTTGTACAACAAGTTGATTACACATCAGATCTTGCGGCGATTCAATGATCACTGGGGTGACACAGTCTGGAGCCTCAGCCATGGCTCGTGTTACCGCGGCAGCCGAAGTCTGAGTAGCATCATCGGAGCAACTATCCTTGACTCCATTAATATTTCCAATGATGAGTTCAAATAAAGGTTCTGGCATGACAACTGCAAGTGTCGTACCAGTATAAAATGGAGATGCCACCTGGATACATGCCTCAGGGAACAATCTCATTGATCCATCAATAAGGCTTGCATGGATCTGTCGACGTGTATACTGCTCAGGCCGAACTAAACTCTGCTTGACAGAGCAACCTGAGGAACCATTGTCTCTCAGGACCTTCACAGGAATGCCTCCCACAAACCCTGGCTGTACAAGGAAGGTACTGTCACCTGTGGGAGGGCCTGTGGAGGAAGCAGCTAGCCACTCATGAGGCTGCTGAACTGATGCGGCGAACATTGTGCCTTGAGGGTTATATTGGGAAGATGGAACATTGGCCATCTGTGGAGGGGGGTTCACTGTCACTGTGGGACTAGTGAACTGTGGGGAAGTACCCACACTGGTAGGGACGTGACCACCGTGCTGCTGCTGAGGAATGAAGGCTGCATTCGCTTCCTGCCTCTTTTGAGCTGGTGGTGAAAAAGTTTGTCCCGACAGTCGGTTGCGTGGCTGATACTGCTGCTGGTTAGGGTACTTGTTGTACCTCTTCCACTCAGGTTTCTCAGTGTTTTGCCCCTGGTCCTTCCACTGCGGTTTTGGACCTTGGCCATTACTCTGAGAACGGCCTTGTTGCTGGGGTTCAGTCTGAGACGACTTCCCAGACTTGGCAGTATCTTTTCTGCTCCAGGTGTTTTGCTTACGAGCTTGATACCCGTATGCAGTAAAGAATGCATCAGCCTTTTCTGCCATTTGGCTGGCATCTTTCACCTGGCAGATCTTAAGCTGTGCTATGAGCTCAGCAGGCCACGACCTCTCTAGCTGTGTACGCAGCATAAGGTTAATTATCCCCTCACGCGTGGAAGGAGTTTCATCTTTCTCCATCCACTCATTTAAGTAAGCTGTGAGACGATCAAGGAACTGAACAGCTGTCTCCTTGTCTTGGAGACGAGCTCGCATGAACTGAACTTTGGCGTCGTCTACTGTGAGACCATACACCTTAGTGAGTGCAGCTTTCATCATCTCATATGTGAGATTGTCTCCACGAATTCTGTGGAGAATATCGAGGGCAGGGCCCTCAAATAGGCTAAGAAACTGAAGCCGCTTAGCTGCCTCATCCAGTTGATATAAGTCTGCCATGTCCTCAAAACGAGCTATGTACGGCTCGATTCACTCGCTTTCCTTGTATCAAGGAAGCTTGATGCTTGGGGTAGCCAGGACATGTGCAGGGAGAACGCTTGTGGAGCTTGGACCAACTGCACCAGATGTATCTGAAGCCAAGGAATCTCGCTTGAGCTTCATCATTTCAAGTTCATGTTTTTCGCGTGCTTCTCGCTCGGCACGTTCGTGTTCTCGTTCTTTCTCTCGTTCCTCACGTTCGTATTCGCGCTGTTCTCGCTCGTATTCACGCTGAATCTTACGCTTTTCACGGGCATCATTCTCGCGCTGCTGCTCCTGATTATGCCGTGAGAGTATATACTCTTTAATTTCGGTTGGGTCCGAAAAACCCATATCTTTGGCTTCCTGTAAAAATACAGTAGTAGCCATGGCGCTAATTTATTAAGCAAACCGAAATTGAGTACTGACTGCTTCGCAAACGAATGCTAATAAACACAGGTAAAGAGTACAGACACAAGCTAGTGGTGACCAGTCATATCTAGTTAACTGGCAAAAATTAAAGCAAAAATGCGAATAACTAAGAACTCTCAATAATTAACACAATGGGTATGGCCGCTACCCAGGAGCGAATAAAACCGTCTGGCGTTACCAAGAATAAACTAGAGTTAGGTACTCTATTGATTAATAAAGCAAAATTCACTTGCTAAATTAAGGGTAAACACCAGTAAGCTTGTGCCTATAAACTTTAATGATAAATACCTAAATATGAACGAGTGAGCACTATCTCGTGAATAGCTTTAGAGCTAGGAGTTAATATCCTGGCGAGGTCGCCAATTATCAGGGGGGTTTTATAATATCACGGTGTTTTTAAAAATAAATGGTTAAATATTTTTTAATTGATATTAATATTCAATAATATTGAAGAGCAGAGACAATGATTGTCTTGCTACATCAAGCAACGATTACTTTACGCTGACTTGCTACGATTCTCTAAGAACGAGAATTTATAAACTTTCTCAACAGTACACAGCAGAGACTAATTACTCACAATTGCTGAATTACTGTACTGTTAGCCTCTGGAGAAAGTTACTTCACCCCTGACAATAAATAACTAATACTAATAATAATAATCAGGTCCTTGCTGATGCTTAACTCCTATGGCACAACGGATTTTAAGTTAATACAACAAGACTGGTCTAAGTACCAGTTATGAATAGTAAAACGTTTATGCAAGCTAGGAGCTATATGGAAAATAAGCTTAATTTGGATAAATGAAACAAGATTTTACTTTACATTAAGCTCAAGAATAAGAACTGTTAAATTTATTGATTACAAAAATAAATTTAACGTTACAATTCAAATCAATTAAATGAGACGCACTCACTCACTCACACAAAAGCTAAATACTTACACCTAGGAAAAAACACCTTAACTAAACTCTTAAAACTAGGATTATACAAAAAGGAAATACCGGTCGATGAATACTATGTATCACCCGGGGGGTGGGAGTTTGGATTAACTGTACTAGTGGAGCTTGGGCGCTAGCTGACCTCTCACACTTCTTGAGCACAGGACCTCTCTCCTTCACAACAAACACTAGACTGAGTAAGTCGTGGGAACAAAAGGGAGCAGTGGGCCGCATTTTCTAACGGTCAGAGGCAAGCAGAGGTGAACAATAAAGAACAATAGTATCGCTCAGTACAGCACTTAGTGAAGTGCATTAAATCGGTCACTTTTGAAAACAGTGATGAATGTTTTGGAAAGTATACCCCGAAATGGAGGGAGAAACGGTTAGCTGAGCGATACACAGTGAGTTTTCCACTAATAGTTCGTGGCTTCTCACAAAAGGGAAATGTCGCGAATTGATTCGTGACATCCACGTCTTCCTCCGTGCTACACGGGCATATGGCTGTGCTCGTAACTTGACCGTCACACTGTCATATTGTAGAGCTTTTGACTATCAGAATTCCTTTATTCTCCAAACCGTTTCTCTCTGGAATTTGCTTCCCTTCATTTCCATCCCTTTCAACTTCAGCCCACAGCAATTCAGGTCTAGCTGTTACAGATTTGTAAAGTAAATAAATAAATGAGTACACCCGTAATATGGGGGGGGGGGACCATCAAAGCTCCCACCATCCGCCCCTCTCCCTGTGACGATCTAGAGAGATGGCTGGAACCACTGTCTGACTCACTCCTTCATTTTTTGCAACATTCGCGACCTTTCCCCTAACTTTCTTTCTGTTGAGCACCACCTCTCCACCTCTAAACCTCACCTTCTCCACCTGACTGAGACTCACCTGTCTGAGGCGACTGAGAGCAAACTTGTCGCTGTATCTTCCAACTTTCTCTATACTCATTTTAAAGCCAAAGGTGGCTGTTGTGTATATGTACGCAACGACATATCTTGCTTTCGTGTTCCTAAGCTTGAATCTTCTGAATTCTCTTCTCTCTGGCTTCGGTTTTTCTGTCATCCTCTTTCTAAACATATCTGTGCTGTTTACTTATCCCCTAATTCTAATGACTATGAAAAATTCTTCACCTACCTTACTTCTACGATGGAACACATTCTGTTCATCTCTCCTTTCTCTGAAATCTCCATTCTAGAGACTTCAGTGTTCACCACCACCTTTGGCTCTCCACTCCTTTCACTTACCCACCTGGTGAAGAAGCTTACATCTTTTCTATCCTTAGTGACCTAGAGCAGCTTGTACAGTACCCTACCCATATCCCTGACCGCCTTGGAAAGAGTTCCAACATACTTGACCTCTTCCTTACAACTAATCCCTCGGCTAACACTCTTAATATTTCCTCTCCGTCGGGCTCCTCCAGTTACAATCTTATCATCTTAATCTGTCCTATCACTCCAGTAAGGCCTGTGGACTCACCCAAGATGCGTCGGTTGAGGCACTTTGAAGCTGCTGATTAGGAGGTCCTCAGGCAGTACTTCTTTGATTTTCCCTAAAATTATTATTGCGTCCATGGTCAAGAGCCATCTGAGTGAGCCATGAGCATTACGAAGGTTATTCTCTTGGGCATGGAAGCATACATTTCTCATATCCTCTGACTAATAACAGCAACAACAAAATATTATTTAAACACGCTCCGTTGTAATGCTGTCCACAACATGGTGAATGCTTACAGAAGATACCGGAGCCAACCCATGCATGAATCTCAAATCTTTTATGCTTCTGCCTGGAATCGTCCTAAATCTTTTCTTCTGCTCTGCTAAAAATAATTTCATTCGTAGGCTACTGCTCTGAACTCTCCAACTCGAACTCTTCCGACTCCTTTTGGCACTGGGCCAAAAACCCTTCTAACAACTTTCTATAATCATCCTTCCCTCCTCTTTTCCACGACCAGAAAGGAAGCTTGAGATGAAGGCACAGATAGAGGGATAGAAACCGCAAGAGGGCAGTTTAGAAATTAAAGATTTATGCCACTCTCGACCAAAAGCCTTTGACCTGTTAAGTGCGATGGCAAAGCTTTCGCTAAAGTCCCGAAAGGAAGATGACCAGGAGTCTGAAAGGTAGGTGAAAAGATCGCCAGTGAAGCGTCCCTGCCGGAATCCATACTGACGATCAGAAAGAAGGTAGTGATAGGAAAGATGCTTTAAAATTTCTTTGTTAAGAAGAGACTCGAAAACTTTTGAGACACAGGATGTTAAAGCAATTAGACGATTGTTAGAGGGATGGGAATGGTGGTCCTTCTTTGGGACAGGCTGAATGATGGCAAACTTCCTGCAAGAAGGAAAGGTACAAGTTGATAGACAAAGGCGAAAGAGTTTGCCTAGGCAGGGTGTAAGCACAGAAGCATAGTTCTTGAGGACAAGAGGGGGGATCCCACCAGGCCCATATGCCTTGTTAGTACTGAGGCCGATGATGGCAGAAAATACATCAGTTGAAGAATTTTTAATATCAGCCCTGAGGAAGTCGGGGGAGGGGGAGTGATGGGGGAACAGCACCGGAATCGTCTAAGGTGGAATTGGAGGAGACAGTCTGAGTGAAGAGTTCTGCTTTATCAGCAAAGCCATCAGAGTAGAAAAGAGGAGGGAAGGATGATGAGATAAAGTTGTTAGAATGCTTTTTGGCAAGTGTCAGAAGGAGCGGGAAGAATTCGAGTTGGCGAGTTCAGAGCATATAGTACGAATGAAATTATTTTTAGCAGAGCGAAGAACAGACTTAGCACGATTCCATGCAGAAACATAAAAGAGATGAGATTCATGGGTGGGTTGGCTCCGGTACCATTTGTAGCCCTTTTCCTTGTTGTGGACAGCATTAGAACAAGCGTGATTAAACCACTTTTTTTTTTTTTTTTTTTGCGTCAAAGGATATGAGAATGGTATGTAAGCTTTCATGTTCTAGAGAATAACCTCCGTAATGCGCATGGCACACTCAGATGGCTCCTGGCCATGGAAGTGATAATCATTCCAAAGAAATCCTGCCTGATGGCCTGGTTAGTGACATACAAGTGTATGAAAAATATTTCCATTCTGTATAGCTGTGCCTTTTGTAGGGTCCAGTAAATTCAGTGAATAGTGGTTTAGTCTACATCAATAACATGGAAGCTAATAAGATGTAATGAGCAAATAAATCGCTCAGCGGGATGTATTACGAAGTACGCTAAATCAACGATAATACAAGCCTGAATGTTTAACAGAATATAGTGTCTCTTGATCATTATTAACCTTTCCTTTCCAGTGCAACTTGGCCCCACGGCTCACCGTGTGTGTGTGTGTGTGTGTGTGTGTGTGTGTGTGTGTGTGTGTGTGTGTGTGTGTGTGTGTGTGTGTGTGTGTGTGTGTGTGCGTGCGTGCGTGCGTGCGTGCGTGCGTGCGTGCGTGCGTGCGTGCGTGCGTGCGTGTGTGTGTGTGTGTGTGTGTGTGTGTGTGTGTGTGTGTGCGTGCGTGCGTGCGTGCGTGCGTGCGTGCGTGCGTGCGTGTGTGTGTGTGTGTGTGTGTGTGTGTGTGTGTGTGTGTGTGTGTGTGTGTGTGTGCTGATGGAGCGCACACGTGTAGGCGTCTCAGATATAACCTCATAATTGCAACAGGTTGGTAATTTGCTCTGACTGGCTGTGAGAGAGCAATAAATCTCTTAATACACGACTGATTCGTCCTTGGCTTCAAAAGTCACTGTAATGTCAAGTGATGTGTGATGCTGCAGATGAGTGAGCACGCGTGCCAGAACTCATGAACGCACATATATACTCAAGCATACGCACAGACTCATGAAAACACACACACACACACACACACACACACACACACACACACACACACACACACACACGCACGCACGCACGCGCGCGCTAAAGCACATTTGCTCTCACATACGCAGCTCACGCTCACGAATGCTGATTATATAGAGCTTATAGGGAGATCTCGTGTTAGTAACCCTTTCAGTCAGATGACGTATTTCTTACCATGTTCCTGTTCTTTCCAAAGTCTTGTATTCACCTTTAGACTTTTTGAACTGGACGGGTTAGCAGTAGCTTTCATTAATACCTTACCAGTTAAAAGTTTTCGCTTAGTTAAATAATATCGTCCGCGTGCAGAAAAAAGCCGCAAAAAAGATTTATTAGTAATGATGGCGTTAAGGAGTTAAATTTACGACCAGTACCCCGTCGCATGCAAGATACAATATATTCAGGAGGATGGATAAGGGAAGGAGTGCACAGAAATGTCCTCGTCTCTTGATCCAGCTGCAAAAATAAATCCGGGTCACAAAAGAGAATTGATCTGAAGCTTTTTGCTTTTGCCATACCCACAGGGCCAGCCAATAACAGTGCTTGTCCCAATGTCACTCACTCACTCAGTCATTCAGTTACTGTACTCTCTTGAAGAATTGAATATAGGTCTTGTGGGAGCAGCGTTAGGAAAAAGAAATTTCTCATAGTGGTAGACCTCCCCCCGGGCCGGGTTTCAGCTGGATGGGACATCTGGGGGACGCCCCTCATGGGTGCTGAAGCCCAAGGTGTTCCAACCAAAACCGTTAGGCAAGACAAGTTTCTTCCCTACGTATGAGAATTTTCGCACAATGGTAGCGTTCCACCCGTGCCAGGTTATAGGCATGGTAGGGCCACGGAGGGCCGTCCCCCTGACCTCTGGTGGTCTCGACCAAAGTTGTTAACCGTGTCAAAGTTTTTGAATGAGGTGTGCCTACCCTTCACCAGGTATTGCCGGAACCCTCTGCGATTCGCTCAGAGGACAGAATCAGGTGTGGAGTTTGACTGTCAAATGATAACGCAAGCGTCTTAAGGCCATCTCAGAGTTTAACTGAAGCCTCGCGTAGTGTAAAAAGGCTTACTGATAGGTGATAGATGTTTGCCTGGCCAGTGGCCACGTTTTGGAAAGGGTCGACCACCGAGGGTTGCCCCTTATTGCTGGGAAGGGGGGCGGCCCCTGGGGGTCCCGACATAGTCATACTCATTATGCACGGCCGAGAAACCCGAAATTTTGCATATTGGTAGGAGTTTACCCCAGGAACGTTTTAGGCAGAATGGAACCCCGGGCGGCGGCGGGGGGGGGGGGTCAAGGGGAACATTGCCGTAGTTTCTTACCTAAGAACATGGAATTTTGCACAATTGTAGATCTTTACTGTGACCAAGTTTTAGGTCAAGTTTTTTAATGTAGAAACATGAAATTTTGCATACCAGTAAACGTTTCCCACGGCCACGTTTTAGGCAGGGTGGGTACCCCCTGATGGCCACTACTCATGAGGAAGGGGGGTGACTGCCCTTTGGGAGCAAAGCTACAGTTTGTATGTAAACACTCAAAGTTTGGTACAGCAGCAGGGTTTGTAAATGGTGGGGCCCCAGAGGGTTCGCCCCTCCTCTTCCCCAGTAAATAATTATAGTTTTCCTACTAATGTGGTAGATGGAGGGGCCCATCATCCACTTACACAATTTAGGGATACCTTATGGTCTCTACACTGAGTGACAAGCCAAATGGTTTTGTATACCCAGGAAACCATTTACTACGCTGGGTAGTGACCATATAACTGGGGTTTTTGGCCCGATTGTTCCCCTGTCTAAAGTCTCTTAATCATGGCAAATGTTTCGGAGAGCCTAGGAGGACCCAGTACCTGCCCAGGGCCCCAACCAAATGGGTAGATTCGCATGGCCATGTGCAATGTGAGAAGTGTATATGAGGACAGCAAGAGGGTGGAAGTGGTCAATGTGTTCAAGAGTGAGAGATATGCCGTGATGGCATTGTGTGAAACTAAGGTGAAAGGGTGTGAAGTGGAGGAGTGGGAGGGTGTGAAATGTGTAAGATCGGGCATGAATGGGCGAGGAAGATGCAAGGAAGGAGTTGCTTTGTTGATGAATGAAGTGTGGCAGAGTGGAATGAGAGATTACAAGTGTGTCAGCTTGAGATGTACGTATGTCAAGTTCAAATTTGAGAAGGTGAATGTGGTTGTGATTGTAGTGTATCCATAGTGTGATGACAGGAGTGAGACAAAGACAGGTTTTGGGATGAGCTGAATGAAGCAGTGAGAAATGCTTAGGAGCTATAAAGTGAACTTAATGGGCGATATGAATGGAAGAGTAAGCACTGGTCCTGATGATGACATAATGGGTTGTAATGAAGTACCATGAGAAAATGATCATATGAAGCGACCGAAGGATGTGTCAGGAGAGGAGGTTGTGCATCTGTAACTCGTATTTCAAACACGATGATACACATAAATACACATGGTATAGAGGGAATGGAGATCGTGTTGAAAGGAGCCTGATTGATTACGTGCTCATAGTGAGGTCGATGCTGGGAATGGCCATGAGAGGACGATGTGGAGGTCTGTCAGATCATATGATTGTGGTATGCAAGATCAAGCTGAGAGGAGTGAGGTGGACCAGGAGAGAGAGGAGCAGTCAGGGAGAAAGACTGAAAGTCGAGAAGCTAAGGATCAAGGAAATGGCACATGAATACCTGATCAAAGTAGAGGAGGAGTTAGAATCAGCAAATTGGAATGAAATGGATCTGGACAGCCAGTCGAATGCATATAGGGATTGCTTAGTTAGGAACACTAAAGCAGTGTGTGGTGTGGCAAGAGAAACAACAAAGAAGAAAGGTACGGCGTGGAGGGATGAAGAAGTTAAGAGAGCAGTGGAGGAAAAGAGGAAGAAATTGCTAGAGTGGTTACAAGACAGGAGTTCAATTGAAATCAGAACTGAATCTACTGAGAGCAAGAAGCACGTAAAGAGACTAGTGAAGAGGAAAAAGAAGGAGGTCAATGATGATCTAGGATGAAAAATGAATGCAAATTACTCTCAAAATATGAAGTTATTCTGGAAAGAGGTGCGGAAATGTAGAAGTGACAGAGGAAAGAA
The DNA here is from genome assembly GCF_032717465.1 of Coenobita brevimanus. NCBI lineage: Eukaryota > Metazoa > Arthropoda > Malacostraca > Decapoda > Coenobitidae > Coenobita > Coenobita brevimanus. Next base: position 20,559,104 of record NC_137056.1, on the reverse strand, counting down.
ATGTGAAATTGTGAAGGATGTTGGTTGTGGATTATTAACCCACGGGGATGAAGGAAGGACCAGGTGGAAAGAATATTTTGAAAGTCTGGTGAATGGAAATAGTGACAGCAGAGCGACTGTTAACATTATTGGTTTTGGGAGTGAACAGAGAAGGAATGCAGTGCCAGGAAACGTGACACTCGCACAGGTGAAGAACTCTGTGAAGCGGCTGAAAATAGAGGAAAGCAGGTGGGGTTGATAAGGTGTATGCAGAGACGATTAAGTGTAGTGGAGAAAGCGAAATGAAGTGCTTATTGGAGATACGTAAGAAGGCATGAATGAGTGAAACTGTGCCAGCAGAGTGGAAAAAAGCTGTGATTGTACCCGTGTACAAAAATGAAAGTGAGCGAAGTGAGTGCAAGAATTATTGCGGCATAAGTTTATTGAGTGTGGTAGGGAAGGTATATGGAAGAATTATTATAGGGAAGTAAGAGAGATATCAGAAGTCCTAGTGAGTGATGATCAGTGTGGCTTTAGGAGTGGCAGAGGATGTGTGGATTGGATATTTGCTGTAAGATAGATAGTGGAGAAGGCTTGTGAGAAGGACTATAGGGTGTTTATGGCATTCATGGATCTGGAGAAAGCATACGACAAAGTAGACAGAGAAGGATTGTGGGAGGTTTTTCGCATGTATGTAGATGGTAAGCTTCTAGGTGCCGTCAAGAGGATTTATGATGGTAGTGAAGCATGTGTAAGGGTGAATGGGCATCTAAATGAATGGTTCACGATCAATGTGGACGTGCGACAAGGTTGTTGATATCCCCATGGTTGTTCAATATATATATATATATATATATATATATATATATATATATATATATATATATATGCCTCTCCTGACATTGAGAGGACTCTCCCTACGTGCTAAGGGGTCTTTGTATGCAGCATGTGTTAGGAGTATAATGCTGTATGGTAGGGAGACCTGGGCAGTGAAGGAGGAAGATATTCGCCGGCTCAGACGTACAGAAATGACAATGATTAGGTGGATGTGCAGTGCGTCCCTGCGTCCAGGGCCTGGAGAGGCTGGGTTTATGATAGAAGAGTTTAGAGGTAGGATGGGACTGGAGTGTATTGGTGTTGTGATGAGGAGAGGTATATTGAGATGGTTTGGACATGTGGAGAGGATGAGGGATGATAATTGGGAGAGGAAGGTGAGAAGTGTTAATATTGGGGGTAAGGTTATGAGGGGTAGACTGAGAAAGACATGGGACGAGGTCATTAAGTGTGACCTCAGGGTTAAGGGACTGAATAGGGGGGCTGCAATGGATCGTGCAGCGTGGAGAGCCGCCATTAGGTGACCAAGGCCGACACATGCAAGCATGTTGGAGCCTTTAAAAAAGAAAACGAAAAACGAAAACGATATATATATATATATATATATATATATATATATATATATATATATATATATATATATATATATATATATATATATATGGTTGGGGTGACGAGAGAAGTTAAAACACGAGTAATGGAGAGAGGGATTGCGTTGGTGATAAATGGTGATGGATGGAATATCCCAACTTTGTTGTATGTTGATGATGCAGTATTACTTGCAAATACCGAACAAGAGCTTAATAGACTAGGGCAGAGTTTTGCTGATGGCTGTGAGCGTCTTGCCTTGAGAGTTAAATATGTAGAAATGAGTAAAGTGATGGTTGTTCAGAAAGAAAGTGACTCCTGGTGTGATGTTACAGTGAAGGGAGAGAGACTTGAATTGGTGAGAGAGTTCAAATACCAGGGTACAGTGATAGTAAAAAGAGGAGAATGTGCAAAAGAAGTGGAAAGTAGAGTGACACAAGGAAGGAAAGTAGCTTGTGCAATGAAGACCTTGTTAAGAAACAGAGGCTTGAATGTTGCAGCTCCACGAGACTTACATGAAGGAGTGTAAGTGCCAACTTGAACATATGGAGGGTGCGACGATGTTGTGGCATGAAAATGAAAAGTCAAGAGTGAGGGCAGTGGGGATGGGATTGCTACGGAATGAATGTGGAATACAGAGAGTGTATAGGATATGAAATAATGTGATTCGCGAAAGATCTGTGGACAACAAAATCGAAGAGAGTGTACTGAGATGGTATGGTCATGTAGAGAGAATGGATAACAATTGAGTGGTGAAAAAGGTATATATATGTGAGCGAATTTAAAGGAAGGAAGAGGCAAGGTAGGGCAAGGAGAAGGTGGAGGGATACGGTGGATGAGTGTGTGAGGAAGAGAGGTATGGAAGTCGGTGGGGCTAGGGAATTGACAAGAGATCGAGCTGGCTGGATGAATGCTGAGAAGTGCATGATCAGGGATTTGGCACCCCTTTCAAACGTGACAATGTTCGGATTGACTCAATCAGATACGTTCATGTGAAGCTAGAGAATGGGGTGAATATTTTTGGCGTATCAGATACAGCCAGGATTCCGGGACGTAAATGATGAGTGAATGGAAGCGTGGCCCAATAGATTGGGCAAACTTGATCTGTCTGGAAGTAAGGTGGGAAAGAAGGTCTGGATGATGATGATGATGATGGTTCCTCCTACAATAATACAGGGGAGGGTGCGGTTATCAAATGTGTCCTTTGTCCTGTTATATATAGGATGGTGAGTGAGGAATATTCCCACGTACTTTGTTCTCCCTGTAAGAACAAATATTTGTTACGAAAGCGGTGGATGAACGAAGAAGAACGTAGAATATTCCCGTGTAAATTGTTCAGGAAGTGATCCGATAGTATGTTTTGATTGGAGGGAAAGATAAAAAGGGGGGAATGTAGAATTTTATCATGTCTGTTGCCTTTCCTGCAAATGCAGATCTTTGTTGCGAGTGAGAAATAATCATGAGGTTCTCTGTCCGTCTGTCTGTTTGTCTGTCTGTCTGTCTGTCTGTCTCTCTCTCTCTCTCTCTCTCTCTCTCTCTCTCTCTCTCTCTCTCTCTCTCTCTCTCTCTCTCTCTCCCGTGTGTGTGTGTGTGTGTGTGTGTGTGTGTGTGTGTGTGTGTGTGTGTGTGTGTGTGTGTGTGTGTGTGTGTGTGTGTGTGTGTGTGCACTTCTCTCCTGTTCAACACGTCTTAGTTACGATAGAGAACTCATCGCAAAATCTGTTTTTCCATTTCTTATTGTGTGTGTGATTGCGTTTTATTTATTCACTTCTGTGACTCAGCCGTGCTGAACCTAATAACACAAAGCTGAGGAAGCGACGGACAAGACATGACAGAAAATGTATGGAAGCCAAGGTGAGTGGGGACAACACGACTCATTGTGAAAGTTTTCATCCGCCACTCACAGTACAGTACACAATATAAAAGGAACACACACACACACACACACACACAAATAGTTCACAAGGCCAATTACCACGAGAGATTTCCATAGTTCCTTCAGTACGATGATGCCCCTTTATTTATTTACTACGGCGAGACGATTTTCTGTTAAAATATAGTCTCTCGTAACGAATTGGTTAGATATTAACCCTTTCAATGTGATGATGCCTTTTAACCCCTTCAGTTTGATGCCACATACGGATTATGCTCTTGCTCCCCAGTACTGTTTTATTCAGAACTGGAAAAATTTTGTAAGGGGCGAGGTTAGATATTAGTCATTCATCCCTTCTCTACCCAAGGCATCCCAAATGCTGCATAGTATCGTTTTGAAGTAATAAGTATCAATCGGTGCAACACCTTATTGGACTGAAGAGGTTAATTCTTGTTACCGCCTGGTGATTTTCCTGATCTTACCAATGATCTCCGGTATCGAGGAGTTTAAATTGAATACAGCCATCTGATGACAGGAAAACAAATTATTCTTTCTGAAATGGACGATGGGAATACTTTCTAATCTCATCAATCAGATTATTCTTTAAATGGATTCTATGCAGGCTAACATTAGAACATAATTTCTGAGTACTTGATGCGGTTAGCCTGCTTGATCCGTTACAGAGAACACCATCAGCGAGACATGGGAGCCAATGACGCCTTACTCTCACTGTGAAAAGTTGTTTAGTTGTGTTACCCAGCACGTCACCCTACAGAGGAAGGGCTCGAGCGGCTGCGGATTTGCCTACACTTTCACCATCTGTTTAGGAATACGATTGTACCTGACTAACCCCTTCAGTACAATGCAGCACTTGTACTTTAGTGGAGTGTTACGAATACTACACAGTGGTGCTGTCTTTTGTGTTCCTCGTATATTTATATCGTCCATACAGTATGCATCATTAGCATACTTAAAGATATTGAGGTGCTATGTATAGAATAAATAGCTATGGAAGAGATAATACGAAATCCCCAAAGCCACCTAGGTTGGGACTCATAATGAAGAACAAATGAATTATATGGTCAGGACTCCAAGCCCCGTCATGTCCTTAACATCAACTCATCACCACTCAGGTCACTTCAAGTCCAGTGAGGTTCATTAGTGCCACATCAAGTCATTTCGCATTTATGGACTCTGTCGAGTCAATTCAAACCAGTTTAGGGGCATTCAGGTCTAATTAGACCTTTCTAAGCCATTAAAATTCATTCAGGTCCCTCAGTCAGATCAGTGCAGGAATCGAAGTCCCATATACGTGCAGGTCCATTCAGGTTTAGTTAGGTCCATTAAAGGTCCTCATATTCAGCCGAGTGCAGTCAGATCAGTGCAGGTCTAGTTACATTATTTTAGGTCCAATTCCGTCCATGCAGGTCCACGCGAGCAACTTCAGGTACATTCAGGAAAATTCAGGTTCATTTACAACCATTTAGGTTTGCTTAGATCCATTCTAGTTCATTTCAGGATTATCGCACTCAAATAGATGAGTTCAGTTAATTTATTTCCCTGCAGGCCCTTTCCGATAAGTCTGCGTCAAGTCAGATCAGTACAGATCGATTCAGCTCATCCCCACAAGGATATGAATCCAAAATCAGCTGGATCAGTTCAGCAGTTTTCCTGAGATATCGATTCAGGTGTTTCAAGTCAGGGTGGGATAATGAGAGAGGAATGAACGGGATGGGGTGGGATGTTGGTGGGTGGTGGGACACGATTGTGATGGTGGGTTCTGTAGGTAGGCGTGTACCCTGACGGTCAGTAGGATATCCACATCATAGCAGTAATGGGTGAAGTGGGCAAAAAGGAGTGGCCAAAATGAACTGGGATTGTGATGGGATGTGGGGACTGATGGGAGAAGTATACCTCGTGGAGACATGTATGTCAGCTGGCAAGGTTAAAATCAAAGATTTTTTTTTTTTCTAGTAATTCTGTGGTGCGGGTAAGGGGATGGGTCTGTTATGATGTGGCAGGGGTAAACCAGTTCTGCTGTCGGGCCCTGCTGCGGATGTCACTGATTGCATTGCGCAGTTGACCCTTGTGCGGTGTGGTGCGGTGAGGATCTGTCCGTTCTCCCCTTTGGGGCTAAGATGCGAATGAATGTGTTTGAATGGATGAGTAAATGGGGAGTGTGTCGTCCTGTCTCGGCTACCTCCCTTTCCTTGGGGGAAGCAGCCTAGGTATATAGAACAGAATAGAATTCTGTGGAGAAGAAAACATAAAAGTGAAGAGAACAGAGAAGTGTGGACGGGATGGGCTGGGATGCTAGGGCAGGGCATGGTATGAGTGGTGACGTGCACGGTTAAAAATTGCTTTTCGGAAATTTTATGTAAGAGTGTCAGAAAAAGAATGAGATGGATGAAGAGGAGTAGGTGGGACGAACTGATATGGCGGTGGGTGGTGAAGGTGGGTTTTGTATATTAGCCGGTGTGCTGGTCATGGATAAAATTTAGATCAAAGCATTTTTCAAGAAAAAAAAAAAAACAGGAAGTAAGCACGTGCCAATTCCATGTGCCACGCGTCTTAAGACGCGGGTAACGTAAAAGTTATTGTAATGGAGGATCACTGTACTATTTATACTGATGTTAGAGCCACAAGTGATAACCATTGTCCCAGTTTTGTATTCAGGTTGCAGCGATATCAACAATCAGTCACTTCGATCACCTCTGAAGCAATACTTTGTGAGGAACAGTGATAAGTGCTACCTCAGCGTTAATATCTTCTTTCCCAGCGGGCTCCTATGAGCTGAGTAAAATCCTTTGGCAAACAGCAATACCAAGAATATAATGAAGAAGAGTCATTATCATGAAGGAGTTAAAAGAATGTTAGTATCCTATCACTGCAGGTGGTCTTTTTTAAGCAGAGAAAAGTCGTCAGACGGTAATGGTGCTAAGGAGGTAATAAAAATTACTTCTAATTTCTTCCCCTCGAAGACTCTCTTAAGCTGAATAATATCGTTAGGTGTTAACTAGAAAAAAAAAATACAGAGTACGTGTTCGTTATACAGAGATTAATGTGTGTGAGGTCCACAGTGTGTATCTGGTGTACTGGCTTCCTCTACCACGTGCTCAGATGACGGCTTGGCATTAACGTACTCAACCTTTATGAAACTTCAGGCTCCGAGAAAGGACTCAAGGTACCAACTCACCAGGCCAATACGAGGAAAACAGTGACACAGAACAGAATGGAACGTCGGAATAAATGAGAAGGATATGGGTACACTGATGGGGAGTCTCAGTTTCAGAAAGCGTACATGATGAGGGGCGAAATAATCTTTATTGTCAAACGTTACGACATCTACTCATGTCATCTTCCGTGGCCTAAATAAAATTATGGCATACTAATCTGCAGTCAAAATATGTCATGTATAACATTTATATTTAGTAATCTAACATAGTGAAATATACACTAAAATTGGTTTATATATTCATATATATACATGCATTCATGTATATCTATACCTATATCTATATCTATATCTATCTATCTATCTATACAGTATATATATATATATATATATATATATATATATATATATATATATATATATATATATATATATATATATTATGCATGTATATATGTACTATGCCTTGTGAAACTGAGTAAGATTATAACTCTTCGTGAGAGGCCAGATATATTAGACCAGAGGGTGCTTACCTTTTTTCTTAGATTTGGAATGAATGAACAATAATGATACAACTTAAAGATACACTAAACAGATCAGTCAAATACGTTTCAAAAAGCAACACTACAATCCTATCTTATTTTGTGATATGCTGTGTGGCGATGCCTCATCTTTTAAGCCATGTACAGTATATACAGCAAGAAAATTTATAAACGCTTAATGAGTGTGTTTATTGTGAAGCTAAAGCAGTATTGGACCGACATGGAGCTTCTTCATTTTCTCATTTGAAATTCGTGGCACTGTGGCACAGTATATGTATTACAATGATTATCTGGCTAAGAGCTGAAGAAAGCAGGAAGCTAGGAAAAAAAAAAAGAAAGAATAGATGAAGGATATACATACTGACAAGATTACTGAAAAGATGTGAACTACGGAAGCGTGGTAACGCAGTCAAACAAACATACGAGTACATACTGTACGCAGAGATAAAGAAGGGGATACATAGAGATAGAAGGATGTGGATACATGAATAAACTGGATAGATAAATAGACAAATAAAGTAGGGCGTTGAGGCAAAAGAACAAACGTACAGGACAGGAAGATTCGGACAGGTGGTTAGGTACACACACACACAAAGCCAGAACCTTGTCCTGTGTAGGGCAAGGACGTTCCATTACCCACCCCATCCACATCACCCACACTCACTATCATCATACCTACACTTTCATTTTTCTGCTATCCCTTCTTCCTTATTCTGATGCCTCATTACTTTCCTCTCATCATATTCCTCTTCGTTTCTCCATTCTCCTTCAACTGCTCATTCTCTCTGTTGTTTTTCTTCCCATATTTCTTTTATTTCATCTTTCATCTTCTCTCCATCCCATCTCCTCTCCTTCTATCCCTCCCCTATTCTTGTATCCACTCATCTTCTATCATTTTGACGTCGTTTTCCTCTCCTCTTATTTTATCCCTCCTCTGTGTCTGTCTCTGTCTGTCTGTCTGTCTGTCTCTCTCTCTCTCTCTCTCTCTCTCTCTCTCTCTCTCTCTCTCTCTCATATCTAAGGGCGATCAATAAAACTGAAAATCAACAAAACTCTTGGGCAAAACAGAATGTTAAAGGAAGTGAAGAATGAAATAACAAAACCTTTAGTTCAAAGTCTCAACATAACCACATGACTGGAAAGTAGAAAATTTTTATCCAGTTATAAAGAAGCGTTTAACATTTCTTTCCAGAAATTACCTTCCAATTAGCTATGCATCCATTATCAGAGATAAAACACTTAACATTTTGAACAAGACAATCTCAACAAGGACGAAATGTGCGGATAATGGAATAAACGATCATATCTTACCAATCACCTGGACTTTTTCAATGATGTTAGTGATGCATGCGATGAAACTAAATTCATGGATATAATATATCTTTATTTCTGTTGGGATTTCAGGTATTCTTCATATATACGTAGGGCCTGAAAAGGAAAATTACAACCAGGGTAGGAAATGATATTTATGTTCCACGAAAGTTTTTTTTTTTTTTTTTTTTTTTTTTAAGAAGGGACATAAACAAATATAAATGTATATGTGGTACTTCATATTATACTGCAAAGTAGGTCTTGTATTGTTTTGATAGTACATTGGATCAGCAGTTGGAAAATTTCGTAGACAGTCATCACTTTTGGCAGTACCGAACGAAAGGACTACCGCCAATTTCAAACAGTTGTGGCTATGCGCCTAGGTATGTGTTTGTGAAGTGCAGTGTTGGCTGGAGGAAGAGGATGTTGCTGAGATACTCTGTGTAGTCTGGCCGAATGTTCTTTTTTTTTTTTTTTGTTTCTTTGGGAATGGGGTGATGAAACATGAATATTTCAAGTTGGAATGGATCTTGAGCTGAAGCAATGTAATGTGTACTTCTCATATTCATATGATCATTGATTGAAAGTTTTTTTTTTTTTTTTTTTGATGTAGGTGATCTACATTTGTGATCTTAGTCGAGCCTGTTAACATTATTTATTTTTATTATAGCTTATCTATGTTTGAGCAAGTTGAAGTTGGTACTCAGCTTGAGCTAACGTAATTCACAGTTCTTCAAATGAACAGTTTATAAAAGTTTTCAGGGATTCTTTCTGTTGTCGAAGGTAGTGCCCGTGAGTGTTTTGAAGGCATCGAATTTAAGAGATACCTTTACAGTAATGTTATTAGTGTGCCGAGAAAACGTCATTGTGTGTGTGTGTGTGTGTGTGTGTGTGTGTGTGTGTGTGTGTGTGCGTGTGTGTGTGTGTACAAAGTAAGTCCTAGACTTGTTGTGTGTCTTTTCAGTGGAAGTGGGTGGTTAAAGAGGGAGACATGTGAGTTCGAGATTTTTTGTTGCCTGCATGAAGAGTGTGTTGGTTGATTTGGCTGGTGCGTCACTCATTCTGTTTTATCTTGTCAGTGTTCTAGTGAATACTGTATAGGTAACCTACAGCTGGAGCTACGATGCTTCTTGTTGAGTTTTGGCGTGTTGTGAAGCTATTGCCAAATCGGCTGCATAGAACAGTACTGTTACTGATTTGGGAGGGGTTGGCATGTGATGGAGGAAGAGGTTAGAAAATGAGATTAAAGAACCGAGCCCTATGGGACACAGTAAGGTAGTACTGCAAGTTTAGAAATTTGGTTTTCGTAGAGTACTTAGACTTGTCTGCCTGAGAAGCAGAGTGTGCTTCTAGTGGTAAGCTTCTAACCTCTAAGCTGAGACAAACTGTCATACGAACGAAAGGATTAATGCGGTAAAGTCATCCGTCCTGAAGAGCGAAACGTCTGATCTAACGCAGCTCGCAAACACCTTTGCGTGAAAAATTTAGTCCGTTTTTATTAATGTTAATCATTTATCGGTAGAAATATACATGGCTCGAATTACCTCGGCTACACTCAAGCAGGTTAAATTCAAGTCATTTTGGACAAGGAAGTATATTTCTTCAAACCCAAATATATCTAATTTATAATTATTACCTATTATTACATAACTGAACTCCCTCGAGCTGTCTTGCCTTGACTGGAATTAGGTCGAATAAAATCGTCTTAGCCTCTACTAGCTACTTGTAGATTTTCTAAATGATACATCAGCTCAAAGTACGATATGCAAAAATATAAATAAATAAATAAAATCGAGCTAAAGTTTTTCCTTACCCCCTGAGTAACAGACAAAGATGATTTTACCAAATAATATTAGGACTTGCCCGACAAAGACAACCTTTAGCATATTCAGTCTGATGGTGTGAGCCATGGTTTATTCCTGTAATCAACAGGCGATTTTACTTCTCTTAAAACAGTCTGTTATAAGTGGAGGGCTTAGTTGCAGCCTTCACAAACCCCCTCACAAAATTATTTCCCTTTAGCTGAAGAAAATAGTCTGGTGATGGTCTGATGAAAATGAAAACTAAGTCTCCGTACTGAAGGGTTCACCCGCTGACTCAGTTCCGTAGCCACATCATCCTCAGGAAGGGGTGGCGGAAGGGGCAGGGAGAGGGTAGAGGGAGGGGAGGGGTGGGAAGGAGGAGTATAAGTGGGTATGGGGATAGAGGCGGGAAGGGGGATATGTGGAATTTGCAAGTGAGAAGCATTTTGTGTATAGAGCCAGTACCTCAGTAGGAAGAGGGAGGGAAGGAGGGGGGTGAGATTACCTTAAAAATGAAAAAAGACAAAGAAAAAAAAAAAAAGAGAAGAAAAAGTCTAGCATCAAGCAGCACAAGAAAAAATACTATCACAAACAGCGATCATAAAAAAAAAAAAAAAAAAATTATTGCCTGTTTTATGGTATGTAACTATAAAAAATAATGATAGGTAGATAGATAGCTTGACAGACAGATAGTTAGGGACAGACAGACAGAAAGACAGATAGCTGTATCAACAAATAGATCGGTAGGTAGACATAAAAAGACAGGGAATGAGTAAGGGTGAGAATGAGAGTGCGACAGTGAAGTGCAGAGAAATGAGAGACTGCAAGAGGAAAGTATGAGCCAGGAAAGTGGATGGAGGAAATGAGAGAGAGAGAGAGAGAGAGAGAGAGAGAGAGAGAGAGAGAGAGAGAGAGAGAGCAAATAAAAATGTACCTGCAACCACTGAAAGAAAAGTGATAATAATATGTAGTGGCAAAGACTGGCAAAAAATAAATACAATTATTCATTCATTCATTCATTGCCAGACGTTATGCATCAATAAAATGAGTATATTATCACCACCAGTACTACCCATCATCGTCATCATCATCATCATCATCATCATCATCATCATCATCATCTTCCCAACACCTTTCCCCAAATCAGAGATGGGATGAGGTAAGATACAGAAATAGCGATAAAAGAAAGCATGAAGTAAGAGATCATCAAATATCGTGTCCAGCGAAATGGTTATGTTACAGTGAATTTGTGTAACAAGTAAATTAATGAAATGCCTAGTCAGTTCTGGAAATGAATGTAGATTGGGATGGATTAAGTTAAGCTAGGTTAGTTTAGATTAGGTTCGGATAATCTAGGTGAAGCTTAGGTTATGTTAATATAGGTCAGTCAAGTTAGGCTACATTAGGTTAATTTAGATGATCGCTTAACATTATTTAGCGTTCATTTAAATTAACATAACCTAACCTAACTAACCTAGCTTAACCTAACCTAAGCTTAACCTATCCCGGCCTAACCTAACCGCAGCCTAAATTAACATAGCCAAAATTAATCCATACCAATTCACACTCATTGCACGAATTGACTGAGGATTTCATGAAAGCACTGGTTACACAAAATCACTGTAACAGTTACACAGTCGAGCACATCACCCAAGCCATCCAAAAATTATAAAGAAAGGAAAAAATAGAGAAACTAGAAAAAAGTGTTATTTTGTCTCTTTCCCCACCTGCCTCACTTCCTTCCCCCCCCCTCCCTCCTACCTACTTCTCTATTTCCATCCTACCTTCCTAACTTACAAAATAAGAAAAAAAGAGAGAAAGGGAGAAGAAGGGCAAGGAAATTATGGGAATCGCTGTTCTCTTCCTTTTCCTGCTAACTTGTTCTTCCAATAGTTTCTCCACCATCCCTATCTCAGGCCTGACCATGAACTTGCAAAAAAAAAAAAAAAAAAAAAAAAAGTACATGATATTCAGAGTCACCATCTCCAGTCTTTCTCTCTCACCCTCTCCCTTTCTATTCTCTCCGTCCTAATTTTCCAGAGCGCTCTTTCCGTATCCCAGCCCAAATCCATTATATATATATATATATATATATATATATATATATATATATATATATATATATATATATATATATATATATATATATATATATATATGAAATTCAATGTCCCTATCTCTCCCATCTCTTCTTTGTTACTTCCAAACCTCCGTCCCTACCTCTTTACCTCGTCACTCCTCCTCTCCCTATCCCGACCTCCTACCATTCCTGTCATTCGACCCGACCCACAGGTATATAAGAGGGAGCGAGGGCAACGTGACACAGTGTGTGCCTGGCACGGGAAGGGGACGCACGTGTGGTGGTTGGCTTCCTGCAGGCACTTTTGTGGTGACACATACATACGGACAGACATGAGATACACCGTAGTGGTGAGTTAGAATCTGTTGCAGTTTTTTGTAACTGATCATAAGAAAAAAAATAATTTTACAATATTCAGTTCCCATCTTTTCCCCTTCCAACCTTCCGACTCGAAATGAAATGGCGTTTTATTTTCATTTTATTTATGTTTTATTAACATGGCAACGATTTTTAAAGAATTTAAACTTTGCTGTCTCCATATGATTTTATTTAACTTATGACATTTTTTTCCCTCAACCGGAAGGTGTTAGACGCAGACTTTATTGACCACTGCACTAGTGGAGGTAACCCCTAAGATCAATAAAATGCCCTGGGGGGTAGCAGGAAGGGACAAATACTATAAGACGTCACCGTGGGAAAAGTGTTAATAGTCTTCCCGTCTACCTCTGAGCAACTCAGTGCTCTGCATTCTGTCATTCTTGCATCGTAGCATTACACCGTTGGCCATGTTATCGCTCCGTGTTCTTCCCTCAACAATTCTCTCCCCTCTTTTCCCCTGCCCACGTCGCGGCTCCAGATGAAATGAACATTTGCTCCTTCAGCCCGGTGACTTATTTACTTTTACTCAACTGAAAAAAAAAAAAGAAAGTTGTGTAGCAGTGAATGAGGTAATTAAGGCTGTGTGTAACCCCATTGCTTGAAGAGTCTCTCATAACATCAATACAAGTATCAAGAACCAAATGAAAACTTCGTCATCGGGCTAAAGGGGCTAAAAGTTTAGTCTGGATATTAATGTCTTTCCCAACTGCTCTTTTAATGCAACCCCTCCACTTCCTTAAAAAACAGAATCAACGGGTCTTAAGGACTGCTCTGAGGTGAAGTGATCAAGTTACTGGATGTTATTTAGTGTCTTGTTTCAGTGCCGTTTAAATGGATGAAATTAAAACCAACAAGAGGATCATTTATACTGTAAATAATCGAGGAGACTTCGTACAACCTATATGTCAGCGATTTATTGTGCATATTAAACCTTCAGGCACGGATTTAGGGGGAGCGTACGGGCGTATGCCCCCCTATTTTCGGCAGACCAATGATTCTTTACAGTAAGAGAACACTGTTTCCAAAATTCAGTAAGTGCAATGGATATCTTATTGCACATATACTTGCCTGTATTATTGTTTCCCTATGATTATACCTATAAATGAACATTATTTTTTTTTAATCTCTTAAGTGCATAAAGGGGTAATTTTGCTAAGAATCCCCCCCCCCTTCCCCCTTCTTTTTTCAAAGCACTGGATCCGACCCTGTTCGTATCCTCTTGTACCCAACTATGGCAAACTGTATCGGTGCTTAGGTATGCAGACAGCATAAGGAAGTGGTGTGTAATATGGAGAATAAGTTACTAAAATAAAAGTTGATAAGATACTCGTAGACCAAGTAGAATGCTACCTATAAACAGAAAATTACAATAAATGATGGAGTCCCAACGGGGTTGACATTGTTAAATCCCTCTCAGAAAGCTCGATTTGAGCATGTGGGGTATAATTCTGATGTAATGTTCAGCGTGGGATTAGAAACTGACAGGGTGCGGGGGAGAGAGAGGGGGGAAGAGGGGAAAGGGTGAGGTGAAAGAGGGTAAAAATGAAGAAGAGGAGAGAGAGAGAGAGAGAATGGGGTGGAGAGAAAGGGTGAGGGATGAGAGAAGAGGAGAGTGGGAGAAGAAAGGGTGAGATAAAGGGAGGGAGAGGGGGGGATAAAGTGGGGAAAGTGATGGGGACAAAGGACAAGAGGACTGATAGAGAAGAGGAGAATAGATAGGGAGAGTGACTGAGAAAAGGGTGTGAGGGGGAGAGTGAGAGAGATAATGAGATGAAAATGATAAGGGAGAGTGAGGCAGATTGGACAATGGGGAAAGTGTGATGGTGAAGAGTGAAAGAAAAGAGGGGGAAATGAAGGAGAGTGAAAGGGAGAGTGTGGGAGAAGGGAAAGCGTAGAAGGTGAGGGATTGATGAGGAAGGGTCAGGGAGAAGAGAAGTTGGAGAGCAAGAGACGAGAGAGTGGGAGGGTGAAAAAAAAGAGAGAGCGTTAAGGTGGAGTGAGGAAGAACAGGAGAGAGAGGATGAGAAGGAGGTAGATGAGGAGGGTAAGCGATAGAGGAAACTGAGGACGTGTACAAAGAAGTATGATGTGGATAGTACAAAGGAGTACAAAGAAGTGCAAACAGCAACAGACCTGTTGGTACTGTCGTGGCTGCTTCGAATAGAGAAGGGTATAACTAACAAGGCAATTTTATCATCTAAAGACAAGAATAAAAAAGCAGGAAGAGAGAAAAATGTGGAGTGAGAGGAGAAATGAAGAAGAGTGTGGAAGAACAGGAAGAGGAGGAGAGCTGAGAGGGAAAGAGGAGAAGGTGAGAGGCTCAAAGGGGAGAGAATAAGGTAGGAAGGGATAAATCAAGGAGAGGATAAGAGAGGATGAGAGGGAATATGAGGTGGAGAGAATGGAAGTGAAGGAAAAAGTGAGTGAGAAAGGGAGAGTGTGAAAGAAGTGGAGGGATGAGAACGACAGGAGAGAGTGAGTGAGAAGAGGAAGGAGGAGGAGGGGAAGGGGAAAGAGGGTCCCTAGAGAAAGTGGAATACGAGGGAAAGAGAGGGAGACGGGAGAGTGACGGACAAAATGAAGAATGGAAAAAAAAATAAGAGGAAGTCATTGGTGAAGGAGAGGAAGAGTGAGATATATGGGGTAAGTGAAAGAAGACAAAGGCGGGGGAGAATGAAGCGAGAGAAGGTGTGAAGGAGAGACTGAGGAAGGTGGAGAACAAGGAATGGTAAAGAAAAATGTGAGAGAAGAAGAGGAGAGTTGTGAGGGAGAAGGAGTGAGGAAGAAATGAGGAGAGAGAGAGAGAGAGAGAGAGAGAGAGAGAGAGAGAGAGAGAGAGAGAGAGAAATGGATCTCTAGGGAGGAGTGAGAGTGAGAGAAAAGGGGAACAAGGGTCTGGAGAGAGTATGAAGTGAGTGGAGACTGGAGAGCTTAGGGAAGGGCTGACGAGTGTAAGAGAGAGGGGGAGGGGGGAAGTGGGGAGGGATACAGAAAATTGAAATAAATGGAGAGAGAGAGAGAGAGAGAGAGAGAGAGAGAGAGAGAGAGAGAGGAACGGTGGAGAGGAAAACAGAAAAGTGGGATGATAATTATGTGGAGAGAGGAGAGGGTAAGTGAGAACGAGGGTGAGTAGAGGTGGGGAGTAACAGATAGCAACTGGAAATACGCAGAAAGTGAGAAGAGGGGAGGGGCAAGAGGGGAAAGAGTGGAATGGAGGAACTGGAAAATGCTGAGTAAAATAATGAATGAAACGATTTGGTAGAGCTAGATGATGGGGCAAGAAAAGGAAGAACTGAGTGGAAAAAAAAAAAAAAAAAGAATAGCAGTAGAAAAAATTAAAGTGAAGCAAAAGAGAAAGAAGAGAGCATGGGAAACAGAAAAATGGAAAATAACAGAAGGGGACTAAATTAACGAAATAGAAGAAACGGAGAAAGGACAGGGTGAAATGTAAATATGATAATGGCGAGGGAAGAAGAAAAAGAAAGATGATACAGTAGTGCGGAAAAGAAGCAGAGGAAGAGAAGACAAATAAAACAAAGGAAAGAAAAAAAAGGGAATTGCCCCAGGAAGAGCAGGATGCATTTCGTAAAAATGATGATGGGATGCAGTGGTGGGTAAAAAAAAAGTGAAGGGAGAGGAGAGAGAGAAGATGAAAGAGAAAGAAAGTACGACTGAGGGAAAGGCAAATGAATTCAACAAACGAAGAAAGTAAACTGTGAAAAAATGAGAAATGTAATTAAGAAAAGAATGAATGCGGTGAAAGATGTATGGATGCATATGAAAATAAAGAATCAAACAGCAGGGCAGTGTGGATGAACGCAATGAGGGAAGAAGTGAAGGAAGAAAGGACAGTAAAATAGATTAAGGAATAACAAAAGTAAAAATGAGAGAAGGAATAAAGGAACAAAGGACAGAATCGCACTGAGGAAAGAAAAACATGAAAGAATGAGAAAAAGAAGAAGAGAAAACGAAAAAAAACAAAAATGACCGTGAAGGGAGGGACTAAATGAATGCAGAATATAGGAAAGATCAAAGGAACGAAACGAAAGGAAAGAGAGAAAATAATGAATGGGCTAAAGGAAAGTACAAATGAATAACCTGGTGAAGAAGGGTGGATGAGGGAGTGATGGAAGGAGGCCAAGAAAGAAGGGATGCAGAGTGCTGTAAAGGAGTTAGTGAAGAAGGAAAAAAAGAAAATAGAAAAGGAAGGACGAAAAAGAATGGGTGAGGAGCGAAAAGAGAAGAGATGAAAAGAAGAGAAGGAAAAAGAAAAGACAGAAGGAAGTGGTAGAAGGAGACTGAAGAAAAAAGGAGCTAAATGAAGTAAAGAAAGGAGGGAAAGAAGAATGAAAGAAGGAGGAAGAGAAGCGATTGGTTATTGAGTCAGTGAAGGAAGGAAGGAGTGGAAAAAAGATAAAAGGAAGAAAGGAGCCAAAGAAAGGAATTAATTACATGAGGAATGCAATGATTTGTCAAGAAACTATCGAGTAGGTCAGTGTATAGTGAATGGAATAAGGAATGCAGTGGGTGGTGGAAGCGTTAATAATGGGCGAGATGAGAAAGGTAAGAAGAGAGTGATAAGAAAGAAGGAAGGATGAAGGGAAGATTAGAAAGCAAAAATTGTTGAAAAAGGTAGTGAGGAAATGAATGATAAAATGAAAGTGTGGAAGGGATACAGCAGTTGGTGAATGAGTTGGGGAAGGAATAAAAGTAAGGTAATAAAGGAGAATGGGAAAAAAAAAAAAAGTTGGAATACAGCGTTTGTTGAATAAGTTCGTGAATGAAAAAAAAAAAAAAAAAAAAAGACAATAAAGCATGAAATGTGGCAGTTGGTGAATGAGGCAGTGGAGGGAGAAAGAAAGAACGAAAAAAAGAAGAGGAAGGAGGGAAGGAAAAGAGAAAGGTTAAGAAAAACTAATGAAGAGACGGACGAGTATGAAGAAATGGAAGTGACAGAACCAAGGAATGCAGAGATGAACGAAAACTTAGCAGAAAGAGCGAAATAATGTCTGAATGAATAAGAGTTGCGGTGACTGCGTTCATGAAAGAAGCCAACTTGGCGACGTGTGACCCAATTTTGGTGTTGCTTAAATGGTCATACAAGAAAACTGCTTTACTTTTTTCATACTCTATTTCCTTCATCTGCTCTTCTTATTCCTTTTTCTTCTTCTCTATGTTTCTAATATATAATAACAGAATACTTCTTCGTTCAAAAGAGTCGGTTACGCAGATATTTATTCTTCTTCCCCCTTTATTTTCTTCTTCTTCTTCTTCTTCTTCTTCTGCTCCTCCTCCTCCTCCTCCGCCTCCTCCCGTCTTCTTTTTTTCCCTTTTTTCTTCTATCGTCCTTTTTCTTCTTCCCCTTCTTTTATATTCATTCACACCTCCTCTCCTAATCCTCACATTAATCCAGGCCACACCACTGTCTGGGTGCGAGTGTGGTTGGGAGTAGATGTAGCAGGACTTTATTGGTCCTGGATGACTGTGAGGGGCCTGAATGTATCTTGAGTAGCCTAACCTGATCACTCCACTAATTCACTTATAAGTAAACCACGCAGAACAGTCGTCCGTTCTGACTATTGCTTTGGCAGTCATGCTTGCTTGCGTTGATGCCAGCTGACAATATTACATCGGCTGATGGTTTTGCCAGACCAACACTGGCAATTAATTGACGAACACCTTCACCACGATTACTTAGCTTATTTGTGCTTGCGTCAGACGATTTTTCAAACCTTAAGAGAAACTTTATCGAATGGGGGGGGGGGCGAAATGCAGCCGTTATTAGCCATCTCATGGCCAGGGAGCTCTCCGAAGACGAAGAAAATTCCAAATTAATCTTTTTAATATGTAATTCTTTCTCATTTTCTTTCTTATTGTGCGTTTCTCTCATTGTCTTTAGCCCTCATGCCCTTATCCAAAATAATTTTCTTCTTTTATGTGTACATTATATATATATATATATATATATATATATATATATATATATATATATATATATATATATATATATATAAAATCTATCTATCTAATCTATCTATCTATCTATCTAGCTGTATCTATATCAACCTATCTATCTATCTATCTAGCTGTATCTATATCAACTTATCTATATATATATCTATCTATATCTATATCTATTTATCTATCTATCTACATAAGCCGACTCCGTTCCTTCTTTACCCCTGCACAATTGTTGACCCTATACAGGGGTTTTATCCGCCCCTGTGTGGAGTACAACTGTCATGTGTGGAGAGGCTCCCCACATGCAGCTCTTCTCAAAAGGGTGGAGTCAAAGGCTTTTCATCTAATTAACTCTCCTCCTCTTACTGGCTCCCTTCAACCTCTGTCTCTTCACCGCACTGTTGCATCTTTATTTCGTTTCTATCTCTACTTCAATGGTCACTGCTCCTCTGAACTGTCTGCATGCATTCCTCCACCTCTACTACGGGCGCGTAGCACCCGTCTAGCAGCAAACTCTCATCCCTTTTCTGTCCAACTCTCTAATGCAAGAGTTAACCATTACTCTCAGTCCTTCATTTATGCAATAGGTCAGCCCTGGAACTGTCTCTCTCTGTCTGTATTTCCTGCTAGCTATGATCTCCAGTCTTTCAAACGCAGTGTGTCCAGGCATCTCGAAATGATCGGATCTTGAATTTGGCTCTCTCTTGTATTTTGCTTTTCTCTTGGAAGGAACAGTTATTGGGGGCTCGTGGCCCTTGGTTCCTTCTTCCTAGCATAAATAAAAATGATTGTGTGTGTGTGTGTGTGTGTGTGTGTGTGTGTGTGTGTGTGTGTGTTGTTAGCAGAACGAGAGAAAAGAAAACAGTTTGATCAGTCTGACCATGTACCACCTACTGAAGTAGACTTAGGCCTTTAAAATCTGTCTTGGAAAAGAACGGTAGCCTCAATTGCAGTCATTGGAACCGTGTATTTAGTTGACATAAAATCTACTGACAACCATGCACGAGAGGCTAGGTAGGCATCTATACCGGAGAGAAAGGAGTAAGGATACTGAGAGACAGTCATAACACTACAGTTAAGACTGTGCTACTTAAATTCTTGGGACATATAGATTATCTCTGACTGGTAGAAACTGGCCACAAGTGACTCCAGATGGGTTCGCTGCCAGGTCCTGATTCAAAGCCTGACTCACTGCTATTGGTCAGTCCTCTTCTGCCGTGGCAGGACAGAGACATCATAAGACATCACCATCACGAAACTCTGCCAAAAAGTCGTGCCTCGTATCTTATCAGCGAAAATGACATTTCATGCGTCTCACTGAGAATATGACAAATGGGACCACTAACGTGCTGTGACGGTTCACTCAGTACTGACGCAGGACAGGCTGTGGCAGCAGTTACTGTTGTGGGTGAGGGAAGGTTTATCCGTGGGGGTGGCACTGGTTAAGCTGCAAAACTGGGCTTCCTCCATTCAGACATAGTTCCTAACTCTGATGACTGGACTCGTGAGGTTGGAGTCAGAGGGAGGGATGCTGCAATTTTTACTGGCAGTATGGCAGCTCTTTATGTCCTGTAAGGTGCACATACCACCTCTTCTGACCTCGTACATAGAATTAAGCGGGTAGAGTGGGAGCTCGAGGTAGACAATATGAGGGTCCAGTCTGCCTGGGCATCCTAGTCACTAACACGACAGACAAAAGAAGCCATTTTGAAAGACTGTTATTACTATGGCCTCTTACACGAATTAGGACAAGAAAGAACGCAAACTGATGTCATCCAGACAGGAAAGAATTCAGATTCGAGTGAAGGAGCATGGCACCATAAGATATGTGCTCTGTTATGGTACGGTGACACTGACGACCTCAGACACCTACAGAAAATATGGACGAATAGATGGGTGGCGCGTGTATAT
Source organism: Coenobita brevimanus (assembly GCF_032717465.1). NCBI lineage: Eukaryota > Metazoa > Arthropoda > Malacostraca > Decapoda > Coenobitidae > Coenobita > Coenobita brevimanus. Next base: position 20,538,670 of record NC_137056.1, on the reverse strand, counting down.
GCAAGGATACGACTACTGTAAGTTATCACCTTGGCAACATAGCTGCCAGGTGGATGAACAGGCTAGGCAAGTGTTTCTCAGACTTCTTCACTTCATTCTCCACTTTGGGGAATCTTTCCATCCTCGTGCCCCCTTTCAGTTTTCTCTCAAGCTCCTCACGATAATGATGCAAAAGACTGTTTTGCCCTCTTCATTTATTTTGATGCATACAACTGTCAATCAGAATACATATTTGTTGCATATCAGTGAGATGGATGACATTGTTTGCATTCATTCGGTCGACTAATTCGAGGTTGAGTCATTGATACATCTCATTTTTGGGTCCACATTCAACCGGTTTTGGCTTTTACTGTGTATGTGTCGAAGGGTGGAGAAACCAGATCCACATAAATATGCTGTGGAAAATGGCAAGAGTGCGATTTCCCAGACGCACTTTGATTTACTACTTGCACTAGCCAGCGATAGCCCTCCTAGAATCCTGCCGTGGCTCCTCTGGGGGCCATGGTTCCCAGTTTGAAAGCCAGGGGATTAGGTAATATTACGTATGGAACAAACCCAACAATCTTTCCCTTCAACAGTATAATCTGAAGTGTGAACCGTTGAGAAATTTAGAAATATATAATTAGCGTCATTGGAACCACAGGCGAAGCATAATTTTTTTAGAAAACGACTTTGTTTAAAAATTCTTGAAAATGCATAAGGGAACGGTAAGCCCAAAACAACAGTAGTTAGATGATTGGACTGTGTAAATATTTCGCAGTAAAATAGTTTGTATGCTTCTTACTTTCACTGTGAAATATACACAATGTAGTTTGTGTACGAAAAAAAATATCATGTTGATGTAAAACTATAATTCTGATTTAAGAGTATCACAGAAATTGTACCTGCTTGATTAGACACATGTTTATAGTGATTTTTGTAACGCTGTTCCTCAGTAGATGAGTTGTGGATTGCCCAGTAAACTACAGTAGTTCTAAGCAGGCAAATGCAGTCATACCTCTCTCTCTTTCTCTCTCTCTCTCTCTCTCTCTCTCTCTCTCTGATTTAATATCTTTCCCTTATCTCTCTTCTTTATCCTCTCCTCCATCATTCATCCGGTAGTAAACATTTACCCCTCCTGCTCGTTATTTTATTAGTTTTCATTATTGTTCTTCTTGTCTGTATCTTTGGTATTTTTGGTGGCCAGTCTGTTTGTCTGTCTCTGTCTGTGTGTGTCTGTGTGTGTGTCTGTCTGTCTGTCTGTGTCTGCGTCTGCGTCTGTCTCTGTCTCTGTTTCTGTCTGTCTGTCTGTCTGTCTGTCTGTCTCTCTCTCTCTCTCTCTCTCTCTCTCTCTCTCTCTCTCTCTCTCTCTCTCTCTCTCTCTCTCTCTCTCTCTCTCTCTCTCTCTCTCTCTCTCTCTCTCTCTCTCTCTCTCCACATTCATTTAATATCTTTCCCTTATCTCTCATCTTTATCCTCTCCTCCATCATTCATCTGGAAGTAATCATTTACTCCTTCTGCTTCTTATTTTATTAGTTTTCATTATTGTTCTTTCTTCTTCTCTATATCTTTGGTCATTCTTGTGGCCACTCTGCGTGTGTGTGTGTGTGTGTGTGTGTGTGTGTGTGTGTGTGTGTGTGTGTGTGTCTCTCTCTCTCTCTCTCTCTCTCTCTCTCTCTCTCTCTCTCTCTCTCATTCTTAAACTCCAGTACTTCTTCAATGTGTATAATGAGCGAGTAATCTTCATACTGATATTACCGTCCGGCAATCTTGGAAAATTAGTAAAGTTTGTCTAGTGTGTAGCCCACAAAGCCGTACAAAGGAGTACTAGTGAAAGCAAGCAGCGACAGACCTACTCGTCCTTTTGAAGCTGTTTGTTACTGGATAGGTTATAACAAGCCTAACTCTGCTGTGGGTTGAAGGTAAGGATAGGAATGCATTAAGGCTCCTCCCCTCACGAAACCCATAAGCTGAAACCTGCAGGAAATAGTGAGGACTACCATGTAGCATAGAAATGATGTCATGGAAATTTCATAGGAAATATTGTAAGGAAAACTCAATCCATATTTATTCAATCTGCAAGGGACACACATCTAGTCAATAAAAAAAATATATCAAAGTTGTTCTGCGGTTACCGGTACTAGCTCCATGTCTTGAACTCTATGATGTAATTAAAAAACGTACTACTCAGAAGTGAACATGCTTAGCAGGGAAACAGATAATACTTATCCAAGTACTGTATCACAGTTTATTCCAGTAGGAGACAACGTATTCCATAACTCGACTGAAGAGGAAGTGTTCAGTTTCATGCGTGTAGAATGCTTGCCGACTATTTAAAGTCCACTACTTCTATATTCGACCGATCTACTGTGAGGTACGTCTCAACAACCATGTTATTATGCGCTTACAGGATTTCATTGACCTTATTTAAATCCCCTCATAGTCTGCCTTTAGTTAAGGTAAACAGGTTTTGGTCTTCTAACCGTTCCTCATAGGGTTTATGTCTTAATCTTCGTGTAATTTTTGTCACCTTTTGCTGTACGCTTTCGAGTTTCTTCAGATGTTTTTTGTAGGAAGGTGAACAGAATTGGACACAATATTCTAAGTGTGGCAGTAGCAAGGAATTATACAAGGTAAGGACAATATTTTCCAGTACACTGAGGTGGTTTGGACATGTGGAGAGAATGGAGAATGAAAGACTGACTAAGATGGTGTATGTAGGTGAGGTGGAGGGAGGGAGAGGGAGGGGTAGACCGAGGATGAGGTGGAGGGATGGAGTTGAGAGGTATATGAGAGAGGGGGGGGTGAGTTGGGGGGAGGGTAGTCAAATGGTGGGTGACAGAGTGGCTTGGAGGCGTTTTGTCTGCGGCCACCCTTTGCGGGATTAGGGCGTCGGGCTATAGATAGATAGATAGATAGACATTATTAGTGCGCTTTCTCCATGAATTCAATAATTATATTAGTTTTTTAAACTGCCTTTGTACACTGCGTGCTGCATTTCAAGTAATTTGTTATTACAGCCTAAGACTTTTCTATGGTATACAAAATCTACATATCTATCTATTGCCCGACGCCTTAATCCCATACAGGGTTGCCACAAACAAATCGCTTCCACGTCGCCCTGTCCCCCACCATTTCACTGCCCTGCTCCCAATTCACACTCCCCTCTCTCATATACCTCTCCACTCCATTCCTCCATCTCATCCTTGGCCTCCCCCTCCCTCTCTCCCCCTCCACCTCACTCACATACACTCTCCTCGTTAGTCTCTCATTCTCCATCCTCTCCACATGGCCAAACCACCTCATGGTGTTTTTCCTAACACTTCCTATCACATCCACATCAAAATCAGGGTGAAAATTATTAACAGTTATCTGGTCCTTAAGTTCATATTAACAATGCCTAGCACTTTACATTTATTATTTAATCTGCCATGTTTAGGCAGTTCAAATTCATTTTGAACTGCCTGCCTTCGCAATGCCGTAATTTCTCTGTTATCAGTTTCGTACCACCAAGAACTTTATTTTACAAAATAAGCTTTCAATATCATTTATAAGTTTTTCATCACCTCGTAATCTATTCATCAATAAATCAACCAACCATTCAGTCAATCAGTCATCTTTCTGTCTATAATATCTGTCTATCTGTTTATTTATCTGTCTTTCTGTCTGTCTGTTTAGTTAGCTATGATTGTATATCCACGTGTACAGTATAATATGTAATACTTCATTTCTCTTTTTTCCAACCAGCTTCCTTTCCTACTTTCTTCTCTCTCTCTCTCTCTCTCTCTCTCTCTCTCTCTCTCTCTCTCTCTCTCTCTCTCTCTCTCTCTCAAGACATACTCTTACTCCCTCGTTTATTTCCGCCTCCTCCGTTTCCCTCCTATTCATTCAACATTTTTTCTACCCTCCCTTTCAGTCACATTCCTTCATCCTTTTTTTCTCTCCTATGTTCTCTGTTCCCTCTTCTTCCTCTTTTCTTTCATTCCTCTTTCATGATTTTTTTTCTTCTCACGTTCCCTTCCTTCCCTTCTCTAGCCTTCTTTTCGTTTCTCTCTGTTCTTTCCTATTCTTTTCTTTTCATTTCTTTTTCCTTGTCCTCATTTCACCTCCCTCTTCTTTCTGGCTTCTCCATTCAAAGTCTTTTCTCTCTCTTCATCTCCTGCCTCACTCCTCTTCTCTAGCTTACCCATCCTCGTTCGTCTCCATATCTTCTTTATCCTTCCTCTGTATCCTTCTTTTTTCCCCGTTTTCTCTCCTCTCCGTCCCCTTTCCCCCACTTCTCTTTTCTTTCATTTTCTCTCCCTTACACTCTCACTTCGTACTTCTTTTTTTTCTTCCTTATCCCTTAACCTCTCTCTCTCTCTCTCTCTCTCTCTCTCTCTCTCTCTCTCTCTCTCCCAGCTACCCCTTCCCACCTCTCTCAGTCATCTCTTTCCCTCTCCCTCTCCCCTTCTCAACCTCTCTTCTTATCCTCCCTTCCTATCCTCATCCCTCTTTCTCCCTTTTCTCAGTCTTCCCTGCCTCCTCCAGCTTCCCTTTCCCCCATCCTCCCACTCTCAGTTTTCTGTCCTTCTCTCCCTCTTTCCTCTTCCTCCCTCCCTCCCTTTGCCTCCCTTCCTGCACCATGAGAGGTCAGGAAGCTGGTCTTTTGGCATGCTGGGAGGGCCATTACCATCCTCCCTCCCCAACTCTCTCTCTCTCTCTCTCTCTCTCTCTCAAGCTGGTCTTTTGGCATGCTGGGAGCGCCATTATCATCCTCCCTCCCCATATCTCTCTCTCTCTCTCTCTCTCTCTCTCTCTCTCTCTCTCTCTCTCTCTCTCTCTCTCTCTCTCGTCCACCCTTCCTTCAGGCTCTCGGTTCCTTTACTCCACCCCTCTTTTGAATGTCCTCAGTCCTCATTAGAATATAAACGAGAAAACAAAAATAGGAAGTCTATTTTTCTTTGCCTTTTTAAAACTTTTCAGAACGAGGAGATCCAGATGAACCTAAGGCTGCAACAACAAAAAAAAAAATAACAATAACAACAACAATGATGTTTTTTGTTAGTGTATTCTTGCTGCTGTTTCAGTACAGCATTTCGCACAACTTAGAGAATTTTTGAACTGGGTGGGTTGCATTCAGCCTTCAGGAACTACTCCAATATAAGTGGTTCTGCTAAGCATAACAAGATCGTCTAGTGAAAGCAGGAATAACATCCGCCCCTCTCCCAGTGACGACTCAACGAGCTGCCTGGAACCACTGTCTGACTCACTTCTTCATTTCTGCAACATTCGCGGCCTTTCCTCTGACTTTCCCTATGATGAATATCACCTCTCCTCCTCTAAACCTCACCTTCTCTTCTTAACTGAGACTCAGCTGTCTGAGGCAACTGACAGCAGACCCTTTTCCTGTATCCTCCTACTTTCTCTATACTCATTTCAAAGCCAAAGATGGCTGTTGTGTATATGTACGCAACTACTTATCTTCCTCTCGTGTTCCTGAACTTGATTCTTCTGAATTCCCACCGTCACTAACTCAAGAGTTGCCACTGATCACCAGCTAATTCAATATGGAAGTCGGGCTACTCATGCAGAGACTACAGAAGTCGCATATCTTTAAAAATCTCCCCCGTGATAGTTATTCATATATCGTACATAAGCTCTCCATGATGTTATTCTTTAGTAGTTATACTAATTTCCTAGATATGTTTTAGTGTGATAAACGCAGGAAAATGTTACTCTAAAGAAGCCGTGAAAGCACACCGGGTGTGACAACATTCATCACATATTTACAAGTCTCTAGTTGCACCTTTTGTTTGAAACACATAATTTAGTTCTCTAACAGAACAATGCTTCATCTCCAAAATGGTGAAGAAAATCTGCAAAGTTTTTCATATGAAAATTGTACAATGTTTAAAGCTGAAATCATGCAGAGACGAGACTGCCGGCCGAAATCCAACGATGCCGAGGGCTCCAAAATACCGTACAAAAAGTCAGAACACAACGCTAGTGGTGTACCCTGAACAGGGTATTCCTCTAGACTTCAAGAAAAACTTCAGTCTAGGCACTGTCCATATTCTGTGCAACGGTTTTTCATGATCTATGTACAACAGGTCCAGCAGGGCAGTAGACATGAGAGTTTGTTATTGTTTATAATCGTAACGTACGATCTTCAGCCGTGTCATGCTAATATTTCTTAACAAGGAATCGCTACTTACTTCTCGGAACACTATTTATTTTTGTTTTGATGGACAAATACATGAAATAGATGTAAAATAGTGCTTATCGATATTTAAAGAAGGAAAGAATAATAACCGTCCCAAAACCGAGATGGTAGACTCAGCCCCCAGTTTTTTATTCAGTTTGACTTTATCACGGCCTCTCTACCTTGTATTAGTGAGTAAAATAATGTTGTTATAATGTCTCCCTTCCTTTTAGTGACACAGAGGGCACATAAAATGAACGGGGTTTAGTTGTCCGACTTTGATGTCAAAAATTAAATAATCTGGTGAAAAGTGGCAGTTTTTCCTTCGTTAGTGACATCGGGAATTCTCTACGCCCTGGCTTCGGCTTTCCTGTCATTCTCTGACTAAATATATCTGTGCTGTTTACTTATCCCCTAATTCTAATGACTACGATGGAACACATTCCGTTAATCTCTCCTTTCTCTGAAATCTCCATTCTGGGAGATTTCAGTGTTCACCACCACCTTTGGCTCTCCTCTCCTTTCACTGATCCACCTGGTGAACAAGCCTACATCTTTTCTATCCTTAATGACCTAGAGCAGCTTGTACAGCATCCTACCTGTATCCCTGACCACCTTGGAGAGAGCTTCAACATACTTGACCTCTTCCTTACAAACACTCCTTCAGCTTACGCTGTTAGTCTTTCCTCTCCGTTGGGCTCCTCCTGTCACAACCTTATTACCTTAACCGGTCCTGTTGCTCCAGTATGGCCCGTGGACCTTCCAAAGAAACGTCGGTTGAGGCACTTTGGAGTTGCTGATTGGGAGGACCTCAGGGAGTATTTCTTTGATTTTCCCTGGAATGATAATTGCTTCCAAGGCTGGAAGCCATCTAAGAGTGCCTTGCTTATTACGGAGGTTATTCTCTAGAGCATGGAGGCATACATTCCCTTCCGATATCCTTTGACTAAAGCAAGAAAGCCTTGGTTTAATCACGCTTGTTCTAATGCTGTCCACAACAAGGAGAGGGCCTATAAAAGGTACCAGAGCCAACCCACCCCTGAATCACAGCTTTTTATGTTTCTGCCCAGAATCCTGCTAACTCTGTCCTTTGTTCTGCTAAAAATAATTTCATCTGTACTATATGCTCTCAACTCTTCAGCTCGAATTCTTCCCGCTCTTTCTGGCACCTTGCCAAAAACCTTTCTAACAACTTTACCTCATCATCCTCCCACCTCTTTTCTACTCTGATGGCTCTGTACCTGTTTCTTCTACTGATAAAGCAGATCTCTTCACTCAGACTTTCTTCTCCAATTCCACCTTAGACGATTCCAGTGCTGATCCTCCATTACTTCCCCCCTCCTACTTCTTCGTGTCTGACATTAAAATTTCTTCAGCTGATGTATTTTCTGCCATCACTGGCCGCAATACTAACAAGGCATATAGGCCTGATGGACTCCCTCCTGTTGTTCTCTAGAGCTGTGCTTCTGCCCAGGTAAACTCTTTCGGCTTTGTCTATCAACTTGCACCTTTCCTTCTTGCTGGAAGTTTGCTCTCATTCAGCCAGTCCCAAAGAAGGGTGACCATTCCCAACCCTCTAACTATCGCCCAATTGCTTTACATCTAACCCTATCCACTCATACGCTGATGATTCCACCCTTCACCTTTCCATTTGTTACCCGCAACGTCCATTTCAGCAGTTACTTCAACAAACAAGGGATGAGGCTATGGCACACCTAATGTCTGATTTGGCTCGTATCTCTGACTGGGGTAAAAATAATCTTGCTGTTTTTAATGCATCAAAAACTCAGTTCTTTCACCTGTCAACCCGACAAAATCTTCCACAGGATTACCTACTAATGTTTAATAATATCCAGCTTAATCCTGCACCATCCTTGAACATGCTTGGGGTTTCATTCACTCAGAACTTTTCTTGGAAAGATCATATTACATCTTTTGTAAAATCTGCTTGCAAGAGATTAAGTGTGCGAAGCTGACTCCATACCTTCTTTACCCCTGCACAGTTGTTGACTTTATATACGGGTTGTATTCGCCCCTGTGTAGCTTAAAACTCTCATGTATGGGGATGTTCCCCATATACAGCTCATCTCAGTAGGGTGGAGTCAAAGGCTTTTTGTCTCATTAACTCTCCTCCTTTTACTGGCTCCCTTCAACCTCTGTCTCTTCACTGTACTGTTGCATCTTCATCTCTTTTCTATCGCTACTGCAATGGTCACTGTTCCTCTGAACTGTCTACTTGCATCCCTCTACCTACGACGGGTGCGTAGCACCCGTCTAGCAACAGACTTTCATCCCTTTTCTGTCCAGCTCTCTAATTCAAGAGTTAACCTTTACTCCCAGTCCTTCATTCATGTAACGGGTCATTTCTGGAACTGTCTCCCTCTGTCTGTATTTCCTAGTTTCTATGATCCCCATTTTTTCAAACGCAGTGTATCCAGACATCTCGAAATTATCGGATCTTGAATTTGCCCCCGCCCCTTTTTTTTTTCTTTTTGTTCTCGTAAGGAAAGATTTGCGGGCTCCTTCCCATTGGCTCCTTCTTCCTTTCATTAAAAAAAATACAAAATAGATGTCATCGGAGCGAAAGGAAGAAGAACGCTTAATTGGTACCTATCAACTGCACGCAGGCTATTTAGCCAGACAATTAAACTTCGACTGAGGTCTGATCATCCCCTAGAGGTCGATGCCTAACAATCGAATATACATTAAAGTTCAAACTTAAGTTCTGGGTAAAGAGGGATATGTGAGAATGACACTTTGTCCAAGAGTCAGACTAGCCGGAAGATCGATTTTGGGCTCTTCTAGTTGCGAGCTGGACACACAAAGGGTGCGGCCACGCTTGCCCGAAGTAAGATGAAACGAAGCACCTGGTCAGAGCCGCTACAGCAAGAGTGTGAGCATTGGACGGACCCCTGGACCTCGTTTCCTCTTGTCATTCACATGTTTGGAGTAAGCGTGGCCGCATCCTAACACATACACACCGGGTTCCCTGACTGAGGGCTAAATATTCAATGTAGGGTTCCGAACTCTGAAGTGAGATTCCATCCCCAAACGGCAGCCACAAACACAAGGGTTACACCAACACCACACTGCACATCTGACACCACCATTCGCTAGCCCAGCCACCATCACAGCAACAACAGCTTACATCACAAGCATCACAGTTACCGCTACTACCAAACCCAGGGGCGTACCTAGAGATTTGGGGGCCCGGGGGGCTAGGTTCTTTGCGGGGGCCCCCTCCTGGAGGGGGGCCCCGCAAAGAACTTAGCCCCCCAAATGCTCAAAACTTATCTAATATCTCAGCCGGGATTGTTGGGGTGATAAATATATATATTTTAAAATATTAATTAAAATGCTTATAAATTTTCAAGGCTATTGGGGCCCCCCCTCAATTGGGGGGCCCAGGGAGCAGTTTCAGACAGCCCCCCCGCCCCCCCTCAGGTACGCCACTGACCAAACCACACCTCAAATCTGTCATTGCAAATTCGCAGCTAACACAGCAACTACCATAACCAACTCCATAGCTGCTACATTAACAACTTGCTCTCGTGTTCCTGAACTCGATTCTTCTGAATTCTCTACACTCTGGCTTCGGCTTTCCTGTCATTCTCTGACTAAATATATCTGTGCTGTTTACTTATCCCCTGATTCTACTGACTATCAAAAATTCTTTGACTATCTTACTTCTACGATGGAACACATGCTATCCAATTCTCCTTTCTCTGAAATCTCCATTCTAGGAGATTTCAATGTTCACCACCACCTTTGGCTCTCCTCTCCTTTCACGGATCCACCTGGTGAACAAGCCTACATCTTTTCTATCCTTAATGACCTAGAGCAGCTCGAACAGCACCCTACCCGTATCCCTGACCGCCTTGGAGAGAGCTCCAACATACTTGACCTCTTCCTCACAACTAATCCTTCTGCTTACTCTGTTAATCTTTTCTCTCCGTTGGGCTCCTCCGATCACAACCTTATTACCTTAACCTGTCCTATCACTCCGGTACGGCCTGTGGACCCTCGAGGGAAATGTCGTCTGTAGCATTTTGGAGCCGCGGACTGGGAGGCCCTCAGGCAGTACTTCTTTGATTTTCCCTGGAATGATTATTGCTTCTGTGGCCGGGAGCCATCTGAGTGTGCCTTGCGCATTACGGAGGTTATTCTCTCGGGCATGGAAGCAAACATTCCTTTCTCATATCCTTTGACTAACGCAAGAAAGCCTTGGTTTAATCACGCTTGTTCTAATGCTGTCCGCAACAAGGAGAGGGCCTATAAAAGGTACCGGAGCCAACCCACCCCTGAATCACATCATCTTTACGTTTCTGCCCGGAATCGTGCTAAGTCAGTTTTTCGCTCTACTAAAAATAATTTCATCCATACCAAATGCTTTCAGCTCTCCAAGTTGAATTCTTCCCACTCCTCCTGGCACCTTGCCAAAAATCTTTCTAACAACTTTACCTCATCATCCTTCCCACCTCTTTTCTACTTTGATGGTTCTGTAGCTATTTCTTCTACTGATAAAGCAGATCTCTTCGCACAGACTTTCTCCTCCAATTCCACCTTAGACGATTCCGGTGCTGTTCCTCCATCACTTCCCCCCTCTGACTTCCTCATGGCTGACATTAAAATTTCTTCAGTTGATGTATTTTCTGCCATCACTGGCCTCAGTACTAACAAGGCATATGGGCCTGATGGGGTCCCTCCTGTTGTTCTCAAGAACTGTGCTTCTGTGCTTACACCCTACCTAGGCAAACTCTTTCGCCTTTGTCTGTCAACTTGTACCTTTCCTTCTTGCTGGAAGTTTGCTCTCATTCAGCCAGTCCCAAAGAAGGATGACCACTCCCAACCCTCCAACTACCGTCCAGTTGCTTTAATGTCCTGTATTTCAAAAGTTTTCGAATCAATTCTCAATAGAAAAATTTTAAGGCATCTTTCCTATCACAACCTTCTTTCCGATCGTCAGTATGGGTTCCGTCAGGGATGCTCCACTGGCGATCTTCTCACCTACCTTTCAGACTCCTGGTCATCCTCCTTTCGGGACTTTGGCGAAAGCTTTGCCATTGCACTTGACATCTCAAAGGCTTTCGATCGAGTCTGGCATATATCTTTAATTTCCAAACTGCCCTCCTACGGTTTCTATCCTTGTATCTGTGCCTTCATCGCTAGCTTCCTTTCTGGTCGTTCTATAGCCGCTGTTGTAGACGGCCATCGTTCTTCTCCTAGATCTATCAACAGTGGTGTTCCTCAGGGCTCTGTCCTATCACCAACTCTCTTCCTTTTATTCATCAATGATCTTCTAAGCTGTACATCTAACCCTATCCACTCATATGCTGATGACTCCACGCTTCACCTTTCCATTCGGTTCCCGCAACGCCCATCTCAACAGTTGCTTCAACAAACAAGGGATAAGGCTATGGCACACCTAATGTCTGACTTGGCTCGTATCTCTGACTGGAGTAAAAATAATATGGTTGTTTTTAATGCATCTAAGACTCAGTTCTTACACCTATCAACCCGACAAAATCTTCCACAGGTATACCCATTAATGTTTAATAATATTCAGCTTAATCCTGCATCATCCTTGAACATGTTTGGGGTTTCATTTACTCGGGACTTATCTTGGAAAGATCATATTACATCTCTTGTAAAATCTGCTTCCATGAGATTGGGTGTGCTAAGCCGACTCCGCTCTTTCTTTACCCCTTCACAATTGTTGACTCTATACAGGGGTTTTATCCACCCCTGTGTGGAGTACAACTCTCATGTGTGGGGAGGCTCCCCACATACAGCCCTTCCCAATAGGGTGGAGTCAAAGGCTTTTCGTCTCATTAACTCTCCTCTTACTGACTCCCTTTAACCTCTGTCTCTTCGCCGCACTGTTGCATCTTTATCTCTTTTCTATCGCTACTTTAATGGTCACTGCTCCTCTGAACTGTCTGCTTGCATTCCTCCACCTCTACGACGGGCGCGTAGCACCCGTCTGGCAGCAAACTCTCATCCCTTTTCTGTCCAACTCTCTAATGCAAGAGTTAACCGTTACTCCCAGTCTTTCATTTATGCAACAGGTCAGCTCTGGAACTGTCTCCCTCTGTCTGTATTTCCTGCTGCCTATGATCTCCAGTCTTTCAAATGCAGTGTGTCCAGGCATCTCAAAATGATCGGATCTTGAATTTGGCTCTCTATTGTATTTTTTTTTTCTCTTGGAGGGAACTGTTACTGCGGGCTCATGGCCTTTGGTTCCTTCTTCCTCGCATAAAAAAAAAAAAAAAACTACTGCCACCATTATCTCCAAACCATCCCACGTATCTTATCTATCATTACAAGTCCACAGTCATCAGTATAACCACCACAATTATCACAACTATCATCACACCCACAACGCATCCACCACCTACTATTTCACATCATCCACTACACTCCTGCTATCTACGAACTAAAGTGCCCTCATATTTTCATATAAGTAGGCTCCCCGCTTTGTAAGTATTCATTGCTTTCCCTGAGTACCGTATTCTTTTCTCTCATTGACTTGTGATCCTCTTATGCCTTCATATTCCATTCACCCAGAGGAAGTCTTTTATATTATATTGCTGGTATGCCCAATTATATTCTGCTTATGAGATTTTTTCTAACTGGAAGGGTACGACAGTTCCATGTTAAGTTGAATAAAATCGTGTGGATGTAGTAGCTGCGATCTGCTGTCATACGTGGTTAATTCCTATTGCTACGATGTCTTATTTCATCCTTGTTTCAGCCAGATTAGTTTATGAACATTATGAATATAGGATGAATTTGTTAGCGAAGGATTTGAAACGATCTCTATTAATCGCTTCATTACGATGACGTCTTTTCATTTTATTCTTGTTACCACAAAGCAAATCTACTCAACTTAATTGAGACCTTCCGTAGGGAAAGGCTTAGAAACAAGCACCATTAATCCTTTCACTACGAAGCCTTAAAAAAAAAAAATCTTACTACAACTAGATGCTTCTATTTAGCTAAGAGGAGACCTCTCGTAACGAAGTGGTGGAAAAAAGAACACATAGTCTCCTCTCTCCCCTTCCTTCCCCCTAATATGTAATTTACCTTTTTTTCCTCCTGTTCTCTCTCCCATCCTCTTTCATTTTCCCTTTTTTTTTTTCTCTATCCACTCCCATTTGATCTCCCTCCCTTTTGCCATACCCTCCCTCTTCGCTCTTTCACTTCTCCTTTTCCTCTTTCCCTCTTCATTCCTCTCTCCTCATCCCATTTTTATCCAAACCCTTTCTTACTAAGAGTTGTCCTCTCTTATTTCATCTTCTCCCTCTTTCTCTTTTCATGTTTCTTACCCTCCCTCATTCTTCTTCGTATTCACTCTTTGTTTCTTCTCCTGAATCTGTCTCCCCCCCCCCCGCTTTCCTTTTCTTTCCTCTCCCTCTTGTTTTCTTCCCCTCTTCTCCCTCATTACTCTTATTTTTCTTTTCCTTTCCTTTCCACTGTTCTCTTACCTAACACCAGCAAATGTTCTTAGTCCACCTTATCCTTTCCATTACCTTTTCCCTTTGCTTTTTTCCCATCCTCTTCCTCCTCCTCCAATATGCTTCCCGTTCTCTTCACCTCCCTCATATCCTCTTCACTTGTCTCCTTTTCCACTTCCTTTCCTTTCTCCTTCGCGTCTACTTTTTTCCTATCTCAGTTACCTCCTCTTAGTTTCTTCTCCTTTTTACCTTCTTTTCATTCCCTTTCAGATTTCTCCTGCCTATTTCTTCTTGTGCGGAGACTGTTAAGAAAGCCAACAAATTAACTGGGATTCATTGGTAGAGCGTTAGAATATAAATCGAATAATATTATCCTCACCTTATATAATTCTCTAATTCGCCAACATTTGGAGTATTGTGTCCAGTTCTGGTCACCTTGTTCCACAAATGATATAGAGAAATTTTGAAAGAGTTCAACGACGGGTAACCAAAATGATACCTGTCTTGAGAAACAAATCATACTAAAGTCAAACCAGAATATGATGAGCTCTGGGGTGGAGAGGGGGATTAAGTACAGCTCTGTCACATCTTTACCAAAATAAAACCACCCGGTATCCAACGTTTTCTATAATATTTTGAATGAGATAACTCCGCCAAAAATATGCTACCGTACTTTTGTTACGTTTAGTCTTTTTGGTTCCATTAAGGCTATTATCGGCTATTATAGTATAAAAATACAAGCTATAAACAGTCCATGGTGGGTAGTAGGTAAGTGGCCGTGACTGACCCAAACACGCGGGTCACCGGAAACGTGGCACGTGGTCTATACAACGCTGTCACATGTATAGAGTCGTTGTTTATATTCTTATAAAGAAAATAAATCGTTACTATGAAGGTTTTTTTATAGTATATTATATATGGAGTATATCAAGCTAATATAATGTTGTTAATATTTTAACATTCGACAATGTAAAGTTCAAGGTTTAAATGTTTGGCATATGCGCTTTTCTTACCTGCCTCGCCTCATAGCTCATCATACTCTGGTTTGACTATAGGAGAGTTTAGAAGCCCTGAATCTCTTCACCCTAACTAAACCCAGGTTACGAGTAGATTTAATTCAAGTATTTAAAATATCCAAAGGGCACGATAACATGGGTGTTGATAAATACTTCACAGTTGATCACTCAACTTATACAAGAGGCAATGGGCACAAAATGATTTGCAAACGATTCCAGTCGCACGAAGCTAAGCATTTCTTCTTTAATAGAGTTGAAAATATATGGAACAAATTTCCCTCCAGTGTAGTAAACTGTGATACAATACCAGCCTTTAAAGGTCGCCTGGATGAAAATCTGTTGTCTAACCCCTACCTTAATGTGTTTACTCCTAAATAAAACACTTGTGTATATATAAACTTTTTTTTTTTCAGAGCCCGGATCAATTTATCAAATGCAAATATATTATAAGCACAGACCAGGATATGCACAGATAGTCCTTACTTAACGGTCACCACTCTTACTTTCGACCTGTGATGGGCTGTGGATCACTGAGGGTCCTTGTTAGTTTGTAAGTGATCACCATCGGGATTTTTTAATGAACCAAGGGTCACTGCCTCAGAAGGAAACTTGTGTACTTGTCCCGCATGGGAAAGTTCCTTGTCACAATGGAGTGAACTAAGCTGTGGCCTGATTGACTGCTGCCTACCTTAAAAGCGTCAGGCAAGGCTGCCGCACCACCCCTGAACATCCACACAGTGCACTGTGCAATAACAACGCT
Organism: Coenobita brevimanus; assembly: GCF_032717465.1. Taxonomy (NCBI): domain Eukaryota; kingdom Metazoa; phylum Arthropoda; class Malacostraca; order Decapoda; family Coenobitidae; genus Coenobita; species Coenobita brevimanus. The sequence goes on along the minus strand of NC_137056.1, from coordinate 20,523,274 downwards.
GTGTCTACAAATGTCCCGTTAACTCACCGTACACATACATAATGTCGTGACGAAGTTATTTATTATTTGATTATTCATTTTACGTTACTACTTTCTCTTTGAGGTTATTCAAACTGGTAGCTTATAGATAAAGTATTGTAGAATGTAACTTTTCCTTTTCAGTCTTTCCTATGAAATTTCAGTATCAGTTTTTCCCCGCTGCATGATGTTTTTTGTCATTTTTTCCTGCCAGTTTTAACTGAAGGGTTTGGAGGCGGGGGAGAGCGTTCTTGCTTTAATATCCTTATCCTTCAGCATGTAGAATTAGATCTCGTAGTTATAGTCTACTCTGTAACAAATAGCCTCGAAAGGACCATAAGGTCTGTTGCTGTTTGCTTTCCTTTGTACTCTTTTGTACTCCTTTCCTTCCTCTCCTCCCTCCCCTTCCCCTGTCCATTTCCGCTTCCCTCTCCTAAATCCCTCCCTCTCTTTTTCCTTGCTCTCACCTCCGCCGCGTTCTTTTTCCCCCTCTCTAAGTGATTGTCTCCATTCTCTTCTGTCAGATCTAATTATTCTCCCCGCCTCCCCTCCCCCCTTCTCTCTCTCTCTCTCTCTCTCTCTCTCTCTCTCTCTCTCTCTCTCTCTCTCTCTCTCTTACTTTTGTCCTCCTCTTTATCTCCCTTTTCCTTCCCCCCTCTCTCCCTCTCTGTGACCGTTTCGTTCCGCTCTGTCAAATACAGTGCTTTCCTACATCTCTCTCTCTCTCTCTCTCTCTCTCTCTCTCTCTCTCTCTCTCTCTCTCACACACACACACACACACACACACACACACACACACACACACAATATCCTTCTCTCGACCCACAACTGTTAAAAATTAGGACAGCGTTGTCTGGTGTGATAATTGCGGAGGTTGTAGTGGTGGTAGGAGTTGTGGTAATGGGGATTATGGTGGTTGTGGTAGTTGTGGTGGCTGTGGTAGTTGTGAAGGTGATGGTGGTAGTTGTGGTTGTAATTATGGTGGCGGCTATAGTAGTTACGGCGGTGTTTTGGTGGTAGCCAATTTGTGGTCATTGAATGGCTGCGGTGATGGTGATTGTGGTAGTTTCGAGTATGTCTGGCTGTGATCCCATTCCTTCCCTCTCCTTACCCTTTTCTTGCTTTTCGTGTCATATTCTTTTTTCTCCCTTCTACACTCCACTCTCCAACATTCATTTCCCCCTTTATCTTTCTCCTCTTCCTTCTCCTCATTCCTTCGTCTCCCCTTCCCTCCCTTTCTACCTTCTCCCTCTGTCCGTCTTTCCCCCTCCTTTGTCCTCTCTCATTATTCCTCTCCCCTTTTCCTACTTGCCCGTGTTTTGTATCGTTCAGCGTCCAACAGTGTGAAAAAAAGCATGGTAATTGCAACTGACCAAAACAACTATTGAAGCGATGCCATTAACACTGACAACAACATCGATGACAACAATACGAGGAAAAACTTGAAGAACACCACCACCAACAACAAAGATACGAGTAACATAACACTAACAACAATTGCATCACTTACACCAGCTCCACTGCCACTGAAAACAACAGCAATAGCATCATCATCATCATTACCACCTCTAACAACAAGCACCAACTACACCAGCTATCAGCATCAAACACTACCATCACGGCAACCACCAACGCTATCACCACCACAAACAAACTTGCCAGAACCACAAGAAAATCAGCACTACTTCCACCACCACACCACACCCCCACCACCATACCACACGACACCATGCCGCCACCACCACCATACCACACGACAGCAAGCCACCACCACCACCACATCATAACGACCAGGACACCACCACACCCCCAACACAACACACCGCCAACCACACCAGCATAGACCCGTGGTATAACAATACTTGTTATATCATATGTAATATTGTGGTTGTGTTTGTGCTGGCGTCAGATATGGTATGCTCATCATGAAGGTATGCACTATAAATACCCATCAACTCGCACATCCACACCTTCACTACATACCATCATTTTGCGCTTCCTTTCCATTCCCTTTTCTTCTTTCTTTTATCTTCCCTTAATTTCCATCTGTTGCGTTCCCATTTGTATCTTTTCGTTCCCTTCCATTTCATCTTCTTTTCCTTTCCCTTACCTTCTCTTCTTCCTTGTTACACAAGGACCCTGTCTTTACCCTCTTCCTTTATTTTGTCCTTCCCTTCCCAATCTTTCCCTTCTGTTTTGATCTTCCTCTCTACCCTTTCATTCATTTTCAGTAAAATCTGACCTACCAATCTTTACTCCTTCATTTATTTGCCCTTCCCTTGTCATCCTATTACCCTCATTCCTTCCTTTCCCTTCTTATCCCATTCCTTTCCTTCCGTTACCTTAAATCCCCTTTTCTTCCCTCCTGTTTTGTGCTTGCAGTTATTTCTTTCTGTTTAATTATTCCCTCCCTTTGACTTCATTTTTCTTCTCTGCTATATATATTTCTATTAATTTTTTTTTTTTATTATTCTTTTTCCAGTTCTATTTATGCCCTTCCTCACCCTCTCTCTCCTTCACTACTATGAGGTCTTGTTCATAGCATTACCGCCACGGGACTATTCAGATTACCTGAAACTCTCGTGCTGACGGGATAAAAAGAACAAATGCTGGTTTTCTCTCCAGTACGGCGGTTTTATTTTCTCATTTCGCTCTTGCTGCTGCTAGACAATTATTCAGCAAAGGATTGACATCTCTTAATGAAGATTTTGTGTGTAGTCCGGTCTTTACTAACTGCTTGGCTGGTGTGGACTAACTTGCTGATTGTCTTCAGGGTAATACCACACGGCTTTGTTCAGCTGCGACAAAGTCGTGGGGTTAGAGGCATGAAAGTGGTCTTGATGAACCTCTTCAGCACGGTTATGTATTTTGTGTTTGAACTCCGATGACGAAGTTTTTCTTTTTTAACTGTATATTTCGGATCATCAGATGATTCGATGCCACTTAAGAAGGGTGCCAAGTAGTGAAAGGGACAACTGAGAGGTGGATATAACCCCTGAGGTTTGAAGAATATCTCTCGAGCTGAATAAAATCGTCTGGAGGGAGCAAAATTAAAAAAAACAAAAAAAGTCACTGGGTTGAACGGGTTAATCTTGGTACCTTTAGACGACTGTATTATTATTATCAGTGTTACTGGTATTATCACTATTATTATTATTATTATTATCATCGTCATTATTATTATTATTATTATTATTATTATTATTATTATTATTATTATTATCATTATTATTATTATTATAAGTATTCTTATCATTGTTATTATTATTATTCATTTACTGTGGAATTCTGTTGCTGCCACGGAGTTAGAAAAAGCTATTGCACATTACTGTGAAAGGTTTCCCCGAAGCTAAACAAAATCGTCCAGTTGTTGCAAGAATTTAATGAAGAGAACGTCCTCAAGGTGAAGGGGTTTATTCTTCCTCTGTTATGATTGTTTTGCTTCAGTTCAGGCCAACACCAGGTGATTTTGCTGAGCTGAGGGATATCCTGCCAGATAAAGGGTTAATGGGAGGATGAGCATGATGAAAGTTTATGTGGCGACCATATTGCCTGGCCCAAGGATAAAGTGATTACATTTAAGTGAAAGTGTGTGTGTGTGTGTGTGTGTGTGTGTGTGTGTGTGTGTGTGTGTGTGTGTGTGTGTGTGTGTGTGTGTGTGTGTGTGTGTCCGTCCTCGCTCGTGTGTGTGCCTGTGAGTGTATTTACAAACATCTGTTTAGCAGTCTTTTCGTTGGATGGAAAAAAATAATGGCGGAATCCTTCTGAAAATTTGTGAGGATGTTGCATTTGAGTCAAGGATGAAGTTATTACAGTAGCCGTGCATTCTTCCCTCTGCCCTTCCTCCCGTCGCTTCTCCACTCTCTCTCCCCTTCTCCTCCCTCTTTTATCCTAATCTTAGTCTCATGTTTCCTCTTACTTTTTTCCTTTATTCTCTCTACTACTTCTCTATCTTTATCATCCTGTCCATTCCCTTCATATTTATTTCCTTTGTCCTCTCTCTCCCTCTATTCCCTTATCATACACCATTTTTTTGCCAGGTTTCCCTCTTCCTTCCCCTTCCCTTCTCTTCCTTCCTTCTCTCCAATCTATCCTCCTCTTTTTATGCCTTTCAGTTTATCCTGCTACCTTCCTCTCCTCACTTGCCTTCACCCCTTCCCTGACTTCCTCGCGCTTTTAACCCTCCTCTCATTTCTTCTTTTCTTCTTCCATGCTTCCCGTTTCTCCGTATTTCCCCCCATTCTATCCTTTTCCCTTCATTGTCTGTTTTCCTCCTTTTCCTTTCACCTTTTGAGTCATCTCTTTTATGTTTTTATTATTTTCCTTTCTTTCCCTCCTTTTCAGCTCACCTCCCTAGGTTCACTCATTTTCCTCTAGCGCTCCGTTTCTACCGCTCTTTTCCGTCCATTCTCTTTCTTATCCTTCCCTTCCCTTCCGCTTTTCCTCCCTTTTCCTTCGTCTTCTTCTTCGTCTTAGTCTTCTTCTTCTTCTTCTTCTTCTACTACTTCTTCTTCTTCTACTTCTTCTTCTTCTTCTTCTTCTGGTCCCTTACTACTTCCCTCCTTTCCCCTCCCTCCCTTCTCTACATTTTCCATTTTCCTTCCTCCCCCACCGCTCCTCCTCCTCCTCCTCCCTCCCCATGCCCCTAATCAATACAGCTGAACTCGTATGACCTCTCTCACTGGCCCATGTCCCCCTTCTACCTCACTCGCTCACTTTTTCTCTATCTTTACGCCCCCATTGCTTGCTCACTTGCCTAAATTCTCTCTCTCTCTCTCTCTCTCTCTCTCTCTCTCTCTCTCTCTCTCTCTCTCTCTCCCCTTATCTGACCTCTTTTACTCACTGACCCTTCTGGCACTTCTAGCTCACTCGTTCACTTGCTCACTTTTTCTCTATCTTTACACTTTCTTCACTTCCCTGCATGCTTGCTTACTTACCGTACATCTCTCTCTCTCTCTCTCTCTCTCTCTCTCTCTCTCTCTCTCTCTCTCTCTCTCTCTCTCTCTATTGCCAGACGCCTTAATTCCGTATGGGGTGGCCACAGACACATCGCCTCCACGTCGCTCTGTTCTCTTCCATTTGGCTGCCATACCTTCAGCTCACATCCCTCTCCTTCATATATCCCCCACTCCTTCCCGCCATCTCATCCTTGGTCATTCCTTCCTCTTTACCTCTCTCCTTTTCTCCTCCCTTCTCTCATTCACCCCTACTAATTTACTCCTCATTCCCCTTCTTGATGCTTTTTTCTACATTTTCATCTCAGTTTTCGCTCACTTGCCCACATTCACTCATCTTCCTTCCTTGCCTGCTCACTTGCCTACTTTCCCTCGCACTGATACTCTCGCTGCCTCATTTGATCTCTCTCCGAACTCCATATTGATCGCATTTTCTCCCCATGTCTCCATTAGTCTCCATTTTTACCCACTTTATCTCCCTCTCTTTTGCTGTTCTTGCATATCTCTCATTGTTTCTTTCCCCTCTTACACACTTTTCACACATTTTGTATTTATTTGTTCACTCTCTCACGCACAGCTCACCCTCGCATATTCTCCTACTCATATTCTCATTTCATTTCTACCATTTTCTTGTTCACTTTGCCACTTCTGCCAATCTGCTTACTGACTCTAACTACAGAATATCCATTCTTGCATGTTTTCTTACTACAACCCCTTCTAGCTCACTCTCTCACTCTCTCTCTCTCTCTCTCTCTCTCTCTCTCTCTCTCTCTCTCTCTCTCTCTCTCTCTCTCTCTCTCTCTCTCTTATTACTTTTCCTCAGTCATTCTTTTATCACGTTTTTTCAATTCCTTCTTTTGTGTACTTCCTCTCCCCCCTCCCCCTCTCAGTTTTCAGGATGTCCTCAAACGTTTCTCTCTGTTTCTCATTTTCATTCTTCTTCTTTTTCTACTTTAAAACTATAACACTACCTTTTCCTATTAATTGTTTCTCTTTTCTCTGGTCTCGACTATTATGTATCGTACTAGGGATGTAACATCTGCGAGCAAATGCATGAAATTTATCAGTGTGTTGTGCATTTATGTAAATACCTTCATTGGCTTGTATTTGTAATTCGACTTAAAAAAAAAAATGCAGAACATAGAGGCCAGAAGGCACGTTTGTGTTGAGCTGGCCCCGCACCGTAGCCATGTTCACAGCCAATGGTTGTTTTGGCGGCTTCTGGTTCCGCACTCATCTTTTCGTGGCTTTCCGGCCGTCATTTTATTATTTTCAGGCTACAGAATCATAACAGAGAATTAGAAATATCTGGGAATGGCATTTCGCGACAGCATATCCAGGTACACATGCATGTTAGGTTTCAGGCCAGTCGACCCATAAATGCAATCGTTAAACCATGACATTAAACGTTAGTAAAAACAACGAGAAAATCAAAACCAAGAAGACTCCGAGAGAGAGAGAAAAAGATCCTTAGAAGAAATATAAATATCTACCTATCCTTACTGGTCTGTACGTACCTTTTTCCCTCTCTCTCTCTCTCTCTCTCTCTCTCTGTGTGTGTATATATATATATATATATATATATATATATATATATATATATATATATATATATATATATATATATATATCCTCCAAATCCTACATTGCCCCATGAGGAGCGTAGGAGCCGTGGCTAGGCAGTTAGTCCCGACATTAAAGATGAGAGTGACCAGCCTCACTCATCCCTGAGTGGCATTACATGAGCAATCAACCCCAACCTCCCCTTGGATATAAACCTTCACCGGCTCAATCCGATTGGAGCGCAATCATTACCCACTAAACCACCAGGCGCCAAAATTTGGTTATATGGTTGCCACCCAGCGTAGTAAATGGTTTCCTGGTGTACAGGAAACCGTTTGGCTTGTCACTCAGTGTAGAGTCACCCACAGGTAGAAGGAAGAGGAAAGAATGAAGGAAAGAAAGAGAAGAGGGAGTGTAAAGTCACCCATAGGCATAAGGACAAGGAGAGAATGAAGGAAAGACAGAAGAGGATGGAAGGAAAGAAGGATGGAGGGATGGAGGAGAGGAAAGGGCAGACACCCGAGAGCAACACAACATCAAGTGAGTGGATGGTGAGCGCCCCCACTTACCACCAAATATATATATATATATATATATATATATATATATATATATATATATATATATATATTTATATATATACTATGTGTGTGTGTGAGGTGGAGGGGGGGGAGAGGGAGGGGGAGACCAAGGATGAGATGGAGGGATGGAGTGGAGAGGTATATGAGAGAGGGGTGGTATGAGGTGGAAGCAGGGCAGTAAAATGGCGGGGGACAGGACGACATGGAGGCGAATTATTTGTGGCCACCCATTACGGGATTAGGGCGTCTGGCGATAGATAGATAGATGGTCTGTATACTTATATACTTCTCTCAGTTTCTCCTTCATTTCATGTCTTTTATCTTTTCCAGTTTCAGCGACATCATGACGTAGCTAACAACAGTATTGTCATCAAGTTTGTTTCGATGTATGTAGGTTCTGTAGATAATAAACATGCATGCATGTACCCTAGCTCCAGAAAGTATCGGTGCATACTCTTGTTTGAACATTTTGAGACCAGCGACGATAGGTATTGGGATGTGCCGGTAGATCCGGCATGATGTTGGCAGCCCTGTACTCCTGCTGAGTTGCCAGCGTTTATAAAGGACACACATTTTGTCGTACCCATTCCACACGATTGTAATTACACAAATATCTATATGAAAGGATCCACACATTGGCCAACCCTCCCGACATGTCACGAGTTGAAGTTATCTTTTCGGTAGTCGTCGATCACACCCTGCACCGATACTTTCTGGAGCTAATGTACATTCGCAGTCCAAAGAAAGTATCCAGGGCTTGTCAGTGCCGTGGCCAGGAAACCAAGAAAGGTCTGGTGTTCATAAACAGCTTCAAACCCCCTACCCTCCTCCTCCCTCCTTCCATATGAACTAACAACACCTCCCTTGATCGAGAGGTAATTCAGTCCTTTGCTTCACGGCTTCAAACACACACACACACACACACACACACACACACACACACAGGGAGAGAGAGATGTATGATAAAATAAGGAAAGAAGACAGGTCACTACGAGCTTGACTCAGTCCTGCTAAAAAATAACACCCTCTCAGTTTTCTACAGCGTTAGTGTAATTTATGTAATTCAGTAAGTAGAAATATCAGTGTCAGAGGTGACGCGTGTTCAACCCTAAGCTAAATAAAACTGTCAGTCAGTAGCAGGAATAAAAAAACTACAGTTTACTTCCTGAATGAACAACGGTGTCTGGAGAGTGTCTGTCTGTTATTCAGTATGTCTACATAATTATGTTTTACGTCTTCCTAATCGGGAGAATCGTATTTTTATTAAGCTAAATAAACTCATCTGGCAGTTACAATAATATATTAGCAATTAATATGAAATGATTGTTCCAGTTAATTTGATAAATATTTCGGCAACTGTCTGCTTCACTATCATTCTGTTTACCTCTTTGTCTTTCACGTCTTCATCTACAGAAAGAGTTTATTCTCACTTATG
>NC_137056.1:20404722-20509722 GCF_032717465.1 Coenobita brevimanus | reverse complement strand
AGTAAACTGTAGCACCAGTCTAGCAGGGCAGTACTCCAGAGGTGGATGGAAAGCTGATGACAGGGAGTGTTGGAGCTCCCGTTTCATCAGCCCTCAGGACTAGTTCCTGACCATCCCCCTTTGCTGAACTTTTTCAGTGACTCAGTTACACAGAGAGTAGGCCAGCATGCTCTCCAGTACAAATTTCTCTAACTATCTACACCAAACTACATCCACAGTACACACTACACTTCCTTTTCAAAATTTAACTCAAATGGCGTCTCTTTACCAAGCCTCGGAGTCCCCAGGGGGGGGGGGACCATAAATGCCACCACCATCCGCCCCTCTCCCGGTGATGACTCGAGGTGCCTGGAACCACTGTCTGACTCTCTTCTTCATTTCTGCAATATTCGCGGCCTTTCCTCTAACTTTCGCTCTGTTGAGCACCACCTCTCCTCCTCTAAACCTCACCTTCTTTTTCTAACGGAGACTCAGCTGTCTGAGGCAACTGACAGCAAACCCTTTTCTGTATCCTCCTACTTTCTCTATACTCATTTCAAAGCCAAAGGTGGCTGTTGTGTATATATACGCAACGACTTATCTTGCTCTCGTGTTCCTGAACTCGATTCTTCTGAATTCTCTACACTCTGGCTTCGGCTTTCCTGTCATTCTCTGACTAAATATATCTGTGCTGTTTACTTATCCCCTAATTCTACTGACTATCAAAAATTCTTCGACTATCTTACTTCTACGATGGAATACATTCTATCCATTTCTCCTTTCTCTGAAATCTCCATTCTAGGAGATTTCAATGTTCACCACCACCTTTGGCTCTCCTCTCCTTTCACGGATCCACCTGGTGAACAGGCCTACATCTTTTCTATCCTTAATGACCTAGAGCAGCTTGTACAGCACCCTACCCGTATCCCTGACCGCCTTGGAGAGAGCTCCAACATACTTGACCTCTTCCTCACAACTAATCCTTCTGCTTACTCTGTTAATCTTTTCTCTCCTTTGGGCTCCTCCGATCACAACCTTATTACCTTAACCTGTCCTATCACTCCGGTATGGCCTGTGGACCCTCCAGGGAAACGTCGTCTGTGGCATTTTGGAGCCGCGGACTGGGAGGCCCTCAAGCAGTACTTCTTTGATTTTCCCTGGAATGATTATTGCTTCCATGGCCGGGAGCCATCTGAGTGTGCCTTGCGCATTACGGAGGTTATTCTCTCGGGCATGGAAGCATACATTCCTTTCTCATATTCTTTGACTAACGCAAGAAAGCCTTGGTTTAATCACGCTTGTTCTAATGCTGTCCGCAACAAGGAGAGGGCCTACAAAAGGTACCGGAGCCAACCCACCCCTGAATCACATCATCTTTACGTTTCTGCCCGGAATCGTGCTAAGTCTGTTCTTCGCCCTACTAAAAATAATTTCATCCATACTAAATGCTCTCAACTCTCCAACTCGAATTCTTCCCGCTCCTTCTGGCACCTTGCCAAAAATCTTTCTAACAACTTTACCTCATCATCCTTCCCTCCTCTTTTCTACTCTGATGGTTCTTTAGCTATTTCTTCTACTGATAAAGCAGATCTCTTTGCACGGACTTTCTCCTCCAATTCCACCTTAGACGATTCCGGTGCTGTTCCTCCATCACTTCCCCCCTCTGACTTCCTCATGGCTGACATTAAAATTTTTTCAGTTGATGTATTTTCTGCCATCACTGGCCTCAGTACTAACAAGGCATATGGGCCTGATGGGGTCCCTCATGTTCTTCTCAAGAACTATGCTTCTGTGCTTACATCCTGCCTAGGCAAACTCTTTCGCCTTTGTCTGTCAACTTGTACCTTTCCTTCTTGCTGGAAGTTTGCTCTCATTCAGCCAGTCCCAAAGAAGGGTGACCATTCCCAACCCTCCAACTATCGTCCAATTGCTTTAACGTCCTGTATTTCAAAAGTTTTCGAGTCAATTCTCAATAAAAAAATTTTAAGGCATCTTTCCTATCACAACCTTCTTTCCGATCGTCAGTACGGGTTCCGTCAGGGACGCTCCACAGGCGATCTTCTCACCTACCTTTCAGACTCCTGGTCATCCTCCTTTCGGGACTTTGGCGAAAGCTTTGCCATTGCACTTGACATCTCAAAGGCTTTCGATCGAGTCTGGCAAAAATCTTTAGTTTCCAAACTGCTCTCCTACGGTTTCTATCCTTCTATCTGTGCCTTCATCGCTAGCTTCCTTTCTGGTCGTTCTATAGCCGCTGTTGTAGACGGCCATCGTTCTTCTCCTAGATCTATCAACAGTGGTGTCCCTCAGGGCTCTGTCCTATCACCAACTCTCTTCCTTTTATTCATCAATGATCTTCTAAGCTGTACATCTAACCCTATCCACTCATACGCTGATGACTCCACCCTTCACCTTTCCATTCGGTACCCGCAACGCCCATCTCAACAGTTACTTCAACAAACAAGGGATGAGGCTATGGCACACCTAATGTCTGACTTGGCTCGTATCTGTGACTGGTGTAAAAATAATATGGTTGTTTTAATGCATCTAAGACTCAGTTCCTACACCTATCAACCCGACAAAATCTTCCACAGGTATACCCACTAATGTTTAATCATACTCAGTTTAATTCTGTATCATCCTTGATCATGCTTGGGGTTTCATTTACTGGGGACTTATCTTGGAAAGATCATATTACATCTCTTGTAAAATCTGCCTCCAAGAGATTGAGTGTGCTAAGCCGACTCCGCTCTTTCTTTACCCCTGCACAATATTGTTGACTCTAAACAGGGGTTTTATCCGCCCCTGTGTGGAGTACAACTCCCATGTGTGGGGAGGCTCCCCACATACAGCTCTTCTCAATAGGGTGGAGTCAAAGGCTTTTCGTCTCATTAACTCTCCTCCTCTTACTGACTCCCTTCAACCTCTGTCTCTTCGCCACACTGTTGCATCTTTATCTCTTTTCTATCGCTACTTTAATGGTCACTGCTCCTCTGAACTGTCTGCTTGCATTCCTCCACCTCTACGACGGGCGCGTAGCACCCGTCTGGCAGCAAACTCTCATCCCTTTTCTGTCCAACTCTCTAATGCAAGAGTTAACCGTTACTCCCAGTCTTTCATTTATGCAACAGGTCAGCTCTGGAATTGTCTCCCTCTGTCTGTATTTCCTGCTGCCTCTGATCTCCAGTCTTTCAAACGCAGTGTGTCCAGGCATCTCAAAATGATCGGATCTTGAATTTGGCTCTCTATTGTATTTTGTTTTTCTCTTGGAGGGAACTGTTACTGCGGGCTCATGGCCTTTGGTTCCTTCTTCCTCGCATAAAAAAAAAAAAGTATGACGGCAGTGTTTGTTGTTAACGACGTTGAGAGAGAGAGAGAGAGAGAGAGAGAGAGAGAGAGAGAGAGAGGTGGGAGACTCGAAACATCGCCACTTGCGACACTGACCGCGCTATTGAGGAAGAGACAATGAGATATGGAGAGAGAAACAGAGAGCCATTAAAACAAGAGGCAGAGAGAGGGGCGACAGTGGGGTAGAGAGAGACAGAGAGGACAGGTAGCTAGGGAATTATAGGGACAACACCTCTGGCGACACACTGACCGCCGCTACTGAAAAGGTGGGCGATGGGAGGACAGGGGCAGGTTAGCTTGGATATTAATGATTATACTAGCGCAAGTTAGGTTTACGTGGGCTGGGTTTCGTCATGTTATGGTGGGTTAGGACATGTCAGGTTAGGTTAGGCGTGGTTCGGTTTGGCCATGTTGTATTGTACTAGGCTGGGGCGTTTTCTGTTCTCTTCTGTTGTGGTTTGCTGGGTTAAGCTAGGATTGGGTTAGGTTGGGACTGGGTTTGTTTTTTAATGCCGTCAGTTCGACGGCGACGGCGGCGACGGCGTACCACACACCTCCACATACCTCGACGCTGACATCCATCATCCATACTGAATATATGCACTGGCTATCTCCATACAGGACTGGATTGCTGGCAACAGTGGGGGTGTTTTTGCGACATGTAGATGGGTCTTACGGCAGATCAATCTGTTTTAAGGAAATTCAAATCCTTAAACTATTTCCTCCCCCAGTGACGGGCCCAGTCGGGATTTGAACTAGCGTCCATCAGGCTTTGATTTTCCAGGAATGGTTGGTTAAGACAGGATGGGATAGTTGATGATGCGATACGATAAGATGATAGAGTATTGAATAGGGTAGGATAGGATCGGTTGGCAGAAGAGGAGAAGAGAGGAGAGAAGAGGTTAGAATAACATTGGACAGAATACATTATAACAGGATAGGATAGGAAAGGAGTGGAGAGGACAGGAGAGGCGAGGATGGGATAGAATGGGTAGGATTAGAAGGATAGGATAGTATTGGCTAGGGTAAGATAAAATATGAGAGACAGTGAAACAATAGGATAAGTTAGAATAGGTTAGACTGAGTTAAGTTAGGTTGGGGAGTTACAAATTACTCAGATTTAGATACGCAAGAGAAACAGTACAACAAATATTTCTGATTCGAATAACATAGGAGATGGATTTACTGGAGTAACTTCCATTAGGCCTCATTCTTGTTCAGGTATGTGTTAAATCTAGCTCAACGACGTTTAGGTTAGGTTACTTTAAGTCAGCGGGATAAAATACACTAGACCAGGAAAGATTACTTTAGGACTGGTTAGGTTAGGTTTGGTTAAGACAGGTAAGGCTTGATTTTATGTTGTGGTTTCGGCATGAGACTGAGGAAAAGAGAGCAATCTGGGTAAGGTAAGAAAGATATAGACTTAATGAAGGTATTATACCAGGACTTCATTAAGACATGCTTAAATATCAACTCTAGCTCGCTGCAAGTTAGGAGGGAACACCAGTAAACCTTTCAGTATAAGGAGCCTGATTGTCCTTCTTTCCACCTTATGATTGTTCTTAGTGTATGATATCTCTGAATGGAGGTATTAAACATAGCCTTTCTACTCATTTATCCTTGCTGCCACCAGACTTTTTTTTTTCAGCTTAAGCAGGAACTCTCTGCCTGAATGAATAAACATCATTTTTACCATGCGTTGCGCTATGATGACGTCTTTTATGCTTATTCTTTATATCACAAAACTTTATTCGTTAACTCTTCTATCCCATGACGTATTTGTAAATTTTATTCATTCTACCTCCAGATGCTTCTATTCAGCTTCGGAAGCATTTGTAGAAGGGAACGAGTTAATCAAAACTATATCGACCCCCTCCCCCCCAGTTTGAAAAGCTTCCACTAAGCTCAGTAAAATCGTCTGGAAGAAGCAAAAATTAATGATGAAATATTTTAGGGGACTGCAGGACATAAGGAGGACCTCCCTGTGTGAAGGGATTTAATATTCTCCCTATCGGCTCTTCCCTAACGATGATTTCTTACTTATAAAACACACACACACACACACACACACACACACACACACACACACACACACACACACACACACACACACACACAAACTCAGTTGTGGACTTGCAGGTCAGATATTTTAAGGTTTGGGTCACGTGATCCAATTGTCGTTTTCGTGACTGACCCCCTTCCCCTTTACCTCTTACTCCTTCTCCTTCCTCTCTGCTCCCTTCATCACTTTCCTTTCCCCTTCCCCTCCCTCGACCCATCCCGCTTTCCTCCGTCTTCTCCCTCCTTCTCCTTCCCTTTCCATTCCCTCTTGCCTCTTCGTTAATAATCCAGAGAGGGCGAGGGGTAGTGTAATCGAAACATATGTGGCACACAGCTAAGAGGTCCCGGATTCAATCCCGGGAACGGTCAGACTCCTGAGCAAAATGTTTCCCCTATGTCCTCGTTTACCCAGCCCTGCAGTTTTGTATCTGGCTATAAATTCTATTGTTGTGTGTTGTACTGAAGGGGGGACTGTGACTTGGTAAAATTCTCTCTCTTAACGACTCTCATGTAGTTGGTAGACGTAAATCCTGAGCTTTCTTCATTTTCTCGTTCTCTTTCTTCCTTTCTTCATTCTCTTCTTCTTTTTCTTCTTCATCATCATCATCTTCTCTTCTATATTTTTCTTTCTCTCTTCTTTACCCTTTCTGCATTCTTCAGTCTCCTCCCACCCTCATCTTCCCCCTCCCGTTCCCTTTACCTTTCATTTCTCAATCCTGTTCACTCCAGCTTAATTCTTTAATCCCTCTTTTCAAAGGAGTACAAAGGAAAGAAAACAACGACTGACCTGTTAGTCCTTTCTTGGCTGTTTGGTATAGAGAAGGTCATACCTAACAAAAACTATTCCATCAGCTAAAGACAAAGATAGAAATGAAGGAAGGCTACCCCTCCCCCCACCAAACCCTCCAACCGAAATCGGCAGGAAATAGTGAGAAGAACCACCATGCAGCATAGAACATTTTTCATGGAAATTTCATAGGACAGAGGGAAAGGAAATCTTGCTCTACACTACCTACCTGAAAAGGAAAGTAACATTAAGTCAACAATATTGATATTGTTTTGTGGGTTGTATCATCCTGGCTCAAAATATATATATATATATATATATATATATATATATATATATATATATATATATATATATATATATATATATATATATATATATATATACTATAAAAATGTATTCTTTAGAAGTGAACCTACTTAGCTGGCGGTTGGAAAACAGGTGCTTAACCAAGTAACCTTTAAAGTCCAGTACTGTATCACAGTTTACTACACTCGAGGGCAGTTTTGTTTCATATATTTACAACTCTGTTAAAGGAGAAATTCCTAGCTTCAAGAGGTTGGAATCGTTTGCCGATTATTTTATTCCCATTACCTCTAGTATAATTCGAGTGATCAACTGTGAAGCATTTATCGATAGCTATACTATGGGTTTTTTGAATATTTTAAATACTTGTAACCTGATTTTAGTTAAGATAAAGATAATTAGGGCTTCCAAACGCTCCTCGTATAGTTTATTTCTAAATCTAGGTCTCATTTTAGTCACCCTTTGGTTCACTTCCTCAAGTTTCTCTATGTCTTTTTTGTAATAAGGCGACCAGAACTGGACAAATACTATAAGTGTGGGCATACTATAGAATTATACAAGCTGAGGATGGTGTGTCTTAAATCTAAATTCGAAAGCTATACCGATGAATCCGTTCACTTTGCATTCTTAACAGTCTTCATACCCTGTTTGATAAGTCCTAAGTCTTCTTCATGAACTACTTTATTTAGTTGAATATTGTTCATAGTGTAAATGACTTTTTTTTTTTTTTATATCCAGTGTTTAGCACTTTGAATTAAAAAATATTAAAGTCCACCTGCCAGATCTAGGCCCAAATAACAGTCCATTGATGTCACTCTGATTTGCCTGCCTTTGTAAAAATGTGTCTGTTCTGTTTCCAGCTTTAGTATCATCAAATATGGATATTTTGCAAAATAAACTAACATATTTATCGTTTATGAACATTATAAACAGAATAGGACCCGATACTTAGCCCTGTGGCATTCCACTTGCCCCCTCCTGTTTCTTCCTCACCCCGTAATTCTCACATTACAGTTCTCTTTCCTTTCCCATTTCCGATATTGCTCCTTCTCCTTTCCTCTTCTCTTTTTGCTCTTTCCCCTGCCTCCGCCAACCACCTTTCTTTACCACTTCACTCTCTCCTTTTTAAAGCCAGGAACATTGGCTCAAAGTCGAAGGGAACCTGGGAAAAAATTTGAGAAAGTTGATTTTTTTCAGGAAAGGTACTTGGAAGCATGCTACGTCAAAATCAACAAACATTCTAAACATTCCACATGAGCTAGCCGTGTGAGACGAAAATCAAATATGGCCACAAAAGGCATGGGACACTTACATATAGCTTTGCAACCTCTTTCTAGGGGTTTTTGTGTATAAGAGAACTATTTTTACCATTATTTCAATTATTTATTGACGTATGTTCAAGATATGATTAAGGTAATGTACTATTTTAAACAAAATGTTAAATTCAACACATTTAAAGCACTAACTTTTGCCAGCAGCAGATATTGAACTACATCTAAATAAAACATTGTTTTAGTATCATAGCTAGTTATGGTCACAGTTATAGCATGGGGACTCAGTATCTTCTCCGTCAGGTGGGCATCAATTAGCACAAGATTGGCCAATACACGAGGAACACATAGGTGTTCAGTAGAGTCCTGGTTTCCTACATTTGCATCTCTTGCCACACATTTGTTTACACCCACATGAGACAGCTAGAAGAACATGCTTTGTTGTTACTAGTCTATTAGTCAAAATGTTATTGAGCATTCCACTTTGAAGCTCACAACCCCAGTCCGTAGGATGTAGATCCTTAACATTGCCCAATCACTCTTGACCTGCGAAGTAGACTTGCTATCAGTGGTAGTTTGCAGCCAAGGATGTGAGAGGTAGTCTCTGAAGTTGGAAGCTGCTGGATGCTTTGCTCATCCTCTGCATATACTGCACAAGTCTCAGCTTATGAGGTGTTGTACATGTCGGATTTACATTATATAACTTCAGTAAGAATATTTTCCCCACTCTGGCTACTTCTTCGTGGCTGGCATCCCTCTTCTTAATCATATCGAACGTCCTCCAATCCTCGCTTTCCAAGACTGTCATGGCCTTCTTTTTGCCAATGCCATATATGGCAGAGACTGTGTCACATCCGGTGATAGCGTGTGCTATCAATATGTGCTTTGGGGTGTGTGGATGCATTGTCTCCAGGATGCTGTGTATGCTATAAATGAAAATTCTTGCATACTGCACATAGATATTGTCTGTTCTGGTCCGATCAGCCAGCATGATAAGCAGATCTGTATCCTTTGCCACAGGTACAGCAGGTCGTGCGATATTCCCAGCAAATACCAATTCTGTGCTACTTATTATGTGGTGAGCATAAGCCTGACTTTGACAGCAAACAACGCCTACAGATGTAAGCCGGTCTTTCAGCTTACTGATTAACCGTGAATTGTTGTTACGATCTGCTAAAATGGAGCGTCCATTGCCCGTGACTGATGTGCAGAAATCAAACTCTATGTCTGCAGAGGCATTTTGATAAGTGTGGCGGTTGTCTTCAGTTACCTTGGTTGACAGGGTAAGATTTGTGTAGCCATCAAAGCAGACAGTGCATTCTTTGCCATAGTTATTGATAATGTGATTCACATAGCTGTCACACACATCACCATATGTGCAGTCCACAGGCCATGTCACATTTTGCAGGAATGTCCTCCATCCACTACATGGTATAGGTTTTTAAGAGCTTCTTTGGATATTGGGACTACTAGAGCTTTCAGCACCTTGACAAGACCACTTTTGTTGTTTTTGCGCATTTTACCCTTGTCAAATAGTGCTTGTGGCTGTTTGCTAAACTCATGTTTAAGGTGATACTCCATATTTGGTCGGTTCATTATCACACATGTGACCCGCATGAAGAGGAGTGTGAGGTCTACCATAAAGTCTTTGCCACGGACAGTGGCAGTACAGGTTGCAGTACCAATAGATAATTATAATATTGTCACTCCTTTTGAGTTTAACATCAGTGTAGTTCAGGCCAGTGATATGTGCAGCTACCTCCTCACTCGATTTGACCGGACAATCTGCATTAACTCAAATAGATGCCATGACTCCATTATTAAAGCAGACCAGTCTCTCGCGGTATTCACCTGTGAAGGCAAATGGCGAATGGTGTGATGGGTAATTCCGGAAGGTGAGAAAGTGTCTGCTATCACACACATTTGTGGATTCCTGAAGGTCTGTGTGTTTTCTGGTGTCGACTGACCCTGAAGGCCTCCACCTTGGTTTCCTCCGAAGCCCTCGCCCATCGTGAAAACGGATTTGTCAGTCATGGTTGTACCCGGCCTCAGTTGCCACAAAATCACCAACATTTTTAATGCGTGTATATACAAACTCTTCCTAGCTATCAGCCCGCTCAATCGCCTTGGCTGCAACAGATAATAATAGTTCACTTGTTGCTGCTTCGTGAGTCGCCTCACGTTGGTCCTTTGGTTGTTTGGCGATCTTACAATAGTCCACATATTTCCCACAGCACAGACAGTCTTGTTACGTGAACAGCCGGTGATTTTCTTATGCACTTGTCTCACCGATTCTTCTGACTCTCTTTTTCCCTCTTTTATGTATGATGGCATGATGTACCGTTCTTTGCACTGTTTATGAGCCGGAACTGGTAACACTTTAGACAACAGCTTTTCATCAAGTCCTTCTCTCAAATCAGCACTAATGTTCAATATGCTAGGTAGGCCTCTTTCTGTGACAGTACGTCGGTCAGAGGTGACTGGCTTATCCAAAAAATCACAAATACCACACTGTTCTTGTGCTGCCATCTCGGACCATTCACACTGTCTTCTATCCATCTATGTACTTCTGCCTCTACACTCCAATCTGTAACCAACCTGAAAAAAAATATATATATATCAGATGAAGTATACTCTGATTAATAAAATCATAAAATTATCAATACAGATTTTCCAATTGTTTGCGTTTGGCGCAAGCTTTCTGTGAATATCAGGGACTTTAAATAATAGCAAAAATGGATTGATCTCTCCTTAGAACCCATAAAAGGTGGCATTACATGACCAAGTGTGAATATCAGTCACTAAGCTATAAACGCGCCCCATGCCGATGGTGGCCACCTTGAATTTTTCGCCCCACATGTGTAGCTTATGTGGAGTGTTTAGAGTGTTTGTTGAGTTTGACTTTGGAGGCCTCTCTGTAGCTTCCTGAAAAAAATCAGCTTTCTCGATTTTTTTCCCAGGTGTATCCTTAATGCTCCTGGGATGTTTCGTACAATCTCTCCTCTTCTTTCTCCCACCTCTCTTCCTCCACCATTCCATTTTGCCCTCCTCTTTCCTTTTCCTTCTCTGTTTTATTCCCCCATCTCTCTCTCTCTCTCTCTCTCTCTCTCTCTCTCTCTCTCTCTCTCTCTCACACACACACACACACACACACACACACACACACACACACACACACACACACACACACACACACACACACACACACACACACACACACACACACACACACACACACTCACACTTTCTCCTTCCATCGTAGTAATGAAGTCCGCCAGGTTAATTTCTCCCATTGCCTTTCCCTCACCTCTTGATCTTCCTCACAATTCTCTCTCTCTCTCTCTCTCTCTCTCTCTCTCTCTCTCTCTCTCTCTCTCTCTCTCTCTCTCTCTCTCTCTCTCTCTCTCTCTCTCTCCTTGTCTTTATTTCTTCTTTTTGCAGCCTCCTTCCCTTCCTTCCCCTGCCTGCCCTCTCCTCGCTCTCATCATCCACATTCTTTCAGTCCTTTCTTGCTCCTTCCACCATTTTCTTTTTCCGTTGCCTCTTCTCTCGTTCTCCAATCTCGCTTCTC
Organism: Coenobita brevimanus; assembly: GCF_032717465.1. Classification (NCBI taxonomy): domain Eukaryota; kingdom Metazoa; phylum Arthropoda; class Malacostraca; order Decapoda; family Coenobitidae; genus Coenobita; species Coenobita brevimanus. Next base: position 20,498,399 of record NC_137056.1, on the reverse strand, counting down.
CCTCTCACCTCTCACATCATCCCTTTCATTCTCCGAAGTCACGAACTATATTATTTTCCCAATTTTTCCTTTACCCCTTAAATCTTTTGTCTTTTCTTGACTCCCTTCACATCTTCCATGTTTTTCCTTTTTCCTTCACTCCTTCCCTGACCCCCTTATCACTTTCCCCCCTCCGTCACTCTTTACTCCAAACTGTCCATCATATTCCTCCCTCCTTCATTTTTTCCCTCACTCTCCCCATTTCATTCACCCTTCGTTCACTCTTTTCATAACCACTTCCCTCACTCTTTCCCTCCCCCCTCTCTTCAATCTCCTTTACTCTTCTTTTTTCTTCATTCTCTCCTTCTCCTTCTCGTCTTCTTGCAATTTAGGCACTTCTCATTCCTACATCCGTCTCTTTCCCTCACTCATTTCTCCCCTCCATCTTCTCCCCCTCTCTGTCTCTGTCTCTGTCTCTGTCTCTGTCTCTGTCTCTCTCTCTCTCTCTCTCTCTCTCTCTCTCTCTCTCTTTCCTGCCTCCTTTTGTGTCATCCACATTTCCCAGCTCTCCTTCCCTCTACATCTCACCTCTTTTTTTTTTTTCTGTCCCCTGCCTCCTTCCTCCTCCCCCACACTTCCCCCCTTCTCCCCTCTCTCCCCTCCTCCCTCCCCACCTTTCTCGTTCTCGCAATCAGCCTGTCCTTTTCACTCACTTGCTTTGCACAGTTCCTCACTTAGGCTACCCCTTCACCACGACAGGGCTGTCACGAGTTTAACAGAACTGCTTGGTGGTAGTTGGAATTAAATGTTAATGTCCTCATCGTCGAGAATGGCTTAACTTGACTTTCCTTCCTTATTTTCTCAGATCTAAGCACCTACATCCTCTCTCTCTCTCTCTCTCTCTCTCTCTCTCTCTCTCTCTCTCTCTCTCTCTCTCTCTCTTTCTGTCTCCTGACCATCTTTACCTTTCCAGTCTCTTTCGTATGCCTTTTCTTCAAACAATAACTTAAGTAATACATTGGATGACCATGTTTTAAACAGTAAAGATATAAATACAAAAGTTCATGCAGGCTGAAATCGATCAGTTAACGGTTCAGCAAGCATCAAGTATGCTTACGAGTATATCTATCTATTTAACTATATATATATATATATATATATATATATATATATATATATATATATATATATATATATATATATATATATATATATATATATATATATCCAGGGGCTGGATCCATTGAGCTCTGCCATATGAAGGGGCTATCTCCGAAGAGAACGTGTGACTTTGTCTGACATACTGAAAAACCGCACTCTTCGCCTCCACCATGGTAATGTAATTGGAACGCTGTTCATAGCTTGATGTCTCTGTTTCGCTGTTGCTTCCATTAGCTGAGCAGTGGGTCATAGCACTATATTTTAGCTGCGCAGTACCATGACACTATATTTTAGCTGCGCAGTACCATGGCACTATATTTTAGCTGCGCAGTACCATGGCACTATATTTTAGCTACGCAGTGGGCCATGGCACTATATTTTAGCTGCGCAGTACCATGGCACTATATTTTCCGGATTCATTGGATGATTTCAAAAGATGCGGCGTTAGGTGTGATGCATAAACATCATCAGCGCCGCCCTGGGCCCCTGGCGGCGGACACACAAACATACCCTCCTTCCCATGAGAAAGCCAATCCATATAATAGAGCTCAGTGGCAGGCTTGTCCCCGGGTGGCAGATAGGGGAAGGTCTTGCGGATGTACGACGTGCCGTCTAAGTCACCACAATATGGGTCCCCTCACAGATATAGGACTTCACTGAATATACTTAGTAAAGTGGGATAAAAAATTACGTCCCACCAGAAACTATGTGGCTGGGAGGTGAGATTATTTGCCACACTCCCCCCAACCACACATGAATTGTAATGTTAATATTTTCCCGGGCGATCCTGTTGGATCATCTTCTACTAAATGTCCAACCACACTGCCTCCTGTGCTTAATGGCACTGTGCCGCCGAAAGTGAGTAGGCACTTTCTCGGCAGATTAGAGACCGGAACATTAAACAAACTTAAATCCATGATGATCTACACATGCAATGTAAGAAGCCTCGCAGAAGATTACTAACTTGATACCTTAATGACTGAATTAGGAAACATTAGTTGGGACATTGTAGGTCTGAGTGAGATGCACAAAAAAGAAGAAATATTAATTCAGCTTCAAGACAGCAACCACTTACTTTACTGCAGAGGAAGGCAAAATAAAAGAGATAGTGGTGTAAGATTTCTAATAAACAGAAATCTTGCAGACAACATCGTTAAATTCAGCAGTGTATCCGGCAGAGTAGCATGGATCGAAATTTGAGGAAAGAATCACCCTGAAAGTAACACCGACTTCTCAATGCTCAGATGAAGAAATAGAAGCATTCTATGACGGCATCTCCCAGATTATAGAGGAAGAAAAGACCAGATATGTTATACTCTTGGGAGATATCAATGCAAAAGTTGGCAAATCGATAAATGGAGAAGCATGTGTGGGAAAATTCGTAATGGGAGAAAGGAGTGACAAAGGTGAAATGGTGGTAAACTTTGCTGAAATGTATAACATGAGAATACTGAACACATTCTTTCACAAAATAATAGGGAGAAAATGGAACTGGAGAAGTCCAAATGGAAAAACAAGGAATGAAATTGACTTCATAATAGCGGAGAAGAATAACACGAACATAAGAGTCACAGTTATCAACAAAGTAAACATAGGAAGTCACCATAGAATGGTGGGTTGCACAGCCATATTCAGTTTCTGAGATAAAAGAAAAAAGCTGATCAAAAATAAAAAGATAGTCCAATAAAAGTAAGCAAAAACAAAGTAGTCTTTCGATTAGAAATAACAAACAGATTTCAGGCCCTGAGTTAAGCTGACTTTGAAACTGATGAGTTGAATAAAATCGCTAAGATAATCAGTGGGGGTAGTAGGAAAAGCTAATACAACCAAAGCCAACAAGCATTGAAAAGTGACTCTCGAGCTCATGTGAAGAAGAAAGGATTAAAAAAAAAAAAAGAGCGAAATTAAATAAACTTGCGTACAAGAGACAGAGAGAAGAAAAAAGAAAGAGAAACATGTACCAGATCAAAGAAACCATCAACAAAGGAAAAAGTGTGAAACAGGTCGGAAGTAAAATGGCACTAGGAAAACAACAAATTATATCTCTGAATGACAAAAAACGGTTAAGTCATTAAAAGCGGAGATACGATAGTGAAGACAAATGAAGAATTTTACAAAGATCCCTATGCATTAAAGACAGTAGTGCCAATAGGTATCTTTTCAGTTGACACAAATGAAATACCTGAAGTTACACCAGACGAAGTAAACATTTCTCTTAAACGTATGGAAAGGGGGAAGACCAAAGGGGACGATGGAATAGTAGCAGATTTACTGTCGGATGCTGGAGTAGAATTACAAAACACGCTTGCCCAGTTATATACTGAGTGAATAAAAAAGGAGAAAATTCCCCAGACATCGTTTAATGCAATAATTGCTGTGCTTTACAAAAAAGGCGACTCAAAAGATCTCCGTAACCATCGACCCATTAGCTTACTACCAGTTATTTTCAAACTCTTTAAAGTCCTTACGAACAGAATAACAACAAATCTGGAAGAAAACCAACCTCGTGAGCAGGCAGGATTCTGAAGTGGGTATTCGGCTACTGATCATTTGCAGACAATGAATTAGGTATTTGAGAAATTACAAAATTTGATAAACCGCTGTGCTTAGGTTTTGTTGATTACGAAAAAGCATTTAACCAACCGGAGCACATAGCAATTATTAATTCATTGCGGGAATAAGGAGTAAATAAGAACGTTGTAAAATTGATCGAAAACACTTACAAAGACTGGTATGCTGCAGTTAAATTGCATAAGGACTCCGAAATAATAAAAAATGAGAATGGCGTGCGTCAGGGATATACAATTTCTCCAAAATTACTGTATTTACAGCATGCCCAGAAAATATTTTCGAAAAGCTAGACTGGGAGAACAAAGGAGTGAATGTAAGTGGAGAAAACCTAAACCGTTTAAGATTTACAGAAGACATTGTCGTAATATCTGAAGCGGCAGAAACATCGCAAGAAATGTTAAATCACCTAAAAGGGAAAGTCCAACGTAGGGCTAAAGATGAATAGAAGTAAAACTAAAGTAATATTTAAATCAAATACACCAAAGGGCGGCATCAGAATAAGCGAAGAAATTCTTGAAGAAGTCGAGGAGTACAGTTACTTGGGGCAACTACTAACCTTAACGATACACCATGAGAGCGAAAGAAAAAGACGCATTACAACTGGATGGAAAGCTTTAAGTTAACAGACATCATGAAAGGTAGCCTGCCAGTATGAAACGAAAAGTATATAACGATTATATAATCTCATCTATGATGTACGGTTGTGAGGCCTGGAAACTGACAAAGTCGATGGAAAATGAACTAATCTGTTATCAAAGACCAATGAAAAGGTCAGTGTTGAGTTTATCTATAAGAGAAGAGAAAAGATCAACTTGGGTGAGAGAGCAGACTAATGTCAAAGACATTAAAGAAGTAATAAGAAAAACAGAAATAGAGGTGGGTAGGCCACGTAGTAAGAATAAGGGATAACCGATGGAGCAAGAAGTTGACTGACTGAGCTCCAAGAGACTGCAAGCGTAGCCGGAAAAGGCCAGACAGGAGGTGGAAAGATGAGATTGAGAAGTTTGCAGACAAAACTTGGCAGAGATTGGCTCAGCCAAGGATTCCGTAGAGAAGGTTGGGGGAGGTCTTTGTTCAGCAGTGGACTTGCAATGGCTGGTGATTTTATATATATATATATATATATATATATATATATATATATATATATATATATATATATATATATATATATCTATACTGGAGAGAGAGAGAGAGAGAGAGAGAGAGAGATAAATAAATCAATAGACAGATAGATACAAATACTAGGTACAACGGAATAATTTAAACATATCTATAGATAGATTAATGTTTGGCTGGGTAGATAGAGTTGCATTGTTGTTTTGCACATTGCAATGTAACTCCTTACAGACACCAACTGCAGGCTCTCCATTTACCATACTGAAATTGTTGGTCTATTCACCATGGTCTTTGTTAGGTTGATCATAACTCTTGTTGAAGATGGCACGAATTCAGCGTGTTTTTAATGTCATTCAATTTTTTATGTTACAAAAAATTTAGTGCGCAATACTAAACAAAAAATAGTTTATAGAGACCACCATAGCCTATTACGTAACACAGAACACCAACAATGAACGATCGGTAATAGTAAATGTAACTGCGATAAACCTAGGCCTAGTGGCGAACAAACATCCATTAAGAAATGTTGACTGAGGTGCCAACATAATCAAACTGGAAGCCTTGGCCTTGGTTTGGTTTACACACTCAAATGACCTTGCGATAGAGATATCACATGGTAACAAAATTAACGTGGGCTAAGTCTTAGTAAAGATCACGTTCATAGTCATTTTCCAGAACTGATGTTATGAACAAAATGGATACGTTTGCTTTGCTATGGCATGGTTTAAATGAAGGCCGCTAATAAGCAATAACAATTTCTCGCTCTTAAAACAAGCTTAAAATCCCTAAGTTATGGGGTAGAAATGTGGCATTTTATTATTTGACTTGGAAAGGACATTGTCCTAAACATGACAGATGGTAGCAGTCACTTAGAAAAAGCCATCTAAGCTTTCCATAATAACCTACTGTATCCTAGACCTAGCTAAATTAAGGCAAACTTATTTGCACCAAAGTTGTCCAACACGTATCCGTCACCACCAGGTCGCCAACCTCGGGACGCAAACTGCGGTGACCTACGATATCACTTTGTTTGCTCATGCCATGTGTCGCAGGACCATGTCGTAGGCAGATCCAGGATGACCCTTTTAAACCAGACACATCATATACGATTTCTGCTGGATCAAGTTCTTCACGAGGATGCCGTGCAGTTACAGATTTCTTGCTGCCTCCAAAAAATATTATTCATCTAGTGAATGTCTGGTAGAAAAGAGGTTAACAAAGTCTCTATTGTCTGAAAGTACCTCTTCCAGTTATTATGGTCACCACAAAGCTGAATAAATCGTCTAGAAATAGCAAGAATAATATTCAAAATTACGTCATCTTAGCGAAGGGAGAAACCGATGTCATATGGGCCTAAAGAACAGTATTCTCTCCTCTTAAATCCTCGCCTAAAGCTTGTATTGTTTATTCAGTCACACACGCGGACACTTTAAATTCACCCTGGATATATTCACAAACCACAAAAAATATGTCCAAACACTGGCTCTTGCAAGGTGAGATGGTTAACAAGTCAATGTTTGTGGAAGCCAGGAATTTATCTTTCACAACCCGGTCAGGCTCACGTGTCTCTCAGGAACAACAGGCAGAATGTACACAGTAAGACTGTAATAATTTTATCTACACTTTACATACTGGCTTGATTATATGACACATCTTTAGTCTAATGTATTTGTGAGTGTATAGCTCGTCGTCAGATAAGTTATTTTGTATGGTACATAGGAGAGATCTTACCGTACCTGCATGCCTGCATCAGATAACTACTGTACTCTCTTGCAACTGCTGTTTGTTCTTCATAGCCGTTAACTCTGCAGCACTGAGCAGTTACTATTATTAACGTCAGTATTACTATGGGGCAGTCTTCCTCACTAATATACTCACGTGTAACAAAGCACCCGTCTACTAAAACACTCTGCTCTGAAGGCAGTATGCAGAAAAAATTCGATGTTTACCATATCAGAAATTAATGACTGATTCTGTATAAAGCGATAATCAGCGACTTCCGATGATCGTTTACTGCTAACCCCTTTGACGACCACTCTACTGTTACTGTTTGTACAATGTACGAGATATATGAAATATTCTACATTTTATCAATGGTATTATTAAAATATGGATGAAGTACACATAACTAACATGGCAGAGTCAGAGCAGAAAGGGGTGTTGTTATATTCAATGTTGCCCTAAATTAGGTAAAGCAGTATGGCCAACAAAACTTCCAATAAATATATATATATATATATATATATATATATATATATATATATATATATATATATATATATATATATATATATATATATTAAATAACAAAATAACAGAACAGAGGAAGGAAAAACAAATGAATAAAAAAAAAGCAAATCTATGCACCAGATTACTGGTGTTCGCTGTTCATAAAATATCTGTAACAGTTAGACTTGAACAGCAGTAGGTTGAAGTCTGGAGGGAAACAACTCTGGGGAAGCGAGTTCCAGAGAGATGCAGTTCAAGGAATGAAAGAATTCTGATAGGCAGAAGTTCTGCAGTATGGCTGAGTGACATTCCAGTCATGAGCGCTGCCAGCTGCCCGTGTAGCGCGAGGGAAGGCATGGGGAGGTGGCACCATGGACGCAACTTCGTCTAAGTATTTGCTGTAGAAATATCTGTAAAATAACGCAAGGGAGGCAACATTCCTTCTTACTTGTAGGGGAGGTAATTTATTAGTAATAGCAGGGTTATTAATAATTCTAACAGCTTTGTTCTGAATTTTGTCTAGTTTTAATGCAACCTCTCCACATCCGCTCCACAAGGGTGAACAGTATTCAAGCTGAGAGCACACATGACTCTTATAAATTATAACTAACTGCTCGTCAGTGAAGAAGTTACGGACTCTGTACAATAATCCAAGTTTCTTTGAGGCGGTTTTGGCATGTGATCTGACATGAGAGGTCCAGCTGAGGGCATTGTTAAGCGAGACGCCGAGAATTTCAATACTTTTGGAAATTGTTGTAGCATTGAAGGTAATATACGATTCTGGCAATACCTGCCTATTAGTAAATTGTATATATTTAGTTTTACTAGCATTAAATGAGACAAGTTTGTTTTGTCTTCATTCACTGATCGTGGATAAGTCTTGATTTAAAGAGTTGGCTGTACTGAGGTGAGAGTTAGAGATATCGGACTTTGGAAATGGATGTCTGAGTGTGAATGAACTATGAAGTGTTGAATCATCTGCATATGAATAGATGGGATTGTGGGTGACAGATAAGGGATCATTAATATGAACGAGGAATAGGGTTGGTGCCAGAACTGATCCCTGCAGCAGGCCGGCATTAACTGAGTGGAAAGTGGAATATACATCATCTACTTTTACTCTTATTTTTCTATTGCTGAGATATGAGGAAATCAAGGGAACATAAGAGTTTAGTCCATAGCAAGGGAGTTTGGACAACAGGGAATGGTGCCACACTCTGTCGGGAGCTTTAGAAATAACCAGGGCTACTGCATGAGTTTCACCATGTAGGTCAACTGATTGATGGATGGTATGAGTCAGGAGATTGAGTATGTCAATGGTGGATCTTTCTTGGCGAAAACCATATTGTCTATCACTAATTAAGTTGTTGGATTCAAGATGTTTAACTATGTGCTTATTAGTTACAGTTTCAAAAACCTTACCAAGAGAAGATGTGACAGCTATTTGGTCTGTAATCAGAGGGGTCAGAGGAACTTCCTTTCTTTGGAATTGGGTGGATATTGGCTTCTTTCCATGAATTAGAGAATGAAGAAGTACGTATGCATAGTCTGAATAATTTTGCAAGAACAGAGGCAAGTTCTGGGGAACACTTTTTCAAAACAATTGGCGGGATTCCATCTAGGCCTGGAGCTTTGTTGGTAGGTAAATTGTCTAGGATGGATTTCACGTACCTTGTCTGCATCTTAAGTGGAACAATGTCGGGAGAGGCAAGTTCTAGTGCTGGGACATTCTGGCTGGCTTCCTCTAAGGTAGAATTTCTGGCAAATGTACTGGCAAAGATATCTGCTTTCCCAAGCGGGTCATTTTTAATGTTGCCATCTGGAGATTTTAGTGGGGGAATGGATGATGACTTGTTAAAGTTATTATTGAAAGAATTGAGAGTTGACCAGAATATTCTATTGTCATTAGGGTTGTTAAGTAGTTTTGATGCTTGGTTTTGAAGAAAGTTTGATTTAGCAAGATTTATTACAGCTTTTGCATGGTTTCTAGCAATTTTAAATTGAGAGTGATTCAGTTGTTTTTTATTGCAAGTAATAGTTATATGCTGATGACTTTTGGGCTGTTGCTCTGGCACAGTTGCTATCAAACCATTTTGGAGAGTTCGATCTTTTAGTGAATTCTTGACTTGGTATGAATAAATCCATACCAGCTAGTATTAAATCGCAAATGTGGGACTAGGTAGAATTGACATCACTAGAGAAGAAAGACTGCCATGGAATGTCAGCAAGATAATTTCTAAATTCATCCCAGTTTGCCCTATCAAAGTGCCATCGGGTCACCCTGACAGGTTCACAATGGGGAGGTTTGGGGGGGCTAAGTAATGAGGCATTGATGAGATTGTGGTCAGAGGATCCAAGTGGAGACAATACCTCTATCCTGTACTGATATGGATTATTTGTCAGGAACAGATCCAAAAGATGGGCATTATGGTCAGGATTATCCGGTATTCTGGTTGGTTGCTTTACCAGTTGCGTGAAATTAAACTATTCTGCAAACAGCTCCCACTCTAGACCAGCATCGTCAGTCCTGGCAGAGTGCAATAACCATTCAACATTATGTATGTTAAAATCACACAAGATGGTAACTTTGGTGTTAAGGGCAAGATTAAGGTTACTCAACTGTGTGGAAATGGAATCAAATACACTGGGTTCAGAAGAAGCATTGAGGGAGCGATAAACTACACAGGTATATTTTAGTTTATACAGCGAGTAATCAAAACTGTGTGAAGTGAAGTTTAAAATGGTGTCAACTGCATATTGGGATTTGATATAACAACAGGTGCCACACTTATTACGGAAGTTTGTGAGGAGATTGTAACCAGGAAAACAATATGGGGATATTACAGTAGACGGTGAGATTTGTGGTTCTGTGAGGAATAGGGCCAGAGGGGATATGGACTGTAGGAAAAAATGGACTGAATTTAAGTTGGTATTAAGCCCACGGATGTTGAAGAAAAAGGCGGCATTTTCACTTTCCGCTGACGAGCATGGCCGGAAATCGCACTAGTCGCTGCTGGCACAGTCGCTTGATGGCGACCAGGAGGACCCTGTGCCGTCAGCCCTACCCTGCCAGTGGTGGGAATCCGAAGTATATATATATAGATAGATAGATAGATAGATTGATAGATAAATAGATAGGTAGATAGATAGATAGATTTATACATATATATATTTACATAGATAGACAGATAGATAGATATAGATAGATAGATAGATGTAGATATACATATCTCTCTCTCTCTCTCTCTCTCTCTCTCTCTCTCTCTCTCTCTCTCTCTCTCTCTCTCTCTCAAGTGTTTCATCCAGAGAGTATTTGGACAGATTCCAGTATTGCTGTTACACTGTGAGAGATGATGGTGTTGATGTCAGCACATGCTCTCAAAAAAAAAAAAAAAAAAGTCTGATAACAAGGAAGATGTGAACGAGGATGTTGTACTGATTTTTTAAATTATCAAACGACTTCACGAAATATAATGAAAGCTTTTTGTATTCACGGAGCCAATGTAGGCTGTAGATAACCCCTTCGTTTTATATCAGTGCGTGAGGAGGTAGCCAGAGTAAATCGCATCATAACAGCTAAACTGATTAACTCGCCTCAGTCTCCCACTCAGCTAGCGCAGCGGACACGTTCTATTTGAGTTTATTCATGCTGCCGCCAGCCGGTTTTAATTAGTGTAAAAGCGATCTCATGTACAGAAACTGGCCTCGACACTACATTCATATAATATATACAACCCTTACAGTTCAGACAAATGGACCTGAATGTCGTATCAGTAACAAAATGTCGCCACAGTTTATATGATTAACGCCTCGATCTTCCCGCTAAGCTGGAAATTGTTTCTTTGGGAAGAGGGGAAAGTTTCATCTGTATTTGTGTTTTCTTACTTCAGACGATTTTACTCAAAGTACAAAAATCATTTTGCACATGGCTGTTTGATAATGGATACCTGTAACTCCTTCCGGTTCAATCATGCGTCTAGAGGTTGCACGACTAAAAAGACGCCATTACAGCAATGTTGATTAATGTCGTTGTGGCTCCCGCTCAGCAGGATAATTTGTATTCTGGGAAGGGCGGGAAGTTTTGTGCAGCTGGTGGCAGCGACCACCAGCTGGTGCTAGCAGTGTAGGAAACATTCTTTATGCTCACCACGCCACTCTCAACAGCCTAATAATCTTTGCCCACTATTCTTGTTGCCTTGGACGGCTTTCTGTTTACTAGGTTTTCCTTAGAGATTTTTTTTTTTTCACACATGATGTCATTCTCTTGCTTGTTATATTTTATATCAATATGCATGGTATGTAAATGATATACAAGAATATATTACCGTACCAAACTATAGAAATATACTGGTAAGAAAGAAGTGCAGGGGAGCTTCCTTGCCCGATGACACTGGGTCGAATCTCCTGTGTTAAGAGGCTTTCTATAGTACTTCTTCCTTACCCAACTATATTTCACAATACACCTACGCATTTTCCTGCATGTTATATCACTCTGATATTGCCATAGTTTGCATAATCCAGTGAAATAGAATATTAGCCAGTCATAAGCAGATAAAAACTATAATAACAATGATATCACGTGAAGCCTCCATAGCTGACGACAATACCGACTTTCTTAATGATACCCTTCATACTGTTTTTCTCCTTGCTCTTACCACACAAACTTGCGAAAGACTTCTGACAGTGAAAACGTTAACTACACCAGTTCCAAATGCTTTCACGAAGTTGATTAAACTCGTTTGTAGATACCGAGGATAATATAAATGTGTCGTCCCTGGGCTTACAGTAAACCTGCTGTCCCTAATCAAATAGACTTCAAGGCAAAACAGTTATATATATATATATATATATATATATATATATATATATATATATATATATATATATATATCATCAGCCGTTGAGTGTCCACTGCAGGACTGGCCTATCCCGACAGAAGTGGGGACGATACAGCCAATGTATCTCTACGAAGTGTCTTAGGCTGTCTGGTAGAGATTGTATGTAGGGTGAGAAGTGCTTGTAAGTATGGCTGCAATGTTGGAGTGGCTTTGGATGTGTGTGTAGTCTGTGAACCAAGTGTAATACGCCCGCGCAAGCCGACTGGGTGCAAGCATACTTTATAATAAAATACGCGACCATGGTTCAACCACAGCACCGCTTATGTCCGCCAAAGCAGTACGTGGCCGGGAGAACACTCCTAAAGAGTCTTACCCTGGGGGGGCACGACCCCTGGTTCACCAGTTTACAAAAACGCACACTTTACCACTGTACCACAGAGGTTTATATATATATATATATATATATATATATATATATATAGATAGATAGATAGATAGATAGATAGATAGATAGATATATACGATTATATATATATATATATATATATATATATATATATAAGATAGGTATATTCTATTCCATTTTGGTTACTTAATCTCTCTCTCTCTCTCTCTCTCTCTCTCTCTCTCTCTCTCTCTCTCTATATATATATATATATATATATATATATATATATATATATATATATATATTGTATTCCATTTTGGTTACTTGATTTTTCTCTGTCAAGTGTTTCGGTGCAGTGATGGTGCTGCGGTATTTTATTCAGTTGTATTTAGCTTTGTGGGATCCTAGCAGTCACAGCAAAATAGAGCATCTTCATCATCCACTCATTGCTGTGGACGTACTTAGATCTGGTTAACATCGAGTGACTATTCAGCTGAGTGAAACCAAAACATTCAGAGAATTAATTTCCTCCTATGTCGTTTTCGAGCCGCACCTTTCATCTCACCTGAGCAACTTACACCATCCTCACCTCGCCTCTGTTCAACACCATATCCTTTCCCATTTATTTCCCCTGCATCAATTTCATTTTCCCGTTAGCTCCATGTCTATTCCCCCTGCCTGCAAATCACTTCCTCTCTCTCTCTCTCTCTCTCTCTCTCTCTCTCTCTCTCTCTCTCTCTCTCTCTCTCTCTCTCTCTCTCTCTCTCTCTCTCTCTCTCTCTCTTTTCATTGCTCTCCCCTAACCTCTCCCTCCTCCCTTGTCTCCCCTCTCCTCCCTCTCCCCTATCTCTCCCTCCTAACCTCTGCCCCCTTCATCCCTCTCCCTTCTTCAGTCACACTTCCAGATTAATCTTTATTCATTTATTTCTCGTCATCTTTCATCTCATTCCCCCCCCCCCATATTCATCTCTATCTTTCCTTCCTTACATTCCTTTCATATTTCACTTTACCCGATATAAAACACACTTAGTTTATATTCTATACATCTTTTCTTCTTTCACTCCCCCCACACACCATACACACATTTATATCTTTCATTCATTGCATATTTCCTTCCATCTTTCATTTTAACCCTTCATCATTCACTCTCCTAATTCTCCACGTCTTCTCGTTCATGCCTCTCATTCTTTATAGTTTACTGCTGTTAATTCTCATCTTTTTTTACTTCATCTTTTCTCATTGCACTCCTCATTCTATCCCTTCTGTTTTCGGTTCATACTCTCCTTCCCTTCACACACACACACACACACACACACACACACACAGCACGTTTCGCACCACCACACACCACACCACAACTCATCAAAATACACAGCACCCCTCATACCAATGACACAGTGTACGGCCCCACTCATTGCACCTCATATTCCACCCATGACATATTATATCATCATACACCATCCGTCACATCACACACCTCACACCCCACACCTCACACCATACACTACATCATGCTTCTCACCCCACACCACACTTTTACCACTCACCCTGTGCCTGTCTCACCCGTCACACCATCTACCCCTTACACTTGCCATCTCTCATCTCTCACGTTCCAACCACACACAACATTCCTCACATATTCACAAAGGACTGCTTGGTAAAACAAGGGACCCAAACATTTTGAAAAATATAAAAAGAATAATCTCATTTAAGACTGACAACACGGATCCCGGAATAATCATTCGTGATATATACTTTTACAATCTCTAGATTTTTTTGCCTGCGCCTCAGCACTCCAGGTATACTAGATCTGTGTGTGTTTATCTATTTGTTCTCCCCTCCTCTCCGTTTTACTTCAGTGGCGTAAATAATATATTTTTTTTTCTATGCAAGAAAGAAGGAACCAAAGACCAGGGGCCCGCAAACAGTTCCTTTCAAGAAAATATATATATATATATATATATATATATATATATATATATATATATATATATATATATATATATATATATATATATATATATATATATATATATATAAAATAGAGCCAAATTCAAGATCCGTTCAATTCGAGATGCCTGGACACACTGCGTTTGAAAGACTGGAGATCATAGGAAGTAGGAAATACAGACAGAGGGAGACAGTTCCAGAGTTGACCTGTTGCATAAATGAAGGACTGGGAATAATGGTTAACTCTTGCATTAGAGAGTTGGACAGAAAAGAGATGAGATTTTGATGTTAGACGGGTGCTACGCGCCCGTCGTAGAGATGGAGGGATGCAAGCAGACAGTTCAGAGGAGCAGCGACCATTGAAGTAGCGATAGAAAAGAGATAAAGATTCAACAGTGAGGCGAAGAGACAGAGGTTGAAGGGAGCCAGTAAGAGGAGGAGAGTTAATGAGACGAGAAGCCTTTGACTCCACCCTTTTGAGAAGAGCTGTATGTGGGGAGTCTCCCCATACATGAGAGTCTTAAGCTACACAGGGGCGAATAAAACCCGTGTATAAAGTCAACAACTGTGCAAGAGTAAAGAAGATACGGAGTCGGCTTAGCACACCTAATCTCTTGGAAGCTGATTTTACAAGAGATGCAATATGATCTTTCCAATATAAGTCCAGAGTGAATGAAACCCCAAGCATATTCAAGGATGACGCAGGGTTGAGCTGGATATTATTAAACATTAGTGGGTACTGCTCTGGAAGATTATGTCGGGTTGATAGGTGAAAAAACTGAGTCTTTGATGCATTAAAAACAACAAGATTATTTTTACCCCGGTCAGATATACGAGCGAAGTCAGACATTAGGTTTGCCATAGCATCCCTTGTTTGTTGAAGTACCTGCTGAGATGGACGTTGCGGGAACGAATATGGACGATAGAGTCAGACCTGTGAGTATGACCTCTCTAGATATTTCAGAAAATTCTTGTATAAATTTCTCACAAAAAACTGCCGAGAATCTTTTTCCTTCAGTCCGGTTATATCTTTATCATTTTCAACAAGCTATAGAAAACCTCTGCTCTTCAGTGTCTCCTGAGGTGAGAAAATAGCAATAAATAGAAAGAGTAATATATAAAATACATAATCAGATTGCAGAAGTTAATGACTGTCTATAGCCAGAAACCATAATACTGTAAGGGGTGACCGTTTGTCTTTGGGTAGTTGTTTTACGGGAACGGGCAGGAACCCTCCGTCAACCCATTTGTTGACACGTAGAGGACACGTGTGGGTTGGTTGTAAGGTTACCACCCAGCGTTGTAAATAGGTTTCTGGCTTACAGGAAACCATTAAGTTTGTCACTCAATTTAAAGTTACCTGAAAAGGAAAGATGAGTAATAATCAGTGTCAGGAAAGATGGGAGAAATAGGAAGAGAGGAGAGCAGACAGAAAAAAGAATGATAAAGGTGAGGGAAGAAGTAGGCAGCACTACATTAAGTGAGCGGATGATGGTCGCCATCACCTACCACATATATTTCATATAATTACTGCAACAAAGTTGCAGTAATTATATGAATCTTATAACGAATTGTACTCGACTTGTTGTTGAGTCCTCTTGTGTTTTTAATTTTTTGTAAATGATGCTGGCAGGCATTATGCTTAAAGATGTTATTAGAAAACAAAAAATTACATGGATTCATAGGTAATGCATTCATATTCGGATAAGAATGTCAGTCTCAGCTTTGTCCGCATCCTACTACTCCCACACATGAAGTATTGTATTTACTTCTGAACACCAGAAGAGAGAGAGAGAGAGAGGGGGGGGGAATGTGAAATGAAGGATAACGAAAATAACACAGAAATGGATTAAGCAATACACTACTGTTGCTTAGGATGCATAAACGAACTAACTTTCTTCAGATTAACAAAACTCAGGGTACCAGGAAATCAGTTACAAAAATACAAAGTGTTCAAAGTGTTTGATTTTATCGCAGGTGTTTGAATACATTTTAATAGATCGGTAAATTACACGAGGGTTAATGATATTAAAATTATTGACGTTTTCAGTTAAATGCAACAGACTGTATCATCTTCACCCGAGTTAAAAACATATAAAACCTTTGCCTTGAAGTGTTGGTGGTTATGGTACTAGAGTATTAGCATTTAACACTCGACTGGATAAGTACTTTGATTCATATCACCCTAAGATATACTCATTACAATTGAGACGTAGAAAAACCTTCAGTCCAGATGTCGGTTCAACATGGTAATGCAGTATGCGTGACCCCGATGTTAACTTTATCTCATAGGTTAACGTAGTGCGGTAGTTGTAACCCCAGGCTCATCTGGATGTGAACCCAGTGAACCCCAGGACACTAATGCTGAAATTCACCGTTCTCATTTTGGGATATGGGGGGAAGGGAATGAGGGACGATCGTGGATCCGACGCAAGGAATAAGTGGGTGGGTGAACCATTCCGATGTTCCTTGTTTTTAGTACACTAACAGGAAATATTGGAGCTATAACCTTGTCTGTAACAACAACATCGAAAACATAAATTTCTTTTCTATTGTTGTTTGTTTTCGTTTACACTTCCTCAAACATCTCAACCCTCTTATCCTCTCACTCATCCTCACTCCTCATCCTCCAACAACATCGCCCTCACTCCTCAGCCTCTAACACTACCACCCTCACCACTCACTCCCTGACGCCATCACCCTCGCCCTCTAACATCATCACCCTCACCCCTCATCTTCACCCCTCACCCTCTAGCATCATAACCCTCACCGCTCATCCTCTAACACCATCACTCTCACTCTTCACCCTCTAACACCATCACCCTCACCCCTCACCCTCTAGCATCATTACCCTCACCCCTCACCCTCTAGCATGATTACCATCACTCCTCACCTCTCACCCTCTAGCAACATCACCCTCACCTCTCATCCTCTAGCAACATCACCCTCATCCCTCCCCTTATAGAATCATCACCCTCACCCCTGACCCTCTAACACCATAACCCTCAAGTTTACCTCGACCATCGTCTCCGCACTCTCTCCCTTACCATTTACCCTCACCCTCATCTTCCTGCTGGTCTTCCCTCGTCTTTAGCTGATAGATAGTTTTGTTAGTTATAGCTTTCCTTACACCAGACAGCCACTAAAGGACCAACAGGCCTGTGTACTCCTTTGTGCCCCTACCCTTACGCCTCATCCTCACCCGTATCCTTACCTCTACCACCCTCACTCCTTATCCTCATCCTCATACTCACTCTCATCCCTACCTTCATACCCACTCTCACCCTTACCCTCACTCCTCATCCTCATCCTCACCCCAGCCCTCACTCTTCACCTGTACCCTCACCCTAAGGCCAACCCTTAATTCTTCACTCGAACTCACGCCCTCACCCTTGCCCCTACCCTTATATCTTAGCCCGTACTCTCACCCTCACCCTTCACCCCTACCCTAATTTTTCATCCTCACCCCCACCCTCACCCCTACCCTTAACTCTTCACCCCCACCCTCACCCTCACCTCTACCCTTACCTCTTCACCTTCACCCTCAACCTCACCCTCACTGCTCCCCTTAACTCTTCACCCTCACCCTCACCCTTACTCCTAACCTTAAGTCTTCGCCCATCCTCTCACCTTCACCCTTCACCCCTACCCTTAACTCTTCACCCTCACCCTCACCCCTACCCTAAACATTTCATCCTAACCCTCACGCTCACCTCTGGTCGATTTGTTTGATAAGTACCAAGAATTATGACAGGTAACTTAAACATTCACAGAAACCCCACCACAACTACCTCTATTACTACTACCACAACTACCATTATCGTAGCCACAACATCGCCATAACTGACACCATAACTACCATCATATTTACCAACGTCATACATACCACCACCGTAAACATCACCACAATCACCACTGCAACCACCACCGCCACAATCACCACCACTACCACTACTACAGCTACCACCACAGCCACCACCACAATCAATACCACAACTATTACCGCCAATGTTACCATCAGAACCACAACTACAACTATCACCACAAATAGTACCACAACTAGCACCACACCCACAACCACAACTACCGCCACCACTGCTATCACCATCACAACTACCACTACAACCAACACCATCACCACCACCACCACAACCACCACATGTGCGTTCGTTATTGGTACACACATGACCTAAATTGGGAACTTTGTGAAGGAAGTTTACTCTGTGTGCGTGTTTGTGTGCATGTAGGGTGTGTGTGTGTGTGTGTGTGTGTGTGTGTGTGTGTGTGTGTGTGTGTGTGTGTGTGTGTGTGTGTGTGTGTGTGTGTGTGTGTGTGTGTGTGTCTTTCCGCCTACCTTCGTCTCTCCCCCCCTCCCCCCTCCTTTCATTGCCCTCCCATCAGTTGAGCAATCACTGTATTGTTTCCTCAGAGAGAGAGAGAGAGAGAAAGAGAGAGAAAGAAAGAAAGAGAGAGAGAAAGAGAGAGAGAAAGAACAGGAAATTGCATTATTTTCATCTCTCTCTCTCTCTCTCTCTCTCTCTCTCTCTCTCTCTCTCTCTCTCTCTCTCTCTTTCATAAAAGCGGGCGTATGTAAGAGAAAGCAAGTATGATTAATGTGTACCTGTGTATGTGTGTGTGTGTGTGTGTGTGTGTATGTGTGTGTGTGTGTGTGTGTGTAAGAAACATAGGTGTGGACGCATTTTTGCATGTACTTGTCTGTGTGAGTGTTTACGAGGATGTGTGTGTGTGACCGGGGATGCGCTCACACCAGAGAGAGACAGACAGACAGAGAGAGAGAAATTGTATTCGTTTCCTATCTGTTTGAGTGTTTATATGCATAAATGTACGTAGATGTAAGTACAGCATATATGTGTAACTGTGTGCCTATGTATGTGCGCGCTTGCGTGTGTGCGTGTGTGTGTGTGTGTTTGTAACCTTGGCTGGCAATCCTCCTCATTAAATGCTTGAGGCCAGGTGTTTCTCTCTCTCTCTCTCTCTCTCTCTCTCTCTCTCTCTCTCCTGTAAAGCAGACTGCACTTTTTGTGTGTGTGTGTGTGTGTGTGTGTGTGTGTGTGTGTGTGTGTGTGTGTGTGTGTGTGTGTGTGTGTGTGTGTGTGTGTGTGTGTGTGTGTGTGTGTGTGTGTGTAAGATTTTCCATGAATCTGTTTATCTAGGCACCACCTTCATTGGTACTACAGTGTTAATCTTTCCCCTTATTTACAATCGTCCCCTCCTAAACAGAGGGAAATCGTCTGGTGACAGCAAGAAAATTGCTTAACAACGGTTGATAGAAACTACTTTTAAATCTTTGGCTTCGGTGAGTTTCCCTAAGAACAACTGAGTCGTCCATCGTAAGCCGTAATAGATTTTTTTTTTTTTTCGGCCAAAGCGTTATGTATACAATAACAGATATTTAGATTTTGATCCCCTGATATTCTCTCGAGCAGAATAAAATCATCTGACGTTACTCAAGGGAAAATGTAAAGTACACATTTTGCAGTCATACTTTCCAAATACAGCCTTCAGTGTATGGAACTGACAGTTCCTGACGCTAGACAATGGGGTTTCGTATAGAACACCTTTCTTTCAACCACTGACTACTGCTACATAACTCTTAAGATATATCCATTTACCAGTTTGTGTGTGTGTGTGTGTGTGTGTGTGTGTGTGTGTGTGTGTGTGTGATAAATACCGTAAATATACATAAAACAGAAGTATAAGCTATATAAATGTACTGGAAAGGAGGGGGAGTTATGATCTTGAAAATCAGTGGACCTGGTTTTTATCACAGTGTTTTTTCATGATTCTGTATATTAATGGAATTTCGTGTGAGGATTATTGAGTGGAAACGGCTTTTGTGTGTGTGTGTATATATATATATATATATATATATATATATATATATATATATATATATATATATATCCATCCATCCATCCATCCATCATCCAATCCTACATTGCTCCATGAGGAGCGTAGGAGCCCGGGGCTAGGCAATTGGTCTCGACATTTAAGATGAGAGTGACCAGCCTTACTCATCCCTGAGTGGCATTACATGAGCAATCAACTCCAACCACTGCTTGGATATAAACCTTCACCGGCTCAACCCGTCTGGAGCACAATAATTACCCACTAAACCACCAGGTGCCAAAATTTGGTTATATGGTTACCACCCAGCGTAGCAAATGGTTTCCTGGTGTACAGGAAACCATTTGGCTTGTCACTCAGTGTAGAGTCACCCACAGGCAGAAGGAAAAGGATAGAATGAAGGAAATAAAGACAGAAGAGGGAGTGTAAAGTCACCCGTAGGCAGAGGGACAAGGAAAGAAAGAAGGAAAGAAAGACAGAAGAGGATGGAAGGAAAGAAGGATGGAAGAGAGGAAAGGACAGACACCCGAAAGGAGCACTACATCGAGTGAGTGGATGGTGAGTATATATATGGCATTCTTTGGGGTCGGAGGCACTTTGTGTGAGGGGATCATCTAAAATAACGTCGTTGAAATTTTTCAGGTAGGTTCATGGGAGAAATAGAATGAGTTCAGTATAATTATTAGTCTTACATTTAATTACATGCAATACCGGGTTGCTTTGCTGGTTCTTCCTTTAAATTTAGATTTTCCAAACGAAATATCCTTTTGACTATATAGCTGCTGACACACTGTCAGGGGACAATTCGGTTTATATTTCGCCTGTTTATTTACCTGTCACTTTTCTGTGCTGGCTAATATTTCTGAGGTGGGAGAGGCTTGGTGTGTTTGTTTGGTCACAGATTATTTTCTATGGTATGATGAGCCAGGGAGGAAAGTGACGCAGTGGAATAACAGGCCAACTGCTGTCGTTGACTTCACTGGTGTTCGTGATACTTTTAGCCTGATTGAAGACAGGAAGGTTGTTTTTATTGCTGATGTTCATGTCAGTTAACAAGGTGTTTGTTGGACAGGCTAGCTCTGGTTATTGTCAGGAGTACAAGTTATTATTGTTTATTTAGTGCCCATTATTGGTGATTATGTCGTGTCTCTTGCTACAGTATCGCTCTCCGTTTGCGACAACATTGTATTCCTTCCCAGTGCTGTGATATTACCCCAGCATCATCTGCATATGCAAATGCAGCCGCAATTTCCAGATATTCATAAATGTCCGCCTTTCCCGTCTGAAGGCACAGCAGCAGCAATATCGGACACAACGCAACGCCTTCCTTCATTCACATACCGATTTCTTTTCTGTCTTATCCCTGTCAGTACCAACGAACACACTTTCTTTAGTAGGCAGTAGCTTTATTTGGCTTCTTGAGTATTTCAGTTGGACAGTACTTCTAGTGTCTGCGGGCATTGCAAAGACAACTCGCTAAGGGAAACCAACGGATATTTTCAATGATACATCATAACATCATAATAATATGTATATACTGTATTTAGATAGATAGATAGATTTTATATAGATAGATAGATAGATAGATAGATAGATATAGATAGATAGATAGATATAGATAGATAGACATATATATATATATATATATATATATATATATATATATATATATATATATAAAAATACGTTGATAGATAAGTGGATCAGTAGACAGACTGACAATCATTCTTCTCAAACGCCTGGTTATTTTAGTGGCTAAATTCTTCGCTACGATTACGTCTTTTCCATTTGAATCAGGCTAACTTCAGATGATTCTGTTCAGCTTAAGAAGGACCTCCTGTTATGTAATGTTAATGGTGGTTATAGTAGTTACCCCTTCAGTTTCAAAGGCAGTTCAAAATCTGACTGAAATTATTAAAAGATAATTAAATGAAATATAAACCTCCTTCTTGTGCCTCACGTGTTAAAGGCATCTGTTCAGGAGGGCATGGGTTCAAAACTAAGAGAGGCTACTGTGGGTTTTCCGTCCAGTGGCGTCACCTGCAAAGTAAGTTGATCATCTATATTTAAACTTTGGAGTTTGTTAGCCTAATTCCTGGTTCCCTGCGCCTGACAGCGGGTGATGTGAGACTGGCTGTTATCGTTTGACTACAAGTCCTGTAATGCAGTTTCAAAGAACACCACACAATCAGAGAGACAAAAGTTGGCCATTGTAACACTGTGTCTGCTTCACACATAATTTCCTCCTTAACACTGCTTATCGCAAGATATGCATCTACGACCATAGAGACGTATCAAGCCTTTCTCAGCAGAAGAAAGTGGGAAGAGGTGAAATTTTAGGTGAATTGTTGTCTTCGGCTGTACGATTCTCTACTTCTATATTTTTGTTGATGTACAGAGGATGAGACCAAAGACTGTCACTGGACTGTATGTTGTTTTACCCTCTCTTTCTCCTCCTCCTCTCCACTTCCCTTCCTTCTTTCCTCCCTCTACTCTTTCTTCCCTTCTGTCATCTCCTTCTCTCTTCATACATTACCTAAACTCATAGAATAAATACCTTAGACATATCTTACCTCATAATTAACTTCCTTGAAAGGAGATACAGTTCTGTTGTTTTTTACACTCCCTTTTTTGTACTGTAACACTTTGTACTCTTACCTCCTGTTCTATCCCCTCTTTCTTCCTTCCACTCCCCCCCCCTCTCTCTCTCTCTCTCTCTCTCTCTCTCTCTTCTTTCACGTCCTCCTCTCTTCCTCTCAAGCCTGTGCTAGCGATACTTAACCATGACACAGTTAGGAGATCATCCTGAAATTCCTTGTTGATAATGGAATCTATTTCAAGACTAAATCTAGGAAGCAAGGAGATCTTTCATGGTGATGGTGGTGATGGTGAGGATCTGATAAAAGAGGAGAGGCAATGGCAAGTAAAGGGACGATAGAGGGGGAGATAGGAGGAAAAGACGGGAAAGGGACAGGACGGGGCAGGATGAGGGATGGGGACAAGGGACAGGGATAGGTGGAGGTGGAGAGGGAGGAGTAAAGCATTGCTGGAGGAGGGAGGGAAAGGGGAGGAGACTTGTTGTGTGAGGGTAGGTATGGTGGGGGCTGGAGACTAGTGAGGGTTTGGGACTGGTAGAGGGAAGGGAGTGGGAGGGGAATGAAATGGAGGAGGCTGGGGAAGGGAAGGGGACGTGGAAGGGAGGGGAGGAGCCAGGGGTGTGATCAGTGTATAATAAGACTGATATACGAGGCGTTCAGCACGCCATCTCACTTCTTGCATTTCCTTCACTTATTTTGCTTCATTGACATACACAAGAAAGACAGGCAAATGTCAGCCTCATGACTCCTCACCTGCGGCGCACGAAGCTCGTCACTCCTCTGATACAGGAAAATGGATCTTAGAACTGGAAACTTCCTTTCCTTTGACTTATTTCCTGCTTAGAAATAAATTTCAAAGAGCCATTGCTGCAGATAACCTGGAAGAGGCCTTCCCCTCGCTGTGTGATGGCCAGCCATGGCGCCGCACTTTCGTTACGGTAGATTTCGTTGTCATCGGACAATTCCCAGACGATTTTTATTCCACTTAAGAGAGATATTTTGTTGTGCAGGAGACTAATTAACCTTCCCAGTGCGAAAGGTTTCTCCTAACTCAAATAAAATCTTCTGGAGCAAGTAAAAGTAAATTATTCAATGCGTCGTCGGTCTGAAGGATTTGAGAAGGTCTTTAGCACCTCTTCCTTCGAGATTTATTGACAAGGGATTGAAATATATGGATGGTGTACTGTATACTGTGTACAGAGACACACCCGACCTGGACGTGACGCTTTTTTATTTACTCTCTCAGTCTCTTAGGAAACACGCTTATCTGAATAACATCGCTTGGCGTTAACTGGAATGTAATACTTGAGTTGTACCGGCTGTGAGGGAATTTATGGTGACAGTACTAATACTTCTGAGCTCCTATGACTCATTCTCAGTTGAGTAAAATTGTTTGACTTTCGCTGCGACAGGATACTAGAATACTAGACTTGTTTACTTCAATCCACATCTCATGTGGGAATTAGGGTTGGGATGGCAATGATGACGATGATGATGATAATGACGAAGACGACGATGATGATGATGATGATGAAGGCTTTGAATATAATAATTCATCCTCCCTCGGTATTTGATGGCCAGCCTTGAAGTCAAGAGTTTACTTACCCAATGCTTATAATCTAAATTCCCTATCCTCATTTTCCCTTCATCTTACCACCACCAGGTACAATATACAGTATTTTTCACCACCTCCACCACCACCAGTGCCATCACTATAATTTCTAGATTAAGAACAGGATGAGTTCAGGTTCGAAGTCAAAAGGAGACAGTAACAGTGAGAGACCATCAACAGCTTGCCTAGGGAAAGGGCCACACAGTTATATCCTGCCGCCACCTCACAAGCAAAACAGTCTATACATGTTTTTGTTTGTATTTTCCTAATACAAGAAATGTGATTCACATAAATTTTTCGGGTAGTCAGTCTTTCAACTGTCAGGTTGACCCCTTCATTGATGGTGTATATTTTTCATTATAATTAAGCAACCACCAGATGAATTATTTATGATCAGATGAACCTCTGGTTGTGATGGAATTAATGATGGCTATGTCTAACCCGTTCAGTCTGAAAAATATCTCCTTAGGGGAACGAAAGAGTCTGGGGCTAGCAAGCTAGAAACACAAAAGATTTCATCATAGTTCCATACTGAAGCCGTCAGAAAAGGTGTGCCAAACAAGTGACCAAAAGAAAGACATCTTAGATTTATGCCGATCGACTGCAAAAACATGGCACCCGACAGTTCAAGTTCCCAGTTGCATTGGAGGGAGAATAGGAATTAACAAGGGGAAAACAGTCTGTGCCGAAACAGTTTGATCATCCCGTGAAACTGGTTCCTGTGTTATCCGGGGGTGGAGGATTACTTCTGTCATCTGGACCACAGCCTTGCAACATAGTTATATATTTTATAACTGTACAGTGCCATGGATGATTCACTGCCACGAAAATCAAACTTAACTCCTGCGTTCCTTACTGGTGGGGTTAAGTATAATCTTCATTAATCCATTCACTACCAGAGGGCGGCCACAAGATGGATGAAAGAAGTTGACAGCTAAGGCATAAACCACACAAAAGACGTCATATTAATGCTTTGCAAGGATAAAATAAAACAAAATAAAATTAATAAATAAATACCAGTCAGTGTTCTGAGACTCATAAAAACCATACGCCACTGTGCTTTGATCCATTATAATCAGGTGTAAGTTAAGTGTTTAGAGCAGCGGTCTGCTGTCCTACAGAACGCGAACTTGATCCTGAGCCAGGACAGGATATTATTAGATTATCTGAACTTCGCTAAAGCAGAGTTTAGTGATCTGCAAGATCCATCGACATGTTTAAAAGCATTCTGGCTAACACCATTACTCCAGTCCTAAATGAAGCAGTAAACTATGGGTGATGGGTATTAGCGTCGAAGTGGCGATATGTGAAGATGTGTGGTACGTAGGAAGTACTGCTGAACCTCAGACATCGCATTATCAAGTCCATGAATAGAGTAAGAAAATAAAAATGTTGAAACAACAGGCAGAATTCTTTGAAATCATACAGTACATGCATTATAGACGCGGAATGTTGTGTGAAGCAGGCTTGACCAAGTACTGACTTGAAGACCCAAATGCCAACACGACTACTACTAACACAAGGGACTGTTTACCTGGCCCTTAATCCTGCTACCATCAGACGATTATATTTCAGGAAACTGTCAGTACATTACAGACGGAGAATACCGGTACTGTGTTTGGTGCAAGGGTCCCTTCGGAATGGCGACGCCTTTTGTATTCCTTCGGTTACGTGGAATAATTTTTTTTCATTGCTGCTCCTGTCAGACGACTGCATTCCTGGTCTGTTATATCTCTGTATGTCTATGTACCTATATCATTCTATCTATCTATCTATCTATTCATCTATCTATCTATCTATCTATATCTGTCTCTACCTATCTATCTATATATCTATCTATCTCTATCTATCTCTACCTATCTATCTATTTATCTATCTATATAATATATATATATATATATATATATATATATATATATATATATATATATACATATACATATATATATATATATATATATATATATATATATATATATATATATATATATATATATATATATATATATATATATATATATATATAGGAGTACGTTCTTGAGAGCAGGCGTGAAATAATAATATCATTACACATGTTAAAGGACTCAAGACCAACATGATCACTTCAGTACCATTACATCCCATACTGTAATCATGTTACTGTCACCCAAATTTATTCCTGAAAACTATACGCACATTTCAGGAGAATATTATGTGGAATAGACTTGTCCTATTAGTAGCCCTGTTGAATATCTGAATGCAAACACGAACACCAAGCTTTCACTACGATGACATCTCAACTACCTGTACTTTGTTCTTGCTACCGTCAGGCGATGTCATAGCTGGAGTATACAAGATCTGATATCAGGATTGTTCGAGACCCAAATACCAACACGAACACCGCCATCACGCCAGCACATGTAAGGCACACCATGTAAAAGCCCGCTCGTACAGCTGCATATTTACCATTGATTCTTACTACACCAAAGGCTGTATCCAGCTTAAGAGAGAATTTCGTATTGGAGGATTTCTTTCTTTCTTTCCTTTTTTCAATAAGCTACATTAACTTCAACGCGATATTTTGGGCACACACACACACACACACACACACACACACACACACACACACACACACACACACACACACACACACACACACACACACACACACACACACACAGAGGGAGAGAATACTCATTACGTATGTTAGTGGCTGACAGGGATGGTGAGGGTGTACGGAAGTCCCTAATTTCTGCCAGTCTTTTATAACACCCATAACAAGAGTATAATGTGTTTGGCTTCTACACTTCGCTGGTGAATGCATTCTGTGAGAAGACGTGGAGGCTAACCATATCCAGTGATCACAGCTTTTCAGTGGATTTCCCTCAGAAATTACAGATTTGGTTACACCTCCGCATCTCTATTTGACCCCCTGTATCTAACGTGAGTTTCTGTCAGCTGAATAAAGTCGTTTGTGGTAAGCCTGGACAAAATACGAAGATTTTCGGCCAAAACTATAATCGTAGTGTTTTTTTACTATTTTGTGTCCTGGCTTCCTTTTGAGCGCAGTAAAATCATCTGACGTCAGTCGAAAGAAATAAAAGTATTTCGCTTTCAAAGAGTTAATCTTCGGAAAATTCCACACATGGAATTTCGAGATGGGAGGGGGGGATTCACGAACACACTTACATTCAAGCTTCAAGGACAAGGAATGGAGCGTGCTGATTCTTCCTATGTCATTTGGTCTTCCCTGTAAATGTAAATTTTAGCAGCAAAAAAAAAAAAAAAAAAAAAAAAGCTACCATGAGTTATTTTTGGTATTTCCGGGAAGGACCATGAAGGAAAGGAGTGCCAGAACATTCATTGCATATCTCTTGTTCCTCCTGCATATATCTTCCCTGTGAGTTAAGAGAGGAGTGAACGCAGACTTGCTATAGAGTGTTTGCATATTACTGATGCCAAGCGTGTTCAGACTGAAAAGTTGATTTGAGAGACTCATTCTTGTCTCATAACTAAATCTCACCGAGTTTCATGCAACCACGACCTAGTATTGAAGTCGGTAGAATGGTCCAGTTCCTTCAAATAATGCCAAAGCGACTGTGGTAAATCTCATCTCAGGGAATCAATGACACGAGTAACACCTTCACTACCGAACTTGACAAAGTAGCGTGAAGGTTGATAGTGCGTTATATAGAAAGCGTCATCTTGTCGATGCTTTTTTAAATCTCTTGGCTATGAGAGATCATCCATAACTGAATAAAATCGTTTGGATGCATAAAGGATAAAACAGAGATCTATCTATCTATATACCTAGGCTGCTTCCCCCAAGGAAAGGGAGGTAGCCGAGACAGGACGACTCACTCTCCATTTACTCATCCATTCAAACAAATTCATTCGCATCTTAGCCCCAAAGGGGAGAACGGACAGATCCTCACCGCATCACACCGCACAAGGGTCAACTGCGCAATGCAAGCAGTGACATCCACAGCAGGGCCCGACAGCAGAACTGGTTTACCCCTGCCACATCATAACAGACCCATCCCCTTACCCGCACCTGACCTGACTAGCTGATCAGACCAAATGCAGGAGAATATCCCCTCAGGGCTGCGTCATCACTTATTCATTCACAATTTCTCTCCATTTATTTCTGTCACGCACAGCCACTCTTCCTTGCTCAACAGACATCCCTCTCGCATCCAGCGCTCTCTTCACACTGTCCATCCATCCTATTCGTGGTCTTCCTCTCAGTCTTACACCTCTCACATCAGATCTAGTTATCTTTTTCACCAATCGCTCATTATCCATTCTCTCCATATGCCCAAACCATTGCAACACCCTCTGCTCAACTCTACCAGCCATCTCCCGAACAACTCCAGTTCTCCTTAGCACTTCATCATTTCGCACTCGATCCATACGCGTCACTCCACACATACTCCTCAGACATCTCATCTCCATTACATTCAAACTTTTTCCTCTCTGCTACACCCATATTCCATGTTTCAGCCCCATATAACGCAGTCGGTACCACAACACCCTCATACAGCCTTCTCTTTACATCCATTCTAGCGAACGACATTTAAACACTTTTTCATTCCTCCCAGCACCTTTCCTACTTCATTAATTCTAAACTTCACTTCTGCATCTATTCTTCCATCCACAGCAACATGTGACCCTAAATATTTAAAACAATCTACCTCCTCAAGCAACTCACCATTCAAAACTATATTCATCCCCCTACCATCTATCAACCTCGTACACTTCATCACTTTACTCTTATTCTCATTTACTTTCAATTTCCTCCTTTCACACACCCTTCCAAACTCCTCTACCAACTGTCTCAATTTCTCCTCTGAATCAGTCACCAATGCAGTATCATCTGCAAACAGCAGTTACTTCAGATTCCACTCTCCTCCATCAACATTTACCAGACTCAGACCACCTAAAACTCTTGCATTCACCTCCCTTACAACACCATCCATGTAAATATTAAACAACCAAGGCGACATCACATCCCTGTCGCAGCCCCACTCTCACGGGAAACCAATCACTCACAGCATTTCCCACTCTTACACACGCTCTACTATTTACATAAAAACTTTTCACCCCTTTTAGTAACCTACCATCAAGTCCATACAATCTTAAAACAGTCCACAAAGCCTCCCTATCAATTCTATCATACGCTTTCTCTAAATCCATAAATGCCCAAAACACATCCTTGCCTTTCGCTAAATACTTTTCACACACTTGTCTCACAGCAAACACCTGATCAACGCATCCCCTCCCTCTCCTAAAGCCACACTGCTCATCACTAATCACTCCCTCTGTACCCTCTCTAACTCTCATAATTAACACTCTACCATACACTTTACCTACAACACTCAACAGACTTATACCCCTAAAGCTAGTACATTCATACTTATCACCCTTGCCTTTATACAACGGGACCACACAAGCACTTGCCCAGTCAATTGGCACCATACCTTTCTCAAAGCACACATTCAATAATCTTACTAACCAGTCAACAATAGTCACTCCACCACCCTTCAGGCATTCCACAGCACACCCATCCATACCTGCAGCTTTCCCTGTTTTCATCTCCTTTACTGCCTTCTCCACTTCCTCCTTCGTGATCAAAGAATCATTCAACTCTCCCAACACATTTATTCCTTGCACCCTTCTATCTGCCACAATCTCAGCCACGTTTTCCTCCTCTACATTTAACAATCTTTCAAAATACTCTGCCCATCTCTTCCTTACTGCATCCATCTCAATTAACATCCTTCCATCCTCTGCTTTTACTCGTTCTTCCTTCCCAGACTCTCCCTTTCGCACCCTTTTCACCTCCTTCCAAAACATTTTCTTATTCTGTTGAAAATTCTCTGTCAGCCGCCTACCCCACCTCTCATCTGCTGCCACTTTAGCATCACGCACAGCCCTTCTCGCTCTATTCCTCTTTTCCTTATACCTTTCATATGACATCTCATCCTTCCTCTGCAGCCCACACTTCATATGCGTCTCTTCTCAGCCACAGCCATACTTACTTCCTCGCACCACCATTCACTTCCTTTTCTTACACCACCACCCACGTCTCACACCACACACCTCTTCTGCATGCTCCACCACAGCACTCTTAAACAACTGCCATTCCTCCTCCACACTGCCATTTTCCCGATCTTTCACTGCGTTCCACTCATCTTTCAATTTCTCCTGATACTCTATCTTTTTCTCTCTTTTATCCAACTCACTCACTTTCAAAACCTCCCTGCCACACCTAACCCTCCTAGCTCTCACCCATCTCTTACCTACTCTTAACTTTCCCTCCACCAGGTAGTGGTCAGACATACCTCCACCCTCCCCTCTCAGAACTCTCACATCCAACAATCTTCCTATTACATTCCTAGACACAACCACATAGTCCATCAAGGCTCTATCAACAACCCTTCCACCCTCCTGTCTCACCCATGTATACTTATAAATATCTTTCTTCTCAAACAGCGTATTCCCAATCACCATCTCTCGCTCAACACACATCGCTATCATTCGTTCCCCATTTTCATTTCTTCCAGGCACACCATGCATACCAACTACGCCTTCAACTGCTACATTTCCCACTCTAGCATTCAGATCTCCCATCATTACCACATTCACATTCGCTCCAAAACTCTGCAGACACTCATCAACATCATTCCAGAAAGACTCCCTCTCTTGTTCATCCCTTTCACTACCAGGCCCATATGCACTCACAAACACCCACAACTCACGTTCAAATTTCGCTTTCACCCACATCAGTCTCGATGACACCTCCTTCCATTCAATCACACACTGCTGCACTTCCGGACTCACTAACAAGGCCACACCTTCTCTTGCCCTTCCTCTATCAACACCTGACAATCTTCCATTCACACATCCAAACATATATTCCCCCTTCCCTTTCATCTTCGTTTCACTCAAAGCTAACACATCCAACTTTCTTCTCACAAACATTCTCCCAATCTCCTCCCTTTTAGCCTCAATTGTACTACATCCACGCACATTCATAGACCCAATCTTCAGGGTACGGGGATAACTCCATCCCCCGTCCCTTTCTCTGGCCTGTCTCTTTTTAGGAACTAAAAAAACAGAGGAGGGGGTCCCTAGTCCCCTCACCCCGCCCCTTTTAGTCGCCTTTTACGACACGCAGGGAATACGGTGGCAGTATTCTTCTTAACACAACCCGGCCGCAGGGTAGTAGCACCACCCCATAGTGCGGCCAGGTTGTGAGGTTGTGTATCACAGAGATAAACGTGATAAAGATGCTTAATGCCTATCACCTCCGTTTTTTTTTTTTTTTTTTTTTTTACGTGTCCGACTCTGGGCATAGGCTTCACAGCCTGCTATCAAGGCCCAGCAGTCCTCCTACATACCATACACCTCTACATGTGTCACCACTTCGGCGCTAACACCCACCGTCCATATTGAATACATGCTAGGGCTGTCTCATACAGGACTGGTGTATTGGTATTGGCGGGGGTATTTTTACGACATGTCGGCGGGTCTTCTGGTAGATCAGTAAAGCCTGATTTAATGAAATTCAAATCCTTAAACTGTTCCCTGCCCCAGCCGGGATTCGAACCTGGGTCCGTTAGGACTACAGGCCACCTCTCTACCGATTAAGCCACCGCCTCCCCCTTGCATGCGTATTACTGACACAGGAAAATATTCTTAGCGGCTGTGATAAATGAACACACATAGGAGCACGTACACACACACACACACACACACACACACACACACACACACACACACACACACACACACACACACACATGTGAATGCATATGCAGGCACACACGTGTACGTACAGAAGGACATGTGCAGACAAACAGGTACAGTATCACCTTCTCCGCTGCTTACAAAAACGTGTCTTAAAAAGCACCACTTGGTCCACGACATATGACCGATTCAGGACTATTGAGTTTAGTATGACAGGCGCACATTCCGTAGAGACGCTAACAGCTGACAAGCCAAGGCTGTGTGTGTGTGTGTGTGTGTGTGTGTGTGTGTGTGTGTGTGTGTGTGTGTGTTGAGTACTTATAGTGACCCTGTATGTATGCTCTTGTGAGTTAGGTGTTTACTGGGCGAGCGAATGATGCATTGGTCAACACATCCGGTCTGCAATAGAAAGAAGCCACGTTCGATATGATGACCGGTCTGACTGTTCACTTAGCAGCACAAGTGATGACCTGGAAGTAATTTCGATAGCTGTGGGTAGTGGTTCAGGGGAAGACCGGGCCTCAACAAAACTGTCTGGCTTAATGACAATTCTTCAGTTAAGAAACATAATCTGATCTTTGTGTGTCTGCTTAAATGTTTACTTTTGTTTGCTGAAGTGTGTGCTGTGCCTGTAAGAAAATGTTTTTGTGCTTTTCTGAGTATGTGTTTTTGTGCTTTCCCGAATGTGTGTTTTTGTACTCGCTTGAGTATTTGTTTTATCTGTGTAAATATATGTTTGTGTTTTCGTGTCTGTGTGAACGTGTGTTCATGTACGACCCTAAGTGTGTGCTTAAATGTCAGCTTAAATATGTGTCTTTGTCTGCTTACGTGTGGAGTTTCGTCTGTTAAAGTGAGTTCCTGTGCCAGTTTATTGAATGCATGTGAGCTTTTGTGCTTGACTTTGTGTTTATCGCTACCTGTATCTGCTCATGTCTGCTTAAGCCCTATGTGGTATTGTATCTGAGTTTGTGTTTTTATCTGCTGAAATGTGTGCTTATGTGCCGCCCTAAGTGCGTTCTTTTGTGCTTGCCTGAGAATGTGCCTTATGGCCAACCCTTTACTGTCCGACTTTACTGCACATGGCATTTTGCAGGGGTGGTACTTAGCATACCACCCTTCACTTATCAGCTCATATTCGCGAGGCAAATTGGTCGAAATTTTTGAATTCTTCCCTTAATTATATAACTATTTATCTATAGCCAGACTCCATAATCCCGTAAGGGGTGGCCTTTTTTTCTCTGTGTTATTTGTTTTACGGAGAGGAGCATTAACCCTCTGCCAACCCAATTGTTGACATGTAGGAAATACGTATGGGTTGGCTATATGGTTACCACGTAGCTCTTAAATGGTTTCCTGGCATACAGGAAATCATTAGGTTTGTCACTCAGTGTAAGGTGACATGAAAAGGAGAGAAGAGTAATAAAAAGAGTAATAAAAAGATGGGAGAAATAGGAAGAGAGGAGGACAGATAAAAAAAAAAAAAAGAATGAAAATGGTGAAGGAAGAAGTAGGCAGCACTACATCACGTGAGTGGATGATGGTCGCCACCAACTACCATATATCCTTAATTAACTTTTGAAAATACACACAGAGAGGACGAGTTTGTTATCCTGGCCGATAAAGGATTAAGTCAGTGTTTTCTGTATCTGCTAAGTACATGGGAAGCTTTGTGGTTTTCGGCCCTTGCATGTAGTCAGGTATTTGGGTATGTTTATTGGACTGTATGGGAGTGTGTGCACTCTCTTGCACGCGTGTGTGGAAAATTAATTACTGTATTCGAAGTATACATGTGTAAAGGCATTCCATTCACACACGTTATGCCGGTATTATATTGTTATAACTACTGTCAGAAGATTTTCTTCAGCTCCTGGAAAGCCCCTGGTTCGGAATTGGTCATATTCTACACAGTAAAACCTACTGTATACATCAGACCGACTGTTTATCAGGCTATTTATGTGAGTATACATCGTAACACAGTATGAAGAGCACACTAGTTGAGTAGGTGGGTCTGAGTGTCCTTATTAGTGGCGGTTCAATGAAAAAAGGACGTTGACTGTGTGGGCAAGAAGGTGTGTATGTACAAACCGCTGTGGATGATGGACTGCACAGTAATTATGTAGGCATGGATGGGTGTACACATAAATGGTAGCGAGGTGAGAGAAGTGTATTGCTTGTGTATGCAAAGTTGTGTGTGCTGATCGTAGCGTCCCGTTAAAAGTGTGTGTGTGTGTGTGTGTGTGTGTGTGTGTGTGTGTGTGTGTGTGTGTGTGTGTGTGTGTGTGTGTGTGTGTGTGTGTGTGTGTGTGTGTGTGTGTGAGGAAGAAAGCAAAGGATGGATCACATAGTTGTTTACGTCATCCCCCATTCCTCTAGCAACAGGAAGCTACCCGAGACAGGGTTAATGTGTGTGTGTGTGTGTGTGTGTGTGTGTGTGTGTGTGTGTGTGTGTTTTGATTATAGGCTTGTGACTGCTCGCATAATGGAAATTTCTGTCTCTGTGAGACCTTACGCTAATGTATAGTTTGCTGTGGACAGTTGAATGCCAGTTTGTTCATCCATCTAGTTAGCCAACCATCTCTCCATCTATCTATCAATCCATCTCTGTCTGTTCATCCATACATCCTTCTGTCCATCATTTAATTCATCCCTTCATCCATTCAACAATCCATTCAACCATCCTTCAGCCACTCTATCTACCTACGAGTATCGCTTATCAGTCTGTCTTTTTATCTGTTTATCTATCATCCTATCTATCAGTCTTTCTATTTAACTAGTTACCTTTCTGTCTGTCTGTCTATCTGTCTAGCTATCATTTTATCTATCATCTGTCTCAAGCTCTCTGTCTTTCTGTTTGTCCCTTTCTATCTGACTGTCTACCAATCTGTCTTCCTACTTATCTATCTGTTTATCTATCTGTTTGTCCGTCTATCTATCTATGTTTATCTATCTGTCTGTCTATCTATCTGTCTATCTATCTATCTATCTATTTGTTTATCTCGTTATGAGATTACATGAGTTCGTGGGGGAATGTGAGGCTGCTTTAATATGTTTATTATGCCTGAGAGACTCATGTTTTATGAGTAAATGAAACTGCCTAACTCCTTCAGTCCGATAACATTTGTACAGTTGATTCTTGTTGTCAACACACTAGTTTGCTAACTTCAGAGAAACCGTATGCAGTGAAGGGGTTGCAACCGTCTCCATTAACCCCTTCCACACCTGGCTGCTCTCCCTAAGGCGACTGAATTCGTCTTGAGGTAGCAAAAGAATAATATGCCATATGATCTGAGGCGTTAATAAGACAGGGAATTATCTGAACATTGTGTAATTTGAAAATCTCAATCTCTTCTCAAAGATAAAGTCTTTTATATATTAGAGTCTTGCACCTCCAGACGATTTCTTTCAGCTAAGGAGATTCTTTTCGTACCGAGAAGGTTAAAATAAATGTATCTCCAAATCATCCCCTTTAATACGAGAAATTTTTCTTTAGTTGAATGAAATTGTTTTGTGACAGCAGAATAAACCAAGCCAAGCCTTACCGTACACAAGGAGTTAATAGGACAGAATTGTTAAACGATTAGTTGATACATCTTTAGTAATTTTAGTTTTTCATTTTGCGTGACGCAAAACTTTTTGTCATCTCAGTTTCCCGGGTGATGCCAGTGATAAACAAAGTTAAAGGTTCATCTCGTTGTTTTTCCAAGCTCCTTACACCACTTCCTGCACAGTATATTTTCGTACAGTATTATGGCATGCCAACACCCACGCTTCTGTAACTAACTTCCAGCTGAAGGGTATAGTTTGACGTCACCAGGAATGAAATATTAAAGTTTTACCGAGCACGAGAGGTTT
Organism: Coenobita brevimanus; assembly: GCF_032717465.1. NCBI lineage: Eukaryota > Metazoa > Arthropoda > Malacostraca > Decapoda > Coenobitidae > Coenobita > Coenobita brevimanus. The sequence goes on along the minus strand of NC_137056.1, from coordinate 20,462,504 downwards.
AATAATACTAGTATCAACACCAGGCTTTGATAACTCAGCTGAATACAGTTCTGGTGTTGCCTGGAATAAAATAAAACAAAGACGTGATTATAAGAAGGTTAATATTCTCCTGTATGTTGGTTATGGTGTCTCATGATTTTAAATACACGAAAATACGAACATATTGCACGAACCTCCCATTAATGAGAGTTTTAGTGCGTCTGTTGCGAGTGTGTGTGTGTGTGTGTGTGTGTGTGTGTGTGTGTGTGTGTGTGTGTGTGTGTGTGTGTCTCCAGGTATGCCTCCTAAACGAAGCCTCACCAAACAGGAGGTGGCCACAGACTACAACAACACATGTCTCAACACCCAACACGCCCTCTTCTCTATAATCAACACTTCCTTCCCAATTCCTTCACTCCGAGGTCGTCTTTCTCAAAACAACTTTGCCATCCACAGACAACTCTAGTTTACTGAAAGGGTTACATACAGCCTTCATCAAAAATTTTACCACCAGTAAATCTCCCATACTGAATAAAAGTTTGTGGAAATAGAAAGAATGCACCATAAAAAAGGGTGACCATTCCCACCCCTCTAACTATCGCCCAATTGCTTTAACATCCTGTATTTCGAAAGTTTTTGAATCTACTCTTAACAAGAAAAGTTTAAAAAAAAATCCTATCAAAACCTTTTCTATCGTCAGTATGGGTTACGTCAGGGACGCTCCATTAGCGATCCTCTCACCTTTCAGACTCGATCCTCCTTTCGGGACTTTAGCGAAAGCTTTGCCATTGCACTTGACATCTCAAAGGCTTTCGATCGAGTCTAGCATAAATCTCTAATTTCCAAACAACCCTCTTACGGTTTCTATCCTTTTATCTGTGTCTTCATCTCTAGTTTCCTTTCTGGAAATTCTATAGCTCTTGTTGTAGACGGTCACCGTTCTCCTCCTAGAACTATCAATAGTGGTGTTCCTGAGGGCCCTGTCCTATCACCAACTCTCTTCCTTCTATTCATCTATGAACTTCTTTAAGCAGTACATCTAACCCTATCTACTCATACACTGATGACTCCATCTTTCACTTTTCCATTCGCATCTCACAGCGTCCATCTCAGCTATTACTTCAACAAACAAGGCATGATGCTATGGCACACCTGATGTCTGACATGACTCATATCTATGATTGGGGTAAAACATTCTTTTTGTTTTTAATGCATCAAAAACTCAGTTCTTACATCTTTCAGTCAAAAACTTCCGCAGGAGTATCCTCTAATTTTTCACAATATCCAAGTCAGCCCTGCATCATCTTTAAACATACTTGTGGCTTCATTCTCTTTGGATTTAGCTTGGAATGATAATATTACTTCTCTTGTAAACTCGGCTTCCAAGAGATTGGTCTGCTAAGCCGACTCAGTGCCTTCTTTACCCCTATCCAGTTGTTGACTTTATTCACGGGTTTAGTTCGCCCCTGAGTAGAATGCAACTCTCATGTGTGGGAAGGTTCCCCGCGTACAGCTCTCTCAGCGAGGTTGAGTTAGACCTTTTGTCTCATTAATTCTCACCTCTTACTGGCTCCAGCCAACCTCCGTCTCTTCGCCGCGCTGTTTCATTTTTATTTCATTTCTTTAACTACTTCAATGGTCACTGCTCTTCTGAGCAGTGTGTTTGCATCCCTGCACCACTACGGAGAGTGCGTAGCACCTTTCTAGTAGCAAACTCTCATCCCTTTTCTCCAGCCCTCTAATGAAGGAGTTATCCGTTATTCACAGTCCTGCATGTTTGCAACAGGTCAGCTCTGGAACTGTCTTCCTCTGTCTGTTTTTCCTACGGTCTATGACCTCTAGTCTTTCAAACGCAATGAGTCCAGTCATCTCGAAACGAATGGATCTTGAATTTCGCTCTCTGTTATCTTGTTTTTTATATTTTCTTGTAGGAAACATTCTTGCAGGCTTCTAACTTTTTGGTTCCTTCTTCCTTGCATAAAGAAAAACAAAAAAAAAACTATGTTTACGACTTTGCATAATTTATTCTTGCTAAGCCTGGTAAAACAATGCTGACTTCAGGAACCAGTGAGCAAGATTCATGCCAGTCCACATTTCATTTTGAACTTCTTCAGCTATAGGACGTTCTCTCTCTCTCTCTCTCTCTCTCTCTCTCTCTCTCTCTCTCTCTCTCTCTCTCTCTCTCTCTCTCTCTCTCTCTGTCCGCTTGTTGCCTCTAGCTACAACAGCACTGACATCAACATCCAGCCTTACAATCAAATATCCTTTATAACTTCCCACTACGAGAAGTTTTCCGTAAGCTAAAAAAAAGAAAAAAGAAAAACGGTAGCAGGGACAAAAATAGGAAGACGTTTTAGTAGTGAATGAGTTGATGGAGATTTCTTGTAACTCCTTATACACGAAGGATGTCCTGTAAATTAATATATGGCGTGGAGGTATGAAGAGCGAAGAAAAAGGTACTCCCGGAATCCGGGGTATTAATGAATGCTGCTTCAGTCATCACGAGGGGCCTAGTATAAACTATACAAAGTCGCCTGACGATAACGTAGATAAATAGCCATGGTACTGACATGAATATTGGTGAGTGTCAGGCCATTAGCAAGATTAGAATAACAAAATGCGCCCTGGCACTGTAGGTATAAACCCATATTGTCAGGTGTTATCTAAGAGGTCAACGCTTTTGCTATATTGACGCACCTGTTTGTTATATTCACTCTACCGCCACATTCTCGTACTGAAGTAGTTAATGAAGAAAATATCTGCAACCTACTGTTCGAAAAATCTCCAGAGCCTGGTAGAATTATGTGGGGATGGCAAGAATAAACAAAAGTAGGCCATCGTAGTGCAGAGGTTAAGAGGGCTTTGGCGGCAAGGAGGGAAGAGGCAGAAACTGGAGTGCAACGATTCGAAGGCATCGATTTGTAGGATTTGTTGGCGGAAATGTTTTTAAAGCAATTCCTTCATCACGGAGGCGAGGCCCGTTTTCTAGGTCGTGTGGGAGGTTTCGTAGGATCTTTCCTTAGCGATATATTTTGCATAGTACCCGTTAATATTTTCTTGTGTAATATTGATGTGGTTTTCATATGGAATTAGTTTGCATCAGGAATAAGGAAGAGGATACTTAGGTGCAGTGTACTAAATATATGGCTCAGGAAGAGGTATTACGATATCCTCAGAACCACTCAGAATGCGACCCTGGTTCTGATGGTGCCAGGAATATATACTCTGCTATACTCTTTTCACTTTAACTTAACGAAAGATTAATATCTCTCCATCATGGATGCTGAGCTTTAACATGATACTGACACAAACACATAACGCTAGTTACAAGGAAATCCTATGAAGAGGATGGACAGGCGTAGTGTTATTTTAATTTGCCATCAAGTCACTGGAAATTACTTGCAAAAAGATGAACATCTCCGCCAGCCTAATCTGAAAGAACTCTAGACTACACAATTTGGCATTTAGAGTTATAGAACAAAAGAGACATACTAAACCCTTCAGCCCCCTGAACTTCCTATTTATTGAAGAGCTGAAAGGAAGGATGGGACTGGAGTGTACTGATGTTCTGATGAAGAGGTATAGATTGAGATGGTTGAGACATGTTGGGAGGATGGAATGTGACAGCTGGGTGAGAAAAGTGAGAAGCGTGAACGCCGGGAGTAGGACTGCGAGAGACAGACCGAAAAAGACGTGGGCTGAGGTCATAAAGTGTGACTCCAGAGATAGGAGACTGAATAGAGAGGTTGTCAAAGATCAAGTAGCATGGAGACTCGCCATTAGGTGGCCAAGGCCGACGCATGCAAGCATGTTGGAGCCTTGCTGACTGACGACTTAATACGACTTGAGAGACATCACTGGGCAGATGAGACTGGTGAAGGTTGCTTCATATCCTGTCCCTTCATTATGTTTATCTTTAACTGAACAAAATCGTCTGGCGGTAGCGTGATAAATGTGAAAAAAGACTTCATCTTTGAAAGAATAGTATCACACGGAGATATAAAGGAGATTGCAAACAGAACGTAAACCTGATTAAGTTCATCATTATCATCATCCTAACCCAATTTCCCGCTAGTGACTGGGCTGGGTAACATCTAAAAACAAGACAAGGGAAACACAAACAACGAGACAGCGGTGCCAAAGCATATCAAACCTGTCCCCGGCAGTCATTTTAGTGCTGGCATATAAACACAACAGGATAGTTGGTCAAAGATGTCACATATCAAATCTGGAGTAAAGCTGATGAAAATTGACGATTTTATGCCCTTTTGAAATTTAGGTCAACCCCACCTGACATTGATTGATCCCCCTACCACTAACTGGGGGGTGACCCCCCTGATGTAATGAAGCATGTTATAGGATTCAAATTTGAAAGATGCACGTTTATGTTTTGGATTAATGTCGATGTGACAAATTTGAAGGGAGTTAATGCAAAAAAAACGTTTTTTTAAATTTTCTTTTTTTACATTTTTTGGGCCTACAGTATGGACCTTGGCCCAATTTGGCTCAAAATTTAATTAGGTGATCAGAAAATCATAGTCCATCAGCCCTGTAATTTTAGTCAAAATCGCACCTGCAGTTTTCGAGTAAAGTTGTTAACAGACAAACAGACAGACAGACAAACCAAGTGAAAACAATACCTGTCCCCTACCCCTTCCGGGGAGGGGACGCGTAGTAATAAAAAGGGTCCATCATTCCTCTTCAAAGCATTCGAGCTTCTCAGCTGCACCCACAAACACACTTTCCACACAGAAAGGTAACTTTGTGCTGGAGGCCATTTTGTTCACTGCGAGGTTATTAAAGGCTTGCGACCCACATCATCTGCATCTACACATACACACACACACACACACACACACACACACACACACACACAAGACCTTGCTAACACCATATCAACATGATAAGTAGTTCCCAGTATTAGCTGCTTCTATTCCAAGGATATTGGATTGTTTCGTGGTACTGGTTTCTCTCTCTCTCTCTCTCTCTCTCTCTCTCTCTCTCTCTCTCTCTCTCTCTCTCTCTCTCTCCTTAGTTTCTTTGTCTTACATACTCTGACACACACACACACACACACACACACACAGGTAATCTGTCTATCTGTTTCTGTCATCAGTACTGTTGCTACTCTGGACATATTTTTGATAGTAATTGTCCTTATAACTAACTTGTCCCCCATTACGGGCGGTTCCTTCTAAAATTTAACAAAATCGTGTGGTCGGCCGAGAGAATGGAAGAAAACCAGCATAATCGCACGGAGCCAACAATGAGGGAAAAGGAGTCCACGCCGTCCCTTATCTTGACACCACCCTTAGAGTTTTCTTTTTCTTTTTTTTTTGGCTCAATTTCGTTATTTTTATATATTTATGCCGGCTGTTGTCTTGTTGATGATATTTAACTGCTATTTCTCTTTCTTCTGTATCAGTTATTACATCTAATTTCGTCGCCTTTGTCTCTGCCTTTCACTTCATACATTCTTTTTTTCTGTCTTTGACTCCTTTTCATTTTCTGTCTTTGTTCTCCCTTTTTAATCTTCTTTTATCTTATTATTTTCATCATCTTCATGCTTATCATCAACCTTATAATCAACATCATCATCATAATCGTCTTCTATTATTTCGTCTGAAATAAAATAGTTTTATTTTGACTGTAATGTTTCTGCTATATTGCTCTTCGTATGACGAGTTTATCTCTCTCTCTCTCTCTCTCTCTCTCTCTCTCTCTCTCTCTCTCTCTCTCTCTATCACTTAGTGTTCTGCGTCAGCGGCGGCCCCTCGCGTCAGGTCAGCACATATCTTGGCCGCGTGTCAGGGGTGAGTGAGTCAGCTGGGGAGTGTGAGCATTCCTGGAGCTGCAGAGGGGAGGGTGGGTTGTATCAGGCTACTCAGCTACCTCACACACATTATCCTTTGCCAGGACTTCTCGTGCTTTGTTATCTGTGATTTATTTAGGTCATATGCGACATATTAATGGTGTTATTATCATCACCATTTTCATTATTTCCTGCAGACAATGGTCTCTGACCTTTACTGAAGAAGAGGGGTTCCAGGAAACAGTCTTACTGCGCTTTAGGTGCTTTAGTAGGCTACATGCAGCTCAAGTGCTGGGTGCAGGAATTGTCAAATCTCTAAACATATCCAATACAGAGAGAGGGACTTTCACTCTCATACTTATGCCCCTTTTGCTCTCTTCCAGTGACACCAGAACTGATATGTATATTTCTTTGTCCTTAGTCGTCAGGGATACTGGTTAGGACAGGAAATTGAACTGCGTGATTGATAGCTGAACTACAAGGCTGGACTATGCACAAAGTCAGTACCGGTAGTATTTTCCTTTATTATATTATTATATAAATTATGTCACTAACGGGGAGTGGATTACCTGTGTGTTTTGAGAGGTCGATATATCACCGGTTAGTTCTGTAAGATAACCTCGGACTTTGTCGATGCTGAGAGTGTAAAGGAACTAATGAATGGCAGTTACAAGCCATGTGACCCCTCCATACGGTATATTACCGGTTAACTCAGCAACATACTCGTATTACGCTCTGACGGTTTCGAGACTGTATAAAAGAATTATTGACCACAAATGTGCAGTAGCGGTCAATAATTCCTTTACATTGTCTCGAAACAAGGGGTATAGAGCTAGGATTTGAAAAAAAAAAAAAAAAAATGAAGGTCAAGGGGTGGCCAAACCCAATTTGGGAATTTTCCCACGGAGCTCTCTTTAGAGGCACCAGCGGGGTGGCCAGGCGTATTTCATAGTGCCACTACGGCCACCCCTGCGGCTAAGCCACTTCTGAACTGATTTGGGCGGGTTGCAACTTCATTAAATCGGATATATAGTTGCATAAAAGCAAATGAGATCTTGCTCAACTAAATAGTCATATTTATGCTGGTCAGAAGGAATGACTGGAAGCTAACTTTCTAGTTGGGAACCTCAGAAGTGTGGAGTAATTAATACCACGGCTGTACAGTCTCAAGCCATAGCCTTTGCTTACCCTCCACATTTACAGTTGTCAGTTCGCGAGGGCATGACATCCTGTATATTTTCTCCACCTTAACGTGGCGTAAAATTGCATCTTTTCCTCTTGGATGTTGAACTGTAACAAGAAATTAAGGAGAATACGGCGCTAATCATGCAGATTTCAATGGAAAGGATGTTCAACCATTAGTATTGTCTTATTTTGCCACTGAGCTAAGGGACATTGGCTGCTAAACGACGAAAATCTTCGCCCAATTACAACGAATGAACTGTTGTGTGGAAAATCTTAAGGTACAAACAAAATGTCTTGGTTCGACATAAAACCCTGGCTAGACTTCCATTCGGCCAGGGATGGGGATGGAGGGTGAGCACAAAGTGACTTGCCAGTATACACCTCCAACTGTAACACTCATGCTTATGCATTTTTTTCTTCCAGTACCTGCGCAAGAGTGAGTACTTTTTTTACTCGACGTGCGAGCGCGCGAGTGGAGAGAGAGAGAGAGAGAGAGAGAGAGAGAGAGAGAGAGAGAGAGAGAGATTGTGTGATTGTGTATGTGTGTGTGTGTGTGTGTGTGTGTGTGTGTGTGTGTGTGTGTGTGTGTGTGTGTGTGTGTGTGTGTTAAGAATATCTCAACAAATTTTCTTCTGATTTTAACTATACTTGTAGGAAAGGTCGAGAGCAAGAGAAAGGTTTTATCTATGTTTTATTGAGAACAATGCATCAAAGGTCAAGGGCACAGTTTTGGATCAAAATTTGATTCAGCAATATCAGCTTAAGCAATTTTTATCCTGTTTAGACCAAACTTGTGGAATGATTCAGATTAAGGCAAGAACGAAGCGAGTCAGTTATAAGAATAATCCATCAACGATCAACGCCACAGGACTTGGTTAAAGTTCAATATGATTTGGACCGAACTTGGTGGAAGGGATGAGGGTCAAACAAAGGGCTGACATAGTTTTTTTTTTTTTTTTTTTTTTTTTAATAGAACAATAAGTCAAGGTCACATGACAAGGTGTGTTTTCATTCGATTTAGACCAAACTTTGTGGAAGGGTTCGGGGTAAGGTGAGGATAAAGAGCTTAGATTTTGAAAGAAATTGATTAAATATCAGGGTCACAGAGAGAGGTAAAAGGCCAAGATAGCATTGTGAGGTCAGCTTCATCAGTTTCGACTTGATTTGGAGTAAACTTTGTGGGAAGGTTCAGGATGACTGAAGGATGAAATGATTCCATTATGAAAGCAATCGGCGAACTTCAAGGTCACCTGGCAAAGTGAAAAGACAGTTTGTGGGAGCACCGGTATATTACACTCTCTGAGTGATCCTCCTTTTATTGTTTGGCTTTTTTGGTTTCAATTTTCTTGTGAATTTTAGTTACTAGGAACAGGCTGTTTTCGCTCTCTCTCTCTCTCTCTCTCTCTCTAGCTACCTGCCTACCTGCCTGCTTGTCTAACTACATATGTATTTAGCTATCTATATGTCTCCTGTTTATCAGTATTTTTTATTCTATATTTATTATCCGTTTTCTGGTAAAAATTCTCCAAACCTTTTGTCTATTTCACCCCATTTTATCGTCTCTCTCTCTCTCTCTCTCTCTCTCTCTCTCTCTCTCAGGTTACGTGACGCATGATGGCAGTCGAAGCAGAAAGAGAGAGAGAGAGAGAGAGAGAGAGAGAGAGAGAGAGAGAGAGAGAGAGAGGAGAAGAAGATGAGAGGGAGAACCAAATCCTTTGAAAGTAAATGGAGGGAGAATGACACAAAGAAAGGGGAGGGAGCGAGGGGCATAGACTGGAAGGTGAGGAGAGGGCGAGGGTTGAGAGAGGGGAGAGAAGGAGGAGGTGCAGGAATGAAGAGAGAAGGGAAGGGAAAAACTAATGGGGGATTGGCGGAAGAGAAAAAGGTGAAAAAGACGAATGGATGGGAAGAAAATTTGAAGGAAAAGAGATGAAAATAACAGAGAATCGAGAGAGAAAGAAGAAAGAGAAACTGGAAGAGCAGACGCGAAAAGAGGAAGGGAGGAAGACTAAACAGTGAAGTAGGAGAGAGAGAGAGAGAGAGAGAGAGAGAGAGAGAGAGAGAGAGAGAGAGCAGAAAGGAAAGGGAGGAAGGGAGGAATAACATCGACCCGGCATTATTATGACTCCCTCACACGTCACCCCTCCTCTCCCTAGTTCCCTCCCTTCCTTCCCTCCCTTACACGTAACCTCTCCCTTCCATTCCCCTCTCTCTTCCTCTCTTCTCCCCTCCCCTACCCTCTCCTCTCCACTCTCCTTCCGTTCCTCTTCCCTCCCCTCCTCTCCCTTCCCCTCCTCTCTCTTCCTTTCCTTACCCTCATCCTTGAACCCTCATTTTTCCATATATCCTTCCCTCATCTCTCAGTCACCTTCCACTCTTCACATTTTCTCCTTCCCCATTCTCCTCTCCCTTTCCTTCACTTCCCTTTCCCTCTGGTCTCCCTCACTCCTTCCATCCCTTTTCCCCTCCCTTTCCCTGCCATACCATACCATACCATTCTCCTCTTCATGCTTTGGTTGCTTTGACTCATAGAACAGTTGCGTTAGTTGCAACCTACTGTATAACAAACAATGTCGAGAGGATAAATAGTCTTCATGTCGTTTACTTTCTGTTTTTACTCCTTAAAACTTTCCTCTCCCTACCCCCTAAATTCTCTCCATCCTTCCCTTCACTTAACCCAACTCTCCTCCTCCCTCACCCTTCATTTCTCCCTACCCCCCTCATTCTCTTCTTCAACTTTCTCTTTTTATTTCTTCCACCCTCCTATTCCCCCTTAGCTTCATTTCATCCTCTTCTTCCTTTCTTTCCCTTCCTCATTTTACTGCCCGTCCCTCTCTCCCCTACTGTCCTCTTCAACCTCCCTCTCTCCTTCCTCCTGCATCCACATTCTTTCATTCCTTTCTTCCCTTCTCTCCATTCTCTCTCCATCCCCTTTCCTCGCCCACCTCTACTTTCCTTCTCCTCTTACACTTCCCTCCCAATACCTCATTCCCTTCCATCTCCCCCACTCACCCTTCCACTACCCTCCACTCCCTCCCTCACTCTTACCTCTCCTGTCCTTTCTCCTCATCCTTGGCTCTTTCCCCACCCCCTTCTTCCCTCATTATAAGAAATAGGGTGGTTAACAGGAATATAAGAGAATTGGTTAAGAAGATACAGTGGGTGAAACAGAAAACAGTGTTAGCATATAGTTGCATGGTGTAGGTAACGTTTTTGTTGCTAGTGTTTGGGTTGATGTTGCCTTATTTCTCTATGCCCTGCATAATAGGAGGGTGCATGTATTTTTCTTTCATACCCCCCCCCTTTCATTCTGCACCCTCTCCAGTTTTTCGCCCCTCCGCTCTTTTCGTCTCCCTACCTCCTCTTCTCCTTCTCTCATCCATTACCCCTTTCCTCCTCTTACTGCTTTCCAGACTCTTTCCTCCTTTCTCATCTCGTGTCCTCTCCTCTCCTCTTCTCTTACCCTTCCATCTACCTTTTGCCTCTCACTTCCCTTTCCAAAGCAGCCATATTTCTTACACCCTTCCCTCGACATTGTTCTTCCTCCTCACTTTTCCTTTCTTTGCATAAATTTTCTCACTTTTTTTTTTCAGTTTCCTTCTCCAATCACCATTTCTTTTCTCTTAATTGAATTTAATTTACTTATCTGCTCCTCCGTTCGTGCTTTCTTTCTCTCGTCTTGCTTCTCCAGTAATTTTTCCCTTTCTCCTTTTTTCTGTTTCTTTTCTCTTGATGTGGTTCTTCCACGCACTAAGCACTTGTCCTCTCTCTCTCTCTCTCTCTCTCTCTCTCTCTCTCTCTCTCTCTCTCTCTCTATCTATCTATCTATCTATCTATCTATCTATCTATCTCTCTCTCTCTCTCTCTGCCTTCGCTTCCTTGTTTTTCTATTTCTCTTCTTTTTCAGCTCTATCATTAAGTCTTTCTTATCTTCTTCTGCTCCCATTCCTTTACCTTTTTTTCCTTTTCTCCTCTCTCACTGCTCATCCCTACCCCATTTTGAACATTTTCTTGCCACTCTCCTTCCTCACCTTTGCCTCCTTTCTCTCTTTCTTCTACTCCCCCTTCTCATTCCATCTCGTCATCTCTACTCTTCTTTCATCTCTCTTCCCTGCCACCTTTTCTCCTCTCCCCTTCATCCAGTGTCCCGTACTCGTTCTTCTATTATCCTCCACGTTCGAAACTTTCCTCGCTCCCATTTCCATCCCTATCACTCCCATTTCCATCCTGTCCCAATCCCCTTAATTCTTGTCCCTCTCACCTCTGTCCCTTTCCTTTCCTTTTCATGTAATCCCTCTTACCACCTCCCTCCTGAACCGCAGAGCCCCAACCCCACCCTTTCTACCCTTTCCTTCCAGTTGCCATCGCTATCCCTTTCTTCTCATCACCCCTCTCTTCCTGCACCCCATCCCCTCCGTTATTTTGTGTTAACGGATACTGAAAGCTGTCTGGATCTGTTTCGTCATCTCCTTTTTATGCACAACACCATCAACACCTCGCAGCTCTCAGTTGTTTGTCCTCTGTTTGATTCATTTTCTAGCCACGTTCGTCGTTCATTCGCTCTGTTTCCCTGACTATCACATTGTCTAGCCAGTTCTGTCTGATTATTTCGTCTAAACAGTAAGTTTGCGTTTACTTGACTATTTCATAGCTTACGAATCCATGGTTATTAACAGCCATTTTCTCAATTGCTGATATTTGGTCAAGATGCTAATCACCGAAACCTTCATTCCTCTGTTACCACTTCTGCAGTCGTCGTCGCCAGTGTTGTTGGCCAGTGCAAGAATCGGTATCATCATCATCAATATGGGTACCATGGAAACCTTAGTGAGCTCCATTTCTAACCAGCGAAATTCACCATATTAGGAACTCGTCACACAGGGATATCAACAGTAGATGCAACGTCAGTCTCCTGTGCCAACAAGAATGTGGTTCGGTTGACTTTAAGTTACGTTGTGGTATCCTCGCTCATTGGCTTAATTATTCCTTTGTTAACTTCCAGTGAAAAGTTCACGTAAATAAATAAATAAATATACAATAAACAAGTAAATATACATCTATATGTGTGTGTTTGCTTGTAAGTATATCTATCTATCTATCCATCCATCTGTATACTCTTATGTAAAAATTATATAAACACACACACACACACACACACACACACACACCTATCTATATATCTATCTATTTATCTATATTTTTTTCCTTTTAACTCTACCTCGTTTTATCAATTATTGTCTTTTTCTTGTCCCTTGTCACCTATATATATTTTAGAGATGAGAAGGATCTCTACGTATCAATCTTACTAACTGACTCTAAAAGTCAGGGACGAGTTGTAGGTAAATAAGTAAATTAAGGACAAATTTGAAGTGAACTAGTTTTCTCAAACAGTTTTAATCCGATATTAAGTGAACATCGTGAAAGGTTTCAAGAACAGTTAAGAGGTTGGCATATTGTTTTTGAAAACAAGATCAAAGGTCAAGGTCACATGGCAAGGTCAGTTTAAACAGTTTTGATCCAATTTAGACCAGACTTGATGAAGCGTTGAGGGTAAGGCAAGAACGAAGGGAGTCATCTGAGAATAATCACTGAAAAGTTAAGGCAACAGGGCAAAGACAAAGCCCTACCCTGTGTGTCTGTGTGTGAACCAGATAAAGTATTTTTGATCTGCTCTGATGAAGAGTTTAGGGTCAGCCAAGGGACTGACCTATTATTTAGAGAACAATAAGTCAAAGGGCAAAGTCATATGGCATTTTCAACTTAAAGTTTTTACGGGATTTATACCAAATTTTGTGGAATGGTTTAGTGTAAGCCATGGATGAATTCTTTTTTTTTTTCTTCTTTTTTTAACAGCTCGTCAAAGGTAAAGGGCAAATTAGGGTAAGGCATGCTTAAGATTACTGGTGTTTAACTGATGCTTGTTGGCATTCATTGTGCTTTCCTGCGGTACCTGTCAGTTATTCTATCTCTCTTCCCTTGTTAACGTTTCTCTCTCTCTCTCTCTCTCTCTCTCTCTCTCTCTCTCTCTCTCTCTCTCTCTCTCTCTCTTTTAGTGCTTCCCTGTTTTGTCCGTCTGGATCTGTCTGTCTGTCTCTTCCGTAATTTCTTTTATTACTTTTTCCTCCCCTCTCTCTTTTCTTGTCTATCTGTCCTCCCCCCCCCCTCTCTCTCTCTCTTTCTCTCTGCTCCCCTCTCATTTATTCTTCTGTTTCCTTAGTTGTCCTGTTTTCTTCTCCTTCATGTCAGTTATATGTCTCATTCTCGATCAGCTCTCACATCTTTCTATTCTACCTTCTCAACTCTTCCACGATTATTTTAATTTCTTATCAGTTTTGGTGGCCATCTCGCCTCCCTAGTTTTTTTTTTTTTTTTAATAACAGAACGGAGGAAGGAAAAACAAATGGAAAAAAAAAATCCATACACCAGATTACTGGTGTCCTCTGTTCATAAAATATCTGTAACAGTTAGACTTAAACAGTTGTGGGTTGAAATTTGGAGGGAAACAACTCTGGGGAAGCGAGTTCCAGAGAGATGCAGTTCGGGGAATTAAAGAATTCTGATAGGCAGAAGTTCTGCAATATGGCTGAGTGACATTCCAGTCATGAGCGCTACCAGATGCCCGAGTAGCACGAGGGAAGGCATGGAGAGGTGGCACCATGGACGCAACTTCGTCTGAGCATGTGCCAAAAAAAAAAAATCTAAAATAATGCAAGGGAGGCAACATTCCTTCTTATTTGCAAAGGAGGTAGTTTATTTGTAATGGCAGGGTTGTTAATAATTCTAACAGCTTTGTTCTGAATTTTATCTAGTTGTTTTAATGCAACCTCTCCACATCCATTCCACAAGGGTGAGCAATATTCAAGCTGAGAGCGCACATGACTCTTATAAATTATAGCTAACTGCTCGTCAGTGAAGAAGTTACGGACTCTGTACAATAATCCAAGTTTCTTTGAGGCGGTTTTAGCAAGAGATCTAACATGAGAGGTCCAGCTGAGGGCATTGTTAAGTGAGGCGGGAAGAATTTCAATACTTTTGGAGATGGGAATATTAGTAGCACTGAAGGTAATGTACGAATCTGGCAATATCTGTCTATTAGTAAACTGTATATATTTAGTTTTACTAGCATTAAAAGAGACAAGGTTGTTTTGTCGCCATTCACTGATCGTAGATAGATCTTGATTTATGGAGATGGCTGTACTGAGTTGAGAGGTGTCTGAGTGTGAATGAACTATGTAGTGTTGAGTCATCTGCATATGAATGGATGGGATTGTGGGTGACAGATAAGAGATCATTAATACGAACCAGGAACATGGTTGGCGCCAGAGCTGACCCCTGGGGCACGCCGGCGTTAATTGAGTGGAAATTGGAATATACATCATCTGTATATATCTATCTTATTTACCTCTCTCCATCTTTTCTTCTCTGCTTTCTCCCATCTTTCCTCTTTCACCAACTCTTTACGCGTGTCTCATAGTTCTCTCGTCTTCCTTACTATCTTGTTTTATTCATCCTCTCATTTTTCTCTTGTACAGCGTTATTCCATTCACAGCTAATGTCTCCAGACCTGATAATTTCCCAAACTACAGCGTGTTCATTCTAACCCGACACATTTCCCTAACCCCTTTACTCTCAGTGGATGGCCAAGTGTCGCCAGACTGTAGGATTAATTCAATTGGAAACTAAGGAGGCTCAGTCACAGTTTACAACTAAGGCTCATCGAACCTCATGCACCCACAATATAGTCGTGGGAGTCGTACAGTTCCGTCACGTGAAAATAAATCGGCTATAACCTACAGGTCCGGCCAGACTTGCCTGAAATATGTGTTCGAGACAAGTTTCACACATATCATGAACAGTGTAACGCACATGTTGGAAACACTGATGCCTCGAACACGTCTGTTTCAATGTCTGAGTCATGCTCATAGCATAGGTGTGGATGAGGTTTAGTGTGGTGGACACGAACTTAGTCATTTGATCACAGGCAGGTAGTTAAACTATATCCATGAAAAGGGAATGGTACATAGACCAAACCTTAATGTTGCTTGACTTGCATCATACATACCCGGTTCTCTTGGATGTTAATGAAGAGGACTACACAATATATAAAACAGACTCTTAAAACAGATAAAATGCACGATAAAATGGAAGTTGAGAGAAAGATGTTCGCTCTATTATCTAAGGAGCTAGGCAAGGAAAATTTAGAACAAATCTCGTGATGGAAGAGACAGCATAATAAAATATCAATACATGATTTGTATTCAAGTGCCTAAGTCTTGTGTTAAGCACCAAAAAGCCACAAATTAAATATTTATTTCCCTCGTCCGCACAGCATCACAGGGGCAGCTACAGCAAGGGCCACATCTTCACTGGCCCACATTGTTATGGACGGTGTCCCAGACATGTGTGGACTGCGTATTCCCCTCACATAATATTTTAGAATTTTGATGGCTTTACCTCTAAGTGCGGCCACATTTACCCCAGACATGTGATTGACAAGAGGAAGCGGGGTACAGGACTGCGTCCGAGGTTCAGACCGTGTTCACACTGCACCACTAATCCTGTGCTTCATTCTATCTTGCCGATCACATATTTTGAGCAAATGTGGCCGCGCCATTTGTGTGCGGCAACACTTGCACGAAACGTGATCGACAAGATGAAACGAAGCACCAGGTTGAAGCCACTGCAATATCCAAGTCTGAACGTAGGACGGACCCCTGAACCTCGTTTCCTTCTGTCGATTAAAAATTAGCAAGTGTGGCCGCACCCTAACATTGCTCGGGATATTGATGCAGTCATGTATGTGGCATGTTGCTAGCTTGTATGTTTCTAGCAGTGTTTGGGGCAAAGTTTCCAACAAGTGTGACTGGACCTTAAGCGCCACAGAAATCCAAAGTGCAGTCAACCCCAACTGAGATGGGGTCGAGGTGGCCTTCATTATGCCGGTGCGTGCGCCGTCTCACACATTTCTGTCACAACCTATCACCTCTTTAATTATATTTGCCAGTTCTCACGTATTGCTAGCTTCCTTCGCTGTCTTGTTTTCTCTATATTTCCTGCATTCCCAGTACACTCTTTGTCAGCATCTCGTTTCCCTTAGTCTCTATCAGTTTTTACCTCTTTTCAACTGATAAGAGATAATGAGGCAAATTTAATCGCAGGATGAAGTGGAGAATAGTCTGATGACTTGAATTAAGCTGGAACAATTTACTGATCATCCACAATTATATGTCAATTTTATGCTCAGAGATGAAAAGAAAAAAAAATCCGCCGTTCTTTTTCTTCCTTCTCAATTCTGCTCCCTCAAGTTCATCTCTGTTCTTCCTCATCATCTTACCCTGTGGCTTCTTAGATTAGTTTTTCATTTCAAAGCCCTGCTGTTCTACCTCATCCACAACCAGCTTCCCCATCCCCTGCCTGGTGATAGTGAAGGTGTGGTAGTGCTCCTCATTATGCCGCTACGTGTCCTATCTCCCGTCTCTCTACCCTCCTGTCATCTCTTTACCTATATTTACCGCTTCTTTCTCCCTTCGCTCCTCCGTTGCTGTCTCATATTAACTTTCTCTTCGCTTTGTAGCCGTTTATCAGCTTTTTACCCTTATTTTTCAGTTTTCTCGCCTTTCTTTCCTCCCGTACCATCCTTCTGCCGGTTTTATCATCTTTCCTCCATTCTTCTGTGTTATATCTCGTCCATTCTCATTCTTCTTACTCCATCTCTCCTTCCACATCGGACTTCTATCAAAACTTGCCCTTCGTATACTTACACCCCTCCCCTTTTCCCCTTCAATCTTGTCCTCACTCCAGTCTTTCCTCCTTCCACTAACGTACCACAGAAAACCCCAACCCCAACCCCCAGTAGTAGTGAAGGTGGAGCTAACTGGTTTTCTCCCTTCTTGCAATCTTCTTTTATTGCCTCTTCACTACATACTGTTCCTTTTGTTTTCGTGTGTTCTTTCATCAGCTCTTCTCTTCTATCATTTCGCCTCTATTTATCCTCTCTGTCTCTTCCCTCTTATCTTTCTATCCTCGTTTATCATCTCTTCACTACTTACAGTTTCATTCGAATTTGTATTCTCCTCTCTCTCTCTCTCTCTCTCTCTCTCTCTCTCTCTCTCTCTCTCTCTCTCTCTCTCTCTCTCTCTTTCATCAAGTCATTAATTCTATTTATCAGTTCTCCCACCTTTC
Organism: Coenobita brevimanus; assembly: GCF_032717465.1. Classification (NCBI taxonomy): domain Eukaryota; kingdom Metazoa; phylum Arthropoda; class Malacostraca; order Decapoda; family Coenobitidae; genus Coenobita; species Coenobita brevimanus. The sequence goes on along the minus strand of NC_137056.1, from coordinate 20,445,346 downwards.
TTTGCTCCCTATTTCGTTCACAGCCAGTTTCCCTAAGTCACCCTCCCATCCACTGCATCCGTGGTGTGGATAGCGTAGTGGCCCATCATTATGCCGGTACGTGTGTTATCGACCTCGCTGCTGCTCGGTCAAGGGCGCCACACTCTTTACTTCACTCCAATCCTCACACTATATAACGCACACATTCACGCACACCTCTCCCTCGTTCAACTCTCGATAAAAGAACAGCAAGATTTATATCGCCACTTCAAAACAGCAGGGACCCGAGGCAAGGTTACCCAAGTGCCTAGTGCGAATTATACTGTAAAAGCCCGAGGCTGGACAGTCGAAGTGATCCTGTGACGAATTTGATTATAGACTCTAAACAAAGCAGCAAGTCTTCCATTTTCCCCTCCGAAGTGTAATCCTACCTTGATTCTGACTGGAGATTATCATAAACGAGCCAGTCCACTTGCTACGTATAGATCTAAGGATAGGCTACTGTGGCGATGTGGCAGTTTTGACGCTAGATTATACTGAACAGCAGCCAGTCATATTTTGTCACCAGGTGATATAAGAACAGTCAGCACCATTATCCCTTATGTTGTGGAGGGGCCCGCGTCTAGACTATCGTAGTACACAGTATACGCCCACAATTTTAATCCACGGTAGAAGACCAACCTACTGGGACACGATGGCTCGGGAAGTTATCACGTTCGTCTCCCGATCTGCTTTACCCTTAGTCTAGATTCGAATCGTCATGGTGGATACTGGACGTGAGTACTGGTATGGACGGATCCTGTTGATTCATATGGAGGACATATACGGACTGTGACACAAACACAATCATGAACTACTCTTACTAGAGACATGTCTTTCTTCTTCCCTGTCATGGTTAATTCTGGCTGTCAATCTCTTCCTGGTTGTGTACAGCACGTCATGCAGATTGATACAGATATAGAAGAGTCTACCTCCATTAATGGCATTACTGACTCCGACTTGAACGTTCTAGCCACTAGAACACCGAAACACCTGTGTGTGTGTGTGTGTGTGTGTGTGTGTGTGTGTGTGTGTAATAATCATTTGGAGAAGGATCTGTGTTTGTTCAGGTTAAGAAATTATGTGGTTGTGTGTACGTATGTTTGCTAGGCAGCCAGTGTGCTAGAATGTTTGGTTTCGTGCACGACCGAATTTGCTGGGAATATTTTGGGTTGCAGTAATGGATGCTTGGGTGAGAGTGCGTGTTCGGATAGGAAAAGGGTCTTGATCTACAGTTCATTCATTACAACTTCTTCACAGTGATGACGCCTGATTTATTATTACACCCTTAACACTCCCATGCTCCTATGACTCATTTAGCCGAATAAAATAGTTTGACGTTAGCTGAAATAAAGAACAACAGTTGTTCCACCATGAGATGGTTAATGGTGAGTGTCAGAATTGTCAGGCCTCCGTACTCACCTGAATATAAGCGCATAGTTTTAGTGCAAAGAAAACGCTAGAGTTGATGTGGCGCAGAGAGGGTTAAAAGTGCGTGCTAGGAAGGAAGAATGTCCGTATGCAAGTTTTTCATTACAACTCCTTCGCTGCCATGAAGATTTTTCATTTTATTCTTGAAAGAGTGCATTTGGCTTGCTAGTATGCTAGGGTGTGTGACCTTGTGCATGGCCGTGTTTGTAAGGAATATTTCGGTCCAAGTAATGGATGTTAGAGTGAGAGTGAAAGTGTGTGTTTGGACGGGAAAATACCCTTGTCATTCAGTTCTTTGAGTTTATGACTATTTGCCCCTATTAATCATTTTATATATTAGTAGAAAATATGATAATGATGATTTAGTCCGTCATTGTAGCTGGTACACAGTACCGTCTGGCCATATAATCTCTTTTCCCTGTAATCAAGAGTCATGTATATAACTAATTAACTCAGGAACTGTTTTCCTCAGTATATATCTCCCAGTGCTTATGGCGTCCAGTCTTTTATATGAATGTGCCCAGGCATCTCGGAATAAAGAAATCTTGATTCTGATGTTTTATAAAGGAAATGGACAAATTTTCCCGACTCAGACTTTTTTTGCGCTTGAATCCGAAGCCGTATATATATTTTTTGTTTATTCTTGCTCAAGATGATTTTATCCAGCGTAGGGGAGACTTTTCTGTCTGGGAGGAAGATATACATAGCATGAATTAACATCTCAGTAGCACCGATGGAAAAGTTTGATAGGAATGAGAGTGTTTTTGATTGGAGATATGAATGGAAAAGTAGAGAATGTGAAGGTGGATGGAGTAGTTTGTGAGTGGGGTGTGCCTGCAGAGATGGATGAGAATGGCAGTGCTTGAGTGGACATTTGTGCCGGGAGAGGGTTGGTGATAGCTAATACCCTCTTCAGGCACAGAATGATTTACAGGTATACGTGGCGAGTGATAAGAAGAGTGGGTGGTGAACTGAATGAACGGAAGGCAATGATTGATTATGTGTGTGTGGATGAAAGGATGAGAAGGTGTGTCATGTTATTGTTGTTGTGTAGATTTTTCCACCTGAAAGAATCAGAGTGGAAGCGGGCCTATAGTGTGAGGCCCGCCAGTGAAAAGCAGTTGATGAAGAGGTAGCAGTTGTTAGGCGGCAGGAGCAAGTTAAGAAGGATAGGTGACGCGGCTGGAGAGCAAGTTGAGGAAGTTGGACTTGGAGAGCTGCTGGCGAAATTGCCTGGCGAATTCTTCGGGGTCGATGGAGATAAGCGGACGTTTGACGTCGGCAGGAGAAGGGCTTCTAGGCGTGTGGTCGCAGGCGTCACGAGACACGGCACGGTGTTTCGTGTCAGACGGTTTCGTAGTTGTCTTCCCCTTGTTCCTCCTCGGTGGTGGTGCGGTGGGAGAATGGGAAGGGCACACCTCCTGAGTGGGCTGAGGATCGGCCGGTGACATACCGTCAGCAGATGATGATGGAGTGGAAGGACAGTCTTCCACGTCCTGGAAGATGGGCGGGATGGTAGACGCAGTGTCCTCCTCAGTGGCTGGCGATTTGTGGTGCGGGTCTGTGTCAGGGTGGGCGTGATCGGTGTCCATGGGCTGGGGAGGGCTGGCGGTGGAGGTGGTATAGTCGCGGCACACGACTCTGAGGTTATCATTATCGTACCCTGGCAACCTATCATTCAAAATGTGCGTCCGATTTCATATCATATTATACACGAATCATATTATTATGCATGAATATATTCTACACGAATATTATTATACACGAACATATTATACACGAATCACATGCGTCTCATATTATACAAGAAATCAGACGCATTTTTGAATGGTAAGTTGCCACAGCACGATAACAGCAACCTCAGAGTCGCACGCCGCGACTATAGTTGCCTTGTTTGTTGAAGCGTCGAGCTGCAGCCTTTTCCGCGGTGTTCTGTGGGGTTGAGGAGGCTGCAGCATGACTGAACGACGCACTGGACGAGGGGCTGCCTGTGTATCACGAGCGAAGCTCTGGGGGATGACAAGGCGCAACAGCCCGTTCTTCTCAAATATCTGGGGGAGAAGAACAAGCATCGCAGCCTTGTCATCACCATAGAACGCCTTCGCTGTCGCGATGCACATGGCGACAATCGTATCCACATCACCAGGACATCGGGGATCCACAGGCCGGCGTCCCTGGTCCGTGGGGCGCCGCCGTGCATAGGAAGAGCCTTGCAAAGCTGCACCTCCTGGTTCATTGACGTCCCTAGCCTCGGGACCCTTCGGTGTCTGGTGGATGTGGAATTCAACAGTCTTGCTCTCGCACAACGAGCGCTGGTGGCGCCGTGAAGTGGGAGCAGCGATCCCGAAACGGTGCACGAATACATTGACACCAGTATCCTGGCGCCGGATGAACCCGTATCCCGCCCTCACGCTGTACCACTTTTGGATGCAAGAGCATATAGAGGTTGGGGGAGTGGACTTTCGGACCACCACTTCACAACTTGAATTAAAGTCCAAATAAAATGGAGAAATAGACTAAGCGAAGGACAGGAGGAGGTAGTATATACAAGGAGAGTGGAAAAGTTACAAGAGGATGGAAAAATGGCAGAATATAAGAGGGAAGTGGAGGAGCGATTGGGTAAATATAGATTGGAGCATATGGGGGACGTGGAAGGTGTGTGCAAGATATTCACAGAAGAAATCTGTGCAGCATGTGAGATGATGTGTGGGGTGAAGAGAAGACAGAAGGGGGTGCGGGGAACAGCATGGTGGACTGAAGAAGTGAGAGAGGCTGTGGCACAAAAGAAGATAGTTTACAATGAATGGATGAGAAACAGGGACGTGGAAGAAGTTGAGAGACGGAAGAGAGTTATATGTATAAGAGAGAGGTGAAAAGATTAGTAAGAGAGAGTAAGAAGAGAGTGGATGAGGAATTTGGAAGGAACTTGAGTGTAAAGTGGAGGGAATGTAAGAAAATGTTCTGGAAAGAGGTAAAGAAAGTAAGACAGAGTGGCAGTGAATTTAGTAAGGGAGTGAAAGATAAAGATGGTAGATTACTAGTGGAGAAGGGAGAAAATGTGAGCAGATGGAGAGAACACTTAAAGGAATTGTTGAACATAGAGAATGAAAGTAATGCAAGTATAAGTGGCTGGGGAATAGCTGGGAGAAGGAGGGATGTGAGAAGGGAGGAAGAAATCAGTAGATGGAAGTTGTGGAAGCAATGAAGAAAGTTAAATTGGGGAAAGCCCCAGGAATTGATGGAGTGTGTGGTGAAATGCTGAAGCATGGGGGAGAGATAGTAGTAGAATGGATGTGGAAGATGTGCAGATTGGCATGGGAGGAAGGTAGAGTCCCAGGGGACTGGAAGTCAGGTATAATTATTCCCCTGTACAAAGGAAAAGGGGAAAAAGAAGTGTGTGGTAATCACAGAGGCATTTGCCTTCTTAGTGTAATAGGAAACGTATACGGTAGGATACTTATTGACAGAGTTAGGGAAATAACAGAGGAATTAGTTGGAGAACAGGGAGGTTTTAGGAAGGGAAGAGGTTGTATAGATTAGATATTCATTCTTAGATCTTTAGCAGAAAAGTTTCTAGAGAAGGGAAGAAGATGTATGCGGCCTTCATGGATTTGGAGAAAGCGCCTCGGACCCGGACGGACCATACGTTGACGACTAAGGAACGGACAAAGGACATTCTGAGGGTAGGAACGTGGAATGTGAGAGGAGTGAATGATGAAGTGAAAGAGAGAGAGATTGTCCAGGTGCTTGAGGATGCAAAAGTGGATATATGTGGATTGACTGAAACAAAATGGAAAGGTGAAAGGATGAGAGAATGGGAATACGGTGTAGGTATATGTGCGGGAGTCAGTGAGAATGAGAGGGCAAGAGAGGGAGTATGTCTGATGATAAGCAAGAAGTGGAAGGAGAATATAAGAGAGTATGGAACAGTGGGTGCAAGGATTGTATGGGTGAGGATGAAAGTAGGTATACAAGCATGGGCGATTGTATGTGTGTATGCTCCAACAGAGGATCGAGTGGCAAGAGTGAAAGATGAGTTTTGGGCGAGAGTAGAAGCATGTATGGATAAGTTTGAGAGGAGCGAAAGAGTGCTGTTGATTGGAGACATGAATGGCAAAGTTGGGAATGTACGAGTGGATGGAGTGGTTGGTCAGTGGGGTGTGCCAGCTGAAGTAGATGGGAATGGTAGTGCTTTGGTGGACATCTGTGCTGGTAAGGGGTTGGCAATAGCCAACACCTACTTTCGTCATAAGATGATCCACCGGTATACATGGAGAGTAATGAGGAGGATGGATGGTGAACTTGTTGAACGAAAGGCAATGATAGACTACGTGTGTGTGGATGAGCGAATGAAAAGACAAGTGTTGGATGCAAGGGTGTGGAGAGGGTGGGGGAATGGAGTCTCGGACCATCACTTAGTGATGGCCAAGGTAGAGCTGCAAAGAAAGTGGTTGAGGAGACGAAGGGGAAGACAGGAGGAAGCAGCTCCTGTGAGAAGAGTGGAGAAATTGCAAGATAGTGAGAAAAGGACAGAGTATAAGAGCATAGTGGAAGAAAGATTGGGAAGGCATGAGCTAGAGCAGATGGAAGGGGTGGAAGACGTATGTAAGATATTCACGGAAGAGATAAGCACAGCGTGTGAGGCGGTTTGTGGAGTGAGGAGGAGATGCAAGGGTGTGCAAGGGACAGCATGGTGGAATGATGAGGTGAAACGAGCTGTGGAACAAAAGAAGAAGGCATATGGTGAATGGTTGGCGAGTAGAGGTAGGGGAGAAGATGAGAGAGAGAAGAGAGAGGTATATGTGAACAGGAGAAGGGAGGTTAAGAGACTGGTGAAGGAGAGTAAGAAGAAAGTGGATGAAGAGTTTGGGAGGAATCTGAGTGTGAAAAGGAGGGAGAGTAAGAAATTGTTTTGGAAGGAGGTAAAGAAAGTAAGGCAGTGTGAAAGGGGAAATAGTAGGGGAGTGAAAGATAGGAATAATAGATTGTTGGTGGAGAAGAGAGAGAAATTGAGGAGATGGAAGGAGCACTTTGAGGATTTGTTGAATGTAGAGAGTGAGAGCAGTGTGAGTATAAGTGGTTGGGGAATGGCTGGGAGAAGAAGAGATGAGAGGAGGGAGGAAGAGATCAGTAGGTCGGAAGTAGTGGAAGCGATGAAGAAGATTAAGCTGGGAAAGGCCCCAGGAATTGATGGAGTGTGTGGTGAAATGCTTAGGTATGGGGGTGAGATTGTTGTGGAATGGATATGGAAGTTGTGTAGATTGGCTTGGGAAGAGGGAAGGGTTCCAGAGGACTGGAAATCAGGTATAATTGTTCCTCTGTACAAAGGAAATGGGAGAGAGAAGTATGTGGTAACCATAGGGGTATTTGCCTTCTTAGTGTGACTGGTAAAATATATGGTAGAATACTCATTGATAGGGTTAGGCATATGACAGAGGAGCTAGTTGGAGAAGAACAAGGGGGATTTAGGAAGGGAAAAGGGTGTGTAGATCAGATATTTGTTCTAAGATGTTTAGTGGAGAAGTATCTAGAGAAGGGAAGGAAAGTGTATGCTGCCTTCATGGACTTGGAGAAAGCTTATGACAGAATAGATAGGCAAGGTATGTGGAAGGTATTAAGAATATATGGAGTGGAGGGGAAATTGTTGAGTGCTGTGAAGAGTATGTACGAGGGAGCTAGGGCTCCGGTGCGAGTGGATGGTGAGCTGAGTGAGTTCTTTGATCTCAATGTGGGACTGAAACAGGGGTGTGTGATGTCTCCATGGCTGTTTAATATATATATATGGATGGGGTTGTAAAGGAGGTGCAAGGCAGGGCAGTGGATGTGGGGGTGGCCCTAATGAATGAGGGTGAGATTTGGAAGCTTCCGATGTTGCTGTTTGCTGATGATACAGTATTGTTGAGTGAAGATGAATGGGAGTTGCAAGGTTTGGTGAATGAATTTGGGACAGTGTGTAGGAGGAGGAAGCTGAAAGTTAATGTCAACAAAAGTAAAGTTATGGTGTTTGAGAGGAATGAAGTCACAGAGTGTGCAGTGAGGTTGGATGGTGGGGATATGGAGAATGTGAGTGCATTCAAGTACTTGGGTAGTGTGATGAGTAAGGATGGAACTTTGGGGGATGAAGTACGTGAAAGGGTACAGCAGGGAAGAAAGGTTGTTGGTACGCTGAAAGCAGTGATGAGAAATAGGGAGGTGAGTATGGAAGTTAAGAAGTCACTGCATGATGGTATTGTTATCCCTACCCTGACGTATGGAAGCGAGGCGTGGACCTTGCAAGAGGGGAACAAGTCAAGAGTGAGAGCAGTGGAAATGAGTTACTTGAGAGGAGCATGTGGAGTGACGTGGAGGGACAGGTTGACGAATGAAGAAGTGAAGGAACGTTGTGGGGTAGATGTGGATGTGGTTGAAAAGATTAGGAGAAATACATTGAGGTGGTTTGGACATGTGGAGAGAATGGAGAATGAAAGACTGACTAAGAGGGTGTATGTAGGTGAGGTGGAGGGAGGGAGAGGGAGGGGTAGACCGAGGATGAGGTGGAGGGATGGAGTTGAGAGGTATATGAGGGAGGGGGGGGTGAGTTGGGGGGAGGGGAGTCAAATGGTGGGTGACAGAGTGACTTGGAGGCGTTTTGTCTGCGGCCACCCTTTGCGGGATTAGGGCGTCGGGCTATAGATAGATAGATAGATATGACAGGGTGGATAGACAAGGATTGTGGAAAGTATTAAGAATATATGGAGTAGATGGGAAGTTGTTGAAGGCCGTGAAGAGTATGTATGAGGGTTGCTAAGGCTGCAGTGCGTGTGGATAGTGAACTGAGTGAATATTCCTGTTTGTAGGTTGGATTGAAACAGGGATGTGTCATGTCTCCATGGTTGTTCAATCTGTATATGGATGGGGTTATAATTGAGATACAAGGTATGGCAGTGGATGTTGGAGCGGCACTAGTGAGAGAGGGCGGTGTTTGGAAACTCCCTGCAGATGATACTGTGTTGTTAAGTGAAGACGAAGAGGAGCTGCAAGGCTTGGTGGATGAGTTTGGGAGAATGTGAAAGAAGCGAAATCTAAAGGTGAATGTTGGAAAAGTAAAGTTATGGTCTTCGAGAGTAATGAAGTCAGTGAATGTACAATGAGGCTGCATGAGGAGGAAATGGAAAATATGAGTGCGTTTAAGTACCTGGGTAGTGTGATGAGTAAGGATGGAAGTTCAGAGGGTGAAGTGCTTGAAAGGGTACAACAGGGAAGAAAGGTTGCTGGTTCCTTGAAAGCAGTGATAAGAAATAGGGAAGTGAGCATGGAAGGATAAAAGCTACTACATGACAGTATTGTGATTCCAACTCTAACGTATGGAAGTGAAGCTTGGACCTTGTTGGAAGGACATAAGTCAAGAGTGAGAGCAGTGGAAATGAGTTATTTGAGAGGAGCATGTGGAGTAACATGGAGAGACAGACTGACAAATGAGGAAGTGAAGGAGCGTTGTGGTGTGAATGTGAATGTGATAGGAAGCGGAAGGAGAAACACGCTGAGGTGGTTTGGACATGTGGAGAGAATGGAGAGTGAGAGACTGACGAGGAGAGTGTATGTAAGTGAGGTGGAAGTGAGGAGAGGGAGGGGGAGGCCAAGGATGAGATGGAGGGATGGAGTGGAGAGGTATATGAGAGAGGGGGAGGGGGTGAGCTGGGAGCAGGGCAATGAAATGGCAGGGGACAGGGCGACATGGAGGCGATTTGTTTGTGGCTACCCCTTACGAGATTAAGGCTTCTGGCAATAGGTAGATAGATAGTAGCAACGATCTTTCCTAAGTGGGATGAAATCGTATGAAGGTAGGAAGGAGAAAATACTAAATACCCTTTCGAGTTGATGTTAAAAATAATTTTTCAGGCACAATAAATCAAAATAATACCGGTACACTTTTTCTCAGACCCTGATGGTGTTGGCGGTGGTGGCAACGGAGTGTTACCTGGTTTTGGCGCGACCCCCCACAACGACAAAGCCGGTGAAGGATGACCTGTTGGTGGGGGAGGTGGTCTTACAGCAGGAGCCAAATGAAGAGGTTGTGCTGAAGGAGGAGCCGCACGAGGAGGAGGTGGTGTTGAAGGATGACGACGATGACGATGAGGAGGACGATGAGGAGACGAGGAGCACTCAGGGAAGGTCACTGGTGTCTGCCTTCATAGGGTGGGAGACCAAGAGGAGGAAGAGGCAAGAGGCTCCACCACCCACACCACCATATGATGCAAAGGCAAAGGCATGCATATTTATGCTGTTATTAATCAGAATATTTTACTCATTGACTGTAGGCTGCCTGCGGAGACAAAAAATGGTCAAAGTTAATTCCTTCAACTTGATACCTTATTTTTTAATTGTTGCTAATCCATAAGATTTTATTTAGTTTGGGAAGATTCTCTAGTAGTGAAAGGGTTAATGAAGGCCATATCTAATTTTTCCAGTACGAAATGTCTCCTCGAAGTTCAATGAAATTGTCAAGAGAAGGGAAAAAGAAAAATGAAAACGACGTTACCTGACTGGAGCTGTCAGCCAGAATGAAGTCAGCTGAGTCACAGAGTTAATAATATTCAGCTTCTGTGCGTTCTCCACGCTTTTGGAAAAATGATACTCTGGAATAACTTTTACTTTTGCGGACCTTTGGTATTAATATTTCACTAAAAACAACAGAGTTAAAGTTTTGGTCTACGCATTGCCTCACTTGCGATTTAACGCTACAGTACTATGACCTACTTTATTTCATCATATTATTGACATTTCCAGACGATTTTATTCAGCTTAGGAGAGAATTTTCGAACTGGCAGGGTTAACTATGGCCTTGGTGACCCGCTTCGCTATGCGAGTGCTCCCTTAAGCTTAATAAAATCGCCTGAAGGCAACAACAGGTGTATTTGGAAAGTCGTCCCCTGGTTGAAGGGGTAATGTCATCCATTATACTGTACCATATACTAGTACTTTCCTTAACTTATTAAATGCTATATTATGACTTGTTCACATTTAATCTTCACTAACACAGGTGTTAAACAACTGAAAACCAAATAAAGTGAATCTTAAAGTGAAAATGTCACCAAAGATACAAATTTACAGTAAAAGTAATTTGGTCAGGATCATTTGTGGATAATCTCAAGACTCTCGTACATCTCCATTAATCTCTCTTAAACTTCTTCACCCTCTCATAGTAGAAACAAACTTGCCTCTTCCAGCTAACGTTAGACGATTTAGTCCATTGAAAAAGTCATAGGAGCCTGACTGAGTATTATTTACACCCTTAACCGTCTCATGGTTGGAATAACCTATTTATCTCAAAATAAGTTGTAGGAGCATGAGAGTTAGTTGCCATGTACACCTGTTTATTGTAAAAAAAAAAAAAATGGTCCTCAACCATCCCTTTTACTGTCTTGAAAGAATGTTTACACATATTTCTTTTTCACTCTTCTTTGTGCCGTATTTTTGTGGACTTTTGTGGCTCCTTGGCACCTCTACCTTAACGATGACAGTATTAACGCTCTCACACTCTTATAACTCATTTCCAAAATGGAAGCGTCCACACTGCAGTTATCCCGAACAAGAGAGGGTAAATGATATATTTTGCCTGTCCTTCTGCGTCTTATTTTTCTGTCGCATATTGTTCTGCTTATTCAGTATGAGGATACTTTGTATCGATAGCAAAGGAGAAGACATTATAGTACTATATACATGTATAAGGCAGTAAGGAATAAATGCTGTACAGGTTGCCTCCGAAACCCACGGGAATACGGCAATGAAGTAAAGCTGAAAGGGGAAGCGGAGCCAGATCAATGCTAACCCATTTGCAGGAGACAGTTGGGGGAGTTCATTGCCTTCATCTATTCTTCCTTCCAGAAACATCCTTCTTTTCCAATCATTACATTCTCCTCTATTTTGTTTTCTTTTCTTTATATTGTTCAATCATACAAATTTTCATTCTTCCTCTTCCCTCTTCCCCTCAGAGCAATCCGCCCATTCTTCACCCTTGATCTTCTGTTCATTCATCTTTGTCTTCATTCTCCCTCTTCTCACTCATCTTCTGTCCCTTTCCTTCATCCTTCTCACTAGTCTTCTCTGCCATCCACTCCTTCTTCTCTCTCTCTCTCTCTCTCTCTCTCTCTCTCTCTCTCTCTCTCTCTCTCTCTCTCTCTCTCTCTCTCTCTCTCTCTCTCTAACATATCCAATCACCCCTCAGGAGCCACTGGAAGCTGGATCGAAGAGCGTGACCGAGACAGAGGAGGATGGAGATTCGAAACCTCGTGAGACATCGACCACCAAGATGCAAAAGCCCCTGGTTGAGGTGGATACAGAAAAGAAGGAGAATGAGGATGAGGGGATGGGAGGAGAAAAAGAAAGAAAGAAGGATGGAAAGATGGAGGGAAAAGTTGAAAACGCTGAATGGAAAGCGACGATGACAGGAGAAGCAGCGAGAGATAAGGATGCAAATGCGGAAGGAAAAGAGAACGGAGAAATGGGAGACGAGGATGGAAAGATGGAAGGAAAGATAGACATGAAGATGAAAGGTGAGATGGTAGGAGGAGAGAGAAATGAGGAAATAAAAATGGAAGAAAAAAAGGAAAATAGGGAAGAGGGTGATGCGAGGGACGATGTGGAAGTAGTGGCAGAGGAAGAAATGGACTCAAAGATGGAAGGAAAAGAAAACAGTAAAGAAGAGACGAATGTACAGATCAAAGAAAAGCCTGAGGAATTTATGGATAGAAAACCAGATAATGAAGACAAGGTGGATGGCAAAATGGAAGAAAATGCAGAGACAGAAGTGGAGGATAGGAAAACGAAGAAGGAAGGGAAAGAGGAGGAGACAAAAGCAGATGAACCACAGGCAGAGAGAATGGAGGAAAGAGAAGAGCAAGGTGAATATGATGAGAAAAAGAGTATAAATGCTGATCCAGTGAAACCCAAGCAAGACTCCAAAATGATACCAGCAAAATCCAAAGACGAGACTGGAACGTCTGAAAAAGAGGCGACAAATCCTGAAGTAAATGAACAGGAAGTGACAAATCCTGAAGTAAGTGAACAGGAAACAAAATCCAAAGCGGAACCTGGAACACCCAAAATGGAATCTATGAACCCTCAGCTAACCGAACCCAGAGAGTCAACAAACTCTGAATCAACCAAAACCAAAGAGTCAACAAATCTCGGAATAAACGAACAAGAAACGAAGCCCAGATCGTACCCGGAGGCAGAAGCGAATGAACCCATGGACGAGCTGCGAGCTGAACCCATTGGACAGCTTGAGGAAGAAGAACCTGAGAGTGAACTAGAGGGACCAAGTCACACAGTTCCAAAGAAAGGCCTCAAGGCTGAATCGGACCTTGATGATTATGCCAGTGATGAACCAGCACCTGAAACTGAAGCTAAACCAGAATCTGAAATGAGTGGTAAACGAGAAAAGAAACCAGAACCTGATACTGTTAAGCCAGTACCTGACGTTAACAAAAAATCGGAACCTGAGGCTGACGATAAACCTGAAGATTCAAAACCAGGATCTGAAGCTGATGCTGAACCTGAGCCTGAAGTTGATGCAAAACCTACACCTGAACTAGATCCAAAGCCTGAAATTAAACCACAATCTGAACCCAAAGTTAAACCAGAACCAGAACCTGAAGTTAAGCCAGAAATTGAATCTGAAGTTACACCAGAGTCTGAACCTGAAGTTATGCCAGAACCCAAACCTGAAAATAAACCAGAACCTGAACCCGAAGCTAAACCAGAACCTGAAGTTGACACTAAATCAGAGACAATACCTGAAAATGGTGATATTAAACTGGCAGTCAAGCCTGAAACTGATAGCGCTGAACCAGATCCTGAAATAAATGAGGCTGCACAACCAGTGGCGAAATCTGAAGCTTACGTTAATTCAGAGGTAGAATCTGAAGCTGGTGCTGAATCAGGCCCAGTGGGTGAAGCCAGTGTTAAGACAGATCCTGAAGCTGATGAAGCCAAAAAAGATATATCAGAATCTGAAAGTGATGTAAACCCAGAACCTGAAAGTGAAGCAAAATCAGAGCCCGCAGTTGATGTTATACCTGAACCAGAGCATGAAGTTGATGTTCAGCCAGAACTTGAGGCTGATACTACACCAGAGTCTGAAACTGATGATGAAACAGAACCTGAAGCTGATGCAAAACTAGATTTAGAACCAAGGGCTAATATTGTTACCTCAGAGGAGGAGGACGACAATGATGAATTAGAGATGGAACACACGGCAGAGTCTGATAATGAACCCAGCATGAACCCTGAACCCAAGACTGAACCTGAATTTTTATCTGAATCCGATACTGAAATGCTTGTTGAACCCAGACCAAAACTCAACAATGAACCAATGCCGTCACCTGAGTTTGAGGAAATGAAGGCCATACCTACTTCATCCGATGCTGAAAAGCAATCCACAGCAAAATCTGAACCAAAAGCAGAGTATGAAGTTCAAGCAAAGGAATCTACAATAGCACCTGAAGTGGAGTCTGAAATTGAAAATGAAGCACTTGCTGATGAGGAGCATGAAACAGTGGCTGAAGCTCAACATGGAACCGAATCTGATTCACAGAACGAGGAGAAATTTTTTTCTGACCCTGAAGAAGAACCTTTAGATACGACCAACACCTTACTCGAGGGACCAACTGAAGCCATCAATGGAACAGTGACTGGAAAGAAAACTGCAAAAGAAAATGGAACACTAGTGATGGAGAATAAGCAGTATAATGAAAGCACAGGGGAGGAGGAAAATGAAAAAGTAGTCGAACCTGAGCTAAAACAGTCTGACAGTCACAAAACGATAGATGAAGAAGACGATCTTGCAGAAAGTGCCAGTGAACAGCTGGAAATAAGAATGAAGCCCGGAGACCAAAAAAGGGGTGATGACGACACTGACCTGAATTTGGCCAACATGCAAGCAATAAAGGAGATGGAGAGAGAGTACAATCAAACACTGGAGGCCAGCGATGGGGAAGATGAAGATCGTGTTGTAACTCCACCTGTCACTGACACTCCGCTGGAAGACCTACCAGTAAATTTCAGGGAAAATGTCTACCTGAGGAGCAACAAAGATCCGTTTGATGAGGTAAATAATGCGAAATTACAAACTTCAAACGAAGATCAGCAAGACAGTGACGAAAATTTCACTAATGATCAGAAACACAAAACTCGCGTCAATGGAGAGGAAAAATGTGACTGCAAGGAGTCACCGGAGCTCGAGGCAGCGCTAGAAATGTTAGATAAACTCAAGAGTAACTCTGATCCAAAGTCAAATGAATCAGACAGTCTGGGCAATAACAAAACAGATCACGAGTCATTGACCTCTGATGCTAATGAGGAGCTGAAGAAACACAATATAAATGACAACATCCAACAAAGTGAAAAGTTAACATCTGGGTCAAGAAATTCACAGGATGATGTATCAGCTGATGATGATGGTGGAAAATCCTCTGTTATGAATATGTCAGAGAAAGAAATGCCAAATGAAAGATCACCAAAGAGAGCAGATGGAGATCACACTGAAGAAATCACGGATGCTTCCCCAATGGAAATGAAAGTTGTTGATGAAAAAGGGAGATCCAGTGAAAAGCTCCTTGATGTTACTGGTAACGTTGGGGAAGAAAAGCACAGGAACCTGATGAAGATAATCCAACACACTACTACCGAGGAAACAGACGCGAGTGAAAATACTGAAACCAGTGATGCTGCAGAACTCTCATCCAGTGAATCTGATACAGGCACTAAGACCGAAAATACAAGTGATAACGATTCCCAGGAGGAAGTCACTTCCAATTCTGAGCATGTTTCCACATCCCAGCCAGAAGCGGAGGAGTCACTAAAACCAGATTCAGCTGAGGAAATATACAATGAAGAACATGAACCAATAGCAAATGTTGATGTGCAGGAGGACCACCAGTCTGAAATTATGAAGGACGAATCGGAATTCGAGCCATCATCTGAAGAGGTTAAAACAGGAGTGAGCAGTGAGGGCGACTATGAAGCAGATAAGGAGAGCAGCAATTCTGGCTCTTCAACCAAAGAAAATTTTGTTCTGATAATTCCTATGAACCCACAACACTCGGAGTCGAAAGAAGTACGTAATGAAAAGAAAGAAGGTAAACCTGATATGAACTCAGATGCGGAAGATGGAGAAGAAACTGTGAGTGACACTGGAGATGATGGGGAGGAGGAAATAATAACAGAAACTGAACACGAATCTGATATCGAGCGGGTACCAGAAGATAAAATGGATTCTGACCCAGAAGCATCTTTTTCAAACTCTAAAGATAAGCCAAGGGTAGAGATTGAAACGAAGGCTGAAATGAAAACTGAACCGCTTCCAGAACCACACTCAAACAAACCAGCCACGGGTGCAGACGCAGAAACATCTGAAGGAACCTCTGACCATCTTGAGTCACTGAAATCTGAACCACAATTTAGCTTAGAAACTAGAATTGCGTCCTATTCAGAAGCAAAATCTCAACTAGAGGTAAATACAAATAACAAAGAATCAGTTCCAGAACCTGAAGTAAAGCCTGCATCATCTCAAGAATCTAAGCAAGAACGACAGCCAGAACAAGAAAGCGGCTCTAGAGCTATAAAAGAAGATGAACCGTTGAGACAAGCCTCAAAGACTTCAGACGATTCAGCTCAGGGAGATGAACGTGGAAACCAAGAGATGGAGGAGCAGGTCACTAAGGAAGCTGAAGCTGAGTTAAAGAATTCGGATGATGGTGGCAGTGAAGACTTAACCAAAGAAGTTGAAACATCTTCAGAAAATGCTCCTGAAGCTCCTGATCATGAAAGTAATGGCACCTCATCCAAGGGTTTAGAAGAACCTAATCAAGAAGAATCTAAGCAAGAGACAGAGCCCCTAGGAGATCAGGAAGCTCAGGAGGTATTGACTCTGAGGGACCTTGTGATGACAACCATGTCGGGAATCACCGTTGAACCAGACAGTATGACTGAAGACACAAGTGCCACAGCCAAGGTACCAACCACAGCCAGCGATAAGAAAGTAAGCGCGACTGCCAAGAGACCCACTACAGCCAGTGATAAAGAAGTAAGCACCACTACCCCACGACCCACCACAGCCAAGGTTAAGGACGTACTAGGTGAGGTCACCATCGGAAGCTCCATAAGCACTAACATTGTTGGCTTCAATGTCCACGACCCACAGGAAGAGACGAGCCAGACAGATGAACTACAAACACATGACCTAATCTTGAATTCTAGTAGTGGAGAGACCAGCACCCAGAATGGTTCGCTGGATGAGTACGAATAGTAGTTTGACAGACCTCCCCATAGATTCTTATATAAATCCAGCTCTAGTATTAGTCAGTTTTTCTAAAGATATATGTGATGGATGACAAGTCTTGAGTTATGGACATACCACTGTGTTCTGTTTACCCCGAATCAAAGAAGACACATACTTGCATGAGACTCAAACAGTACCTTGATATAGTACTGATGTATTTATTTCAGTCGTAATAACAAAACCATTGTTATTCTGCATGACACACTGCACTAGTATCCAATATTTAACTCTGCATTTTACTTGGGTTCACGAGTTGACTGTGGAACTAAGTTATATCACTTAGTTCAGCAAACTGTTTTCTGATCCCTTACTTTATATACTTCATAGACACTACTCTTCTTTCACCCCTTCAGAATGATGATGTTTTCCAAATCTATTTCCAGACAGTTACATTCAGCTAACTACGCGGATCCGTCTCATTATTATTGTTTTGGAGTTACGGTTCATATAGTCTAGGTGTAGGAGTTGTCATCCAGTCTTGATTTATCGTTATCGCTCAGTAGCATGCTAGCACAAAAGTGGTGTAAGAAATTAAAGTAAAAAAAAAAAAAAATGAAAAAAATGGAACCAATCTGGCCTTTTTGAAGCTTGACTATAAGAGCGAAACTATACTGATCCTGATTGTTAAAAATTTTCAAAACGGATGAGTTGAATATAGTTTTCATTTATCACTGATCTTCCAGATCAGGAGGGTCTTCTTGGACGATTCATTTTAAACAGAAAATATGTCATCGTACTGGAGGGGTTAATCAGTACTAATACGTCCATTGTTTAGCCAAAAATAAAAACAGCATCATCAATCAGGCAATATGGATTTAATAGGTGCACATGAAGTAGGTGCACTGTCGTGAATAATAATCCATTCACATGAGCAGTTCCGAACCAACGAAGCAAGATGTCAACTGATCTGATTACTGTTGATTTGTTTGGCAAGATGTCATTTCGATGTTCACATAGTTTAGAGACGGTGTAAAATAACATTTCACTGCAACTATGATTACTTTTGATGTTCCAAATTAATAGACTCCAACTCGCCCGAATATTGTAAAGGAACTATTAATTACAACTGACATTTCTGTGGCTCTAAACCAATGAGACAAGATTCTAACCAAATTGGTTCGCTCGGTAAGGTCTCAGTGAAGTTTGAATGTATCGAGATAGTATAAATGAACTGCTAATTGACTGTATATGCCTACAAAGTTGCTCACCCTGGTGTATACTTGGGGTCCAAATATCTTTCACATTTTGTTGACTCAGATCTGAATGAGAGCTTGCTACTCTTACCAGTAATATGAAAATGCATTGGAAGGCTTGTAATCTACCTTAATTGCTTTTGAACCCCAGATGTGTAAAAGTATTGATGATCATACATGCACAGTCTCAGTCAGTAATCCATCACACTTTGTCTAAGCCTAATGAGACTTCTCTAAAATAAGCAGTAATGGTCCAGTGGGCTGAGAGTTTATAATCTTGCTTTTTAGCTCGGAGCTTCGAACGTGCAAAGGATCTTTGAGCACACCTGTACATATGACGTAGCACACCACCTGCCCTTTCAGTCATGTGTTGTGTCACCCCAACAATTGTCTATACAATGCCTCCTTCCACTAGTTTCAAAAATATTCCTATTTATGTATACAAGTTTTATAATAAAATGTGCTGTAAAATAAGCTAGTGTTTATCTGGCCATGTTAGCATTATGGTCACTTCACTGTTTATCTACTGGCTTTCTCCACTGGAGAGGGTTTATCTACAGCACCTTCATAAAATTGATTAATTAATAAACACTGGCTATATCAGTACTTTGACGGGACATACTGATGAAAACAAATAAATGGAATGATGAAAAGCTAAATTTTGGGTTAGATGGTAATACTGCGTCCAAAACCAGATCTGTGTGTGTGTGTGTGTGTGTGTGTGTGTGTGTGTGTGTGTGTGTGTGTGTGTGTGTGTGTGTGTGTGTGAATAACCCTTGCAATGAAGAGAACATCACTGTAAAGATGTGCTTGTTTCATGTGAGTAGTGATATGATTTTACTTTACTAGTATTATATTATGTTCCCGACCCATCCTGTGCGTGGAATCATCCACGAACTGGATCTCGAAACGGAATGGTAAAAATTTTTCACAATAAGTGAAATATTTTGATAGATGAGGTTAATTATTATATACATAAAATTCCCGAATGTATAAAATTCCAAAGTCTTTACTTGCAACAGGCGCAAGCTGCATACTGATACATACATCTTGCCGAATATCATCTGTATAAAATCCATGCCTATGGGATTCTTGACGTAAAGACCCTCAAGGTTCTATATCTGTCCATATTACACAGTGCCACAATGTGTGAGAATTGGGTGTGCTGGCTCAGCTCACAAATGGTATCTACACTTATATGTTCTATTTCGTGTAAAAAATATTTATAGCTGAGTCTAACAGTAGTGACATCAAGGAGTCTACCGACTGATGTCTAACAAATGTCGGATTCTTCTTGCATCGTGCAGTGTTGAAATATGGAGACACCAGAGGTCATTTCACTATTTCATCTGCCTTAGATTTTGTGTATTGTTCTTGACGTATGGCTGTATTCAGAGTATTGATGGACAAGCTAGTTGTAATTCTCTCTCTCTCTCTCTCTCTCTCTCTCTCTTCGTGGGCTGCTGTTTTTGCTAGCTCATCTAGTTCATTATGCATGTGAAAGCCAGCATGAGATGAGTTAAACGAATTCACTTTATAATAATTCTTCCATATACTTTCCCTACCACACTCAAAAAACATACGCCACGATAATTTTTTCACTTACTTCGCTCACTTTTATTTTTGTACAGGGGTACAATCACAGCCTTTTTCCACTCTTCTGGCACAGTTTCACTCATCCATGCCTTCTTACATATCTCCAACATGCACTTCATTGCTCTCTCTCCACTACATTTAATTATCTCTGCATACACCTCATCAACCTCAGCTGCTTTCCCATTTTTCTGTCGCTTCAGAGCGTTCTTCACTTGTGCGAATGTCACGTTTCCTGGCACTGCATTCCTTCTCTGTACATTCCAAAACCAATCATGTTTACAGCGGTTCTTCTTTCTCTATTCCCATTAATCAGGCTTTCAAAACATTACTTCCATCTGGTCTTTACTTCATCACCATGGGTTAATAATCTACCACTTAAATCCTTTACACTTTCACATTTCTTCCGCTCTCACTTCTACTTTTCCGCACCTCTTTCCAGAATAATTTCCTATTTTCAGAGTAATTTGCATTTATTTTCCCTCCAAAATCATCATTTACCTCCTTTTTCCTCTTCACTATTCTCTTTATGTGCTTCTTGCCGTCAATATATTCAATTCTTATTTCAGTCGAATCCCTGTCCCATAACCACTCTAACCACTTCTTCCTCATTTCCTCCACTGCTCTCTTGACTTCCCCATTCCACCATGCCATACTTTTCTTCTTTGTTGTTATTCTTGCCACACCTCACACAGCTTTAGCATTTCTAACTAAGCAATCTCTATATGCATTCCACAGGCTGTTCAGATCCATTTCATTCCAATTCACTGATTCAAACTCCTCCCCTGCTTTGGCCCTGTATTCATCTGCCATTTCTTTGATCCTCAGCTTCTCGACTTTTCAGTCTTTCTCCTTGACTGCTCATCTCTCTCCATGTCCACCTCACTCCTGTCAGCTTGATCTTGCATTCCACACTCATATGGTCTGACAGACGTCCACATCGTCCTCTCACAGCCCTCATATCAGCAACCATTCCCAGTATCGACCACTCTATGAGCACATAATCAATCAGGCTCATTTCAGCACGATCCCCGGTCATTCTATATACGCCATGTATATTTTTGCGCATCTTTGTGTTTGAAATACGAGTTACAAATGCACAACCTCCTTTCCTGACACAAAACCTTCAGTTGCCTGGTACTCCATTACAACCTATTATGTCATCCTCAGGGCCAGTGCCTACTCTTCCACTCATATCGCCCATTACGATCACTTCATAGCTGCTGGGCATTTCTCCCACTGCTTCATTCAGCTCATCCCAAAACCTGTCTTTTTCTGCCTCACTCCGGTCATCACACGGTGGATACACTACAATCACAGCCACTTTCACCTTCTCAAACTTGAACTTGACATACGTACATCTCGAGCTGACACATTTGTAATTTCTCGTTCCACTCTGCCACACTTCATTCATCAACAAAGCAACTCCTTCCTTGCATCTTCCTCGTCCATTCGTGCCCGACCTCCTACACTTTACGCCCTCCCACTCCACTCCTCACCCTTTCATCTTAGTGCCATCACGGCATATCTCGCTCTCTTGAACACATTCACCCCTTCCACCGTCTTGCTGTCCTCATTCACGCCTCTCACATTCCACATGGTCATGAGAATCTGTCCATTTGGGTGGGACCCTGGGCAGGTATTGGGTCCTCCTAGGCTCTCCGAAACATTTACCATGATTAAATTAGTGGTAGGTGGTGGCGAACATCATCCACTCACTTGATGTAGTGCTGCCTAGTTCTTCCTTAGCCTTTATCATTCTTTTTCTGTGCCTGCCCTCCTCTCTTCCTATTTCTCCCATCTTTCCTGTCACTTCTTTTTGCTTTTCTTTCCTTTACAGGTGGCTTTACATTGAGTGACAAGCCAAATGGTTTCCTGTAAGCCAAGAAACCATTTACAACGGTGGGTGGTAACCATATAACCAAACCATACGTGTTCCCTAAGTGTCAACAAATGAGTTGGTGGAGGGTTAGTGCCCCTCCCCGTAAAACAAATAACTCAGAGTCAAATGGCCACCCCTTACGGGATTGTGGCATCTGGCAATAGATAGATAGATAGAACTGTTCTCTGGTGTCTGCCCTTTCCTCTCCTCCACACTTCTTTCCTTCCATCCTCTTCTGTCGTTCTTTCCTTCATTCTTTCCTCATCCTCCTGCCTACGGGTGGCTTTACACTCCTTCTTCTGTCTTTCCTTCCTTCATTCTTTCCTCTTCATTCTACCTGTGGGTGCCTCTACACTGAGTGACAAGCCAAATGGTTTCCTGTACACCAGGAAATCATTTACAACGCTGGGTGGTAACCAAAGAACCAAATTTTGGCGCCTGGTGGTTCAGTGGGTAATTACGGCTCTCCAGTCGGATAGAAGTGGTGAAGACTAATATCCAAGGGGAGGCTGGGGTATAATGCTCACGTAATGGCACTCAGGGATGAGTGAGGCTGGTCACTCTCATCTTAAATGTCAGGACCAACTTGCCTAGCCCCGGGCTCCTACGCTTCTCATGGGGAAACGTAGGATTGGATGATGGATGGATGGATGGAAGTGATTTTAAATAAGGGAATTTGAGGGACACATAACCAGGCCAAAAACCGCGGTTACATGGTTACCACCCAGCGTAGTAAATTTGGCTTGTTAGTGTGAAGATCATAAGGCACCCCTACATTGTGTGAGTGGATGATGGGCGCCCCCATCTACCACTAGTCTCTTTCAAATTGTTGATCACACACCAAGTTCTTCATCAGACACAAATTAAGGCATCATCAGTGAGCTTCTAGGCATCAGCCTCAACTCCTCACTCAGTCCACTTTGCCAAGACTTCAGTCACCTCAAGCAAACATTTTTTTGGCGGATACTTGTTATATGGGTCGGGGATGGCATTTGTGAACTACACATTACTGAAGCCTGCCCGGCGCCCCACGGCTTGAGGGGTCCATCCCATATATATAGATAGATAGATAGATTGATATAGATGTATGTATGAATCATCCGGACCTCCTTTCCCACAACTTGTAGAATAATACCCAATATAAAAACCCTAAACCTAATAAACCTAACAGACAAATTGCTAACATATATCAAAGCCTAAAGATACAAGTAGCTAAACCTACACTAATGGGAAAAATACCTTGACCAAGAGAACCCATCGACTGCAGATATGTGATGCCATTCGACATTACACACTTGCCCTAATCACCTTTTATCAAATAATGGAGGGTAGTGTTATTACTATTAGGCGTCATTTCTTATAATAAATGACTACAGCAACATAACTGTTTTGGTCATAGGAAACGCCCCAGCACTGCGGGGGTCACTGTGAATATTTTCGTAGGTAATATACATGTGTAATGGTTATTAATATAACCTGCATTTGTTGTGATAGAAACACAAAACGTTAAGTTACTTAATGAGTTATCAGCTATCGGTCCATACTGTAAGTTGTAAGATATACGTACTAGTTACGCTAAACAAAAACAAATCAAATAAATAGGTTGCTTTAATGTGCATCGACACATCACGGTGTAGAACTGCAATGTCTTGGACTCATGCTGTGTGGAAATGAACCACTAATTCATTGAAGAACTGGTAGACGAATGATGACGTGCTACAGAACTGCATTAATGGACGAACAGTGTCTATCTATCAGTCTATTGTCAGACGCCTTAATGCCGTAAGGGCTGGCCACAAACAAATAGCCTCCATGTCACCCGGTGCCCCGCCATTTCACTGCCCTGCTTCCAGCTCACTCCCCCCTCTCTCATATACCTCGCCACTCCATCTCTCCATCTCACCCTTTGGCTCCCCCTCCCTCTCCCCCCTCCACAAACAATGGAATGGTAAAAAACTGAAGTTAAATGCGAGGCCATTATTTGTAGGGAGAGAGGCACACCGCTAAGTTGTGAGTCATTATTACTCGATAACTATGCCAGTAGTTCAGCTTAACCTTAAATCTTAATCAAGTGAACATACGTTACTCATTATGGTCAATGAGTTTGATATAGATTGCTCTCTCATGCTGTAATGCTAAAAGGCCACGACCCCGATAAAACAATGATAATGGGCGACGAGATGCCTAGCCAATTATTCTTAGGCCTGTTATCCCATGACAGAGTGAGGTAAACAATTGTTTATTATAGTAATGAAAACACTGATGCACAGTTTCTCATATACTGTGTAATCGTAAACCTGTCATGCTATAGCAGTGGCCACTCAATAAGCGTGAGTGCAGCCTGGCCACTCACTGGGCATTACAATGTAATTGTGTCACGTCCGCTGGGTCCCGCATAGAGTTGGCAGGTGTGTCCTTTTTTAAGGCCAGTATGTTCTATATGAGACCTATACTTCCAGTACAATGCAGAATGGGGAGGACAGGCAATACCAAAAGACCTCCGACACTCCAGATCTAACACAGGAATATGATGACGAACTGATGGTTTCTGAATAAAATCATATTAATTGTAATATTATAAATGCACAACGTGAACAATGTTTTCACAATAATCATAAGAAGTCAGGTGCATTAATTAATATAATGTGTATTTGTCCATTTGTTGGTTCAGATATCCTGTTTTAATGAACAGTAAGGAGCATCTGGCAACCTAGTTAGGGACATGATTCCCAGCAGCGTGAAACAGATCATTATGGCCAAATTAATCTGTATTTAAGCAATTAAATATAAGAGGTTGTTGTCAAACCCTACTGAATTCGAAGGCTATATCCACACTTATTATTATATGATTAAACACTAAACATGGCAATGACATTAATTGATGTGAGTGAACATTTACGTGCAAAACACTTAGATGCATAACACTCCAGTATAAACATACACTTTAAGAATGGATTTTACGGACATAAAGATGTGCCGTCTGATTTACTTAAGTGCGAATCCATAGATTCAAAGTTATATCTCAACATATGCCACATAATACTGTAATCTTCACAGACACGAGGACTTTATATCAACCTCCTGTGGCCACCCATTTCGTTTATAGAAATGCAGTGCAACACTGTGATATCATTAATGATAAATATATCCACTGGGTGTGTCATTACAATATTGGAAGTGTTTATATCACTGAATTAATGGGAAGAAAATAAGCATATCCACTTACACTAATGTTTATTTACATACAGATCAATACCGTCAACCCACCCAGAAAAACAACCATATCCGCTAATGTTTATTAGCAGATATATATATATATATATATATATATATATATATATATATATATATATATATATATATATATATATATATAAACAGTGATAAGAAACAGGGAAGTGAGCATGGAAGTGAAAAAGTTACTACATGACAGTATTGTGATACCAACTCTAACGTACGGAAGTGAAGCTTGGACATTGTTGGAAGGACACAAGTCAAGAGTGAGAGCAGTGGAAATGAGTTATTTAAGAGGAGCCTGTGGAGTCACATGGAGAGACAGGCTGACGAATGAGGATATAAAGGAGCGTTGTGGTGTGGATGTGGATGTGATAGGAAGCGTTATGAGGAACACACTGAGGTGGTTTGGCCATGTGGAGAGGATGGAGGGTGAAAGACTGACGAAGAGAGTGTATGTGAGTGAGGTGGAGGGGGGAAGAGGGAGGGGGAGGCCGAGGATGAGATGGAGGGATGGGGTGGAGAGGTATATGAGAGAGGGGGGTGTGAGTTGGGAGCAGGGCAGTGAAATGGCGGTGGACAGGGCGACTTGGAGACGATTTGCTTGTGGCCACCCCAAACGGGATTGAGGCGTCTGGCAATAGATAGATAGATAGATAAACACGTCCACCTACCCTGAGCATCAATGACGTCATTCAATCTTCTCGGCATGGATTTCACCAGATTCACACAAATGTCAGTGCGGCGCCGAGGGCTTTCCTACATCTCTCCAGCCGCTCGGTGCACTGTTTTAATCATTTGCATCTGTTTCACGTTCTGGTTGGTACTGAGACAGTTTCAAACATCTGAAGCAGGCAGTGCAATAACAGCTGGCTGGAGGAGTTAACAGCTTTTGGGTGAGAGTGTGCCCAGTGACATAGATTTTTTTTTTTTTAATACTACCACCAAACAATATTATTAAGACCAGGATCGAATAAACCATACCTGTCAAGTCTGTGGCCATCTAGCTGGGTAGGTGGAGCTCGTTAGCATTGGTTGGCAGTCCATCTAGAAGGAAAACTCTGAATCAAACCTGGATAGTCCTTGTCAGGGATCCCATTTTCCTGCCTTTAGGCTAGTGGTGAATCCCTCCCTGACCTGGGAGTTTAGGATGAGGCTTTTGTCCCCTCCCTGTAAAAACTTATCTTCCCCGACTTGGAAGAGGATGAGGGATCAGGGTCAGCGTGTGTTGCCTGACCATGACCCAGTTTTGCTGGATCACGGTCTTGTGCCAGCGTGACGGGGCTTTTGAGGTTCTGTCATCCTGGCACCCATCATGATGGTTGCTAGGTAAAGCCTACGAGATCCCAGCAGTTGGATGATGGGGGCGGGGGGGATCTCCTAGCTACAATCCAGCTTTTGACTTGCGTCGTGATGGGACAGCAGACACACAAATCCCCAGAACCACACATTGGTTTAACGTTTGGAAGGCAGTCAGAAAGGGGTCTTGGAATGTTCTAAGCCTTTCAAATGTTGATCGATTGCCTTTGTTATCACAGGAGTTGGGGTGATTGGGGGCTGGCATAGCTGCATTCTCTGGAGTGAGGCGACCCAAGCATGATGAGATCAGTAACAGTGGTTAGACATGCTAATTACAGAATTTACAGCCCCAGTTAACTCCTGAATGTTGCCAGTATCAGCCAGATCACTAAATACCTTTTAAAAGATTCCTATCGGGATTATTACTCATGCATAAAGCATTATTCCGGATTATATACATCTTAGATATTATACGGATGCTCTAAATGAGATTTACACTGAAAAGTTCTCCACAGAGTTTACAAAAAACCATGAAAGCACATTTTTACCAAGTGTTATGAATCTAATTTGTTGGAAAAATTTATCATACAGTTTCCATAGATCGTAATCTTTCATTTGGCAAATCCTGACGTGATTCTATCCATTATATACTTAATAATAGTAAGAACTGTACGACCGAAATCTTACGGGGCCGAGATCAACGACCCGAATTTTTGAAGGCATAATTTTGAAAAAACGTCTCGGTTATGCTACAGTCTATTTATCCACATATTTTGACTGCGCAGTGGACCATGGCACTATATTTTCCGGAACCATCGGCTGATTTCAAAAGGCGCGGGCGTCAGGTGTGGTGTGTACACATCATCGGCGCCACCCTGGGCCCCTGGCGGTGGGCACACAAACTACGTCACGCTACCCATGAGAAAACGCCTCCGTATGAGCTCAGTGGGTTCATACGATCTTTGATTTAAGTACCATATTTCCTTCATTTGTTATGTAAGATACAATTTCTTTATGCTCATTTACAAGTTTTCCTTACAGATGAACATTCACCACCTAAAAACATGACAGTGATCAATACTCAGGCAACATAATAATCGCATGTAGACTCTCTCTAAACTGAGACGGACGCAACCTTGCATTTCTATTATAATTTGATAAAGTAGCCATTTTTCTCCAGTATTATATATAGATAAATCAATAAATATCCTAATTTCAGTAAAGTAACACAAACATTGTATAACAGGGTAATTCAAGTTGACCCCACTTTCGCATTTTACATTAAGGTATCTGGCGAGCAGTGGGATCTTTTTTCAGTTTGTGGGGGCTCTAAGTTCAATTGATCTGGCAGTGAAAATGGTGCCCAGCATATAGAGGTGTTTCTGTGGCAATTGCCAGTCGCTCTCTCTTATCTCCACATGGTTACTCTGACTGATAAGCATATAAGGCTGATGTAGAAACACTCCTTGAGCTTCAGCTCTCTTATTGCAGAGTACCACCTAAGATGAGCTATCCTGAAAAGAAAGAGGTGTTCAGTGCCAATACTGACTCGAGTCAGTTGCCTCCCACGTAATATACTCTTGGTCCTGGGCGATTTCAATGCAATAACTGGCATTGACAGGAAAGGCGTTCACGAATGTGTAGGTCCCTATAACTCGGAAACCTGGAATTCCAATAGTTCTTACTTTCTGGATTTTACGATGTCCGTTAGTTAAGAATTGCAGGATCCTGGTTCCAGTGGTAAGATCTTCACAACTAAACTTGGTATTGCAATAGCAGAAGGGTTGCAAAGGTGACTGATGACATCCTTGTTAGTACTTGCCGGAGGATTCTTTAGAACTGCAAAGTTACCAGGAGTACTGTAGTATATTTTTTTGCTGCTGATCACATACTTGTTGCTGCCATTCTAAGGTTACAAATCAAAACTGAGAGATGCTCCAGATGCTGTCAAAAACAGTTTCATCTTGAGAAACTCAGGGATGAGGAATGTGCTTATGATTATTCAGTGGCGCTCTCAAATCGGTTTGATCTGCTCAAGTACTGCTGAGAACCCTGTACCATGGGACACCTTTAAACGTACTACCCTGGCAGTAGCTGATAAGTGCACTGATAAGTGACTATGATCTAGGAGAGGTTTTATCTCACAGAGGATGCTGGCCACAACTGAGGAGAGTTGTGCTGCCAAACTGGCTGGGGATCAGGAGTAGCACAGACTAGTCTCACTGGGCATGAGCTTCACTGAGCCGAGACAAGATGAGGTATGTCAGGAAAACTGCTGAGGAGATGGAATGCCCCTTTCATGCAAATGACCTTCGACGTGCTTACTGAGCCCCGAAGAAGCTCCACTTCAGACCAGCCTCTCAGGTTAAGTCTGTCCTGACACCAAATGCTCTGCTCGTCTCGGGGGCGAGTGAGTATATTGCTCGTTGGGCTGAATACTTTGAGCAGCTGTATATGGTTGAGCCTCCTAGTTGAGAGCTTCTGTCAGTTAGTGTACAACCATTGATTGCTTTCCCACCAACTGATGATACCGTGTTTTCTCTAGATGAATTCAAGAAGGCAGTGGATTGACTGAAATATGGTAGATCAGCTGGTATTTGTGGCATCCTAGTGGAACTAGTCAAAGCTGGGGGTGAAGCCATGATCAAGACATTACATGCAGTCATAGAAACCATCTGATGGACTGGTATCATTCCTCCTGACTGGACAAGGGGTTTAGTCACCCCTGTCTGGAAATGGAAAGGATAATAGCGTGATTGAAGTAACTATCGTGGTATTACAGTGCTCAGTGGGCCAGGCAAGGTTCTTGCTCACATTCTCCTGATGCATATCCGGGACCATTTATTAAAAGTTTCACAGGCCTGAGCAATCTGGATTCACACCCAAGAAGTTTACAGTTGATCATATCCAAGCTTTATGAGTTCTCGTGGAACGCCACCTCGAGTATCAACAAGGCCTGTATGCGGCCTATGTGGATTTCAAAAAGGCGTCTAAGTAAATCAGGTGTGGCTATGGGAACTGTGACTCAACAGGATCCCAGCAGGGATAACCCAACTGATTGCTGACCTATATTCAAACACTGAGAGTACTGTTGAGCTTGGAGGGGGATCATCTGACTTCTTCCCAGTAAGACAGGGATGCGTCGTTACTCCCACACTTTGCAACAAGTGCTCAGACTGGGTACTTGGTTGGGTAATTTCAGGGTTACTGACCCTGAGTTTGCTGATGATGCAGTTATTCTAGCAGAGTCACTGGAGATACTGCGGAGTGCCCCCGAGGAATTTCGCGAGAATGCGAAGCCACTGAGATTAAGTTTCTGGTCAAAGCCAAGGTCCAGGCATTTGGTGACTTATTAGATGGAGCAGTTCAGTCTGTCCAAGCATGTGCTAAGAACATGGAAGTTTTGGAAAGATTCATTTACTTTGGTAGTGTGGTCCATATCAACAGTAGGTCAGACGATGAGATTTCTCATTGCATTGGTCTGGCCAACAAGGTTTTGAATTTAGTGAACTCGGTTATATAACGTTGTCGTTATTCGTGTAGAAGGACGAAAATTCGTATCTTTAAGACACTGATGTTACCTGTCTTACTCTATGGCTGTTACCTGTCTTACTCTATGGCTGTGAGACATGGATACTCTCTGAGACTGAATCGAGGCCTTTTTTTGTTTTTTTTGTTTTTTTGCCTATCGACCATTGGGGCCAAAGCCCCTGGTCATTAAGGCCGTATATATATATATATATATATATATATATATATATATATATATATATATATATACACACATACATACATACATACATACATACACACACGCACACTTCCATGCATATATACAGACACACTTTCATGCACAAGTACATATATATATAATAATATTTTTTTATTAATTTTTTTATTTTTATTTATTTTTATTTTTTCTTGGTTTTATATTTTTTTAGACCTTATATTACAAAGAAAAGACCCCAAAACTAATCACCTAACAGACACATCGCTAACCTATACTAAATCCTACAGAGACAAATAGCTTGACCTATACTAATGGTAAAAATACCTCGACTAACAGAACGCCATCGATTGCAGGTATGTAATGCCTTTCTACTTTACATACCTCCACTCATCACTTGGTGACTGTCAGTCGAGGCACAACCTAATATAGGGGACATCAATATATGAAAGAGAACCAGACAAGTCAGGAACATTTCCATATACGTCAGCTGTCGGCCCTAATTAGAATAACTTAAGCAAGGTGGTAGAATATATTTACATAATATGTACAAGAACTGAAGTACCCCGCCCAACAGATCACCATCGACTGCAAGTGCCGAATACCTTTCTATATTGTACACTTGCACTCATCAGCTGGGGACTGTCAGTCGAGGAACGGGGCTTAATGTAGGGGACATCAATATTAGAAATAGATCAGTGGGAGGAGGAACTATTTCATATATGTCAACTGTCAACCCTAATTAATAGTACAGTACAATAAATACATATTTACAGTCCATAAAAACCATTACCATATAGTAAAAAAGTCACATCACTCTGATTACTCCGGTCTCTCTCAAGCCATCAATTTATCAGTCCTAACAATGTCCCCATCACCCAGGTTGGTGGAAAAGGTGAAGGGGACATCTGCTGTGCTGCAGTAATTTATAAATGAAGCCCTTTCACGAATAAATCGCCGACAGCGCAGGATGATATAACTGATAGATAACACCGCATCACAAATGTCACATTGCGGTGGGAGTCGTTTTTCCATATAAGGTTTCATGTGTGTAGGATGGTGGCATTAAGCCGCAAACGAGCCAACACTTTTTCTTCCAGGCGACTGGGACGGTTGGCAGAGTCCTAGTCGCCCAGGTACGGCTTACACGTTCGAATGTTTAGTTTGGTCCACTGACCTTGTCACAGAAGATTTATTGATTTCTTTCCGAGAGAGAGACTCGACCGTAGATCACGAGGAACGGCCTAAGTCTCCTCGAGCTCTATATCACTTCCAAGGTAGTACTCCAGCAGGACTACTGAAAAATTATACCTCATCATCTGCCAGTTCTTTATACAGGGTCCAGAATTCTTCCTCGAACTTTCTCTTTTTCAGTGACTAGTGTACCCACAACCTTTTCCTCTTTCCACGAACTTTTTCTTCCTCCTCTTCTTCATTAGTAGAGCAACTGCTGCCAAATTCCTTAGAGACTGACCTGCCATGATCCTCAAGAAACAATGAGCACACATACTATGCTGGACAGACCGGGAACGCGTCATGTGAATACACAACAATTTAACGGCGTCAAGGCGGCGGACTACCTGTCGGAACCAAAACGGGTCGTGTGAATGGGCCTAATTCGGTGGGCCAAAAATAAGTTAAGGACGAATCCTCAGTAAACAAACGTAGTTCCGTGTTGAGGAAGACAGATTACCCACTGATATTTTCATTTTGATTGTAGTTATGACCCTCTTAATGCTATTACAAGAGATTTACATGGCTTACAGGTAGTTTCTTCGAAATTATGTGTGAATGTAATCAGTGGTTTCGAGATGGTTAACCCATGACCAACGATAACGAAGTTGCATAAGCTGTTGATCATGATGAAGCATAGGTAGAAATGTCAATATATACGGAACAACAGAAACAGGTTACACATGGTATTTAAATGGAATTCCAAGAGATTTTGTTCAGAAACCACATGACTGTCGATTCAGTGACTATAATTGTGGGAAACGTGCAGAAACCACGAGATATTGCGCTGTTAATAAAGCATAATAACCAGTGAGTTTTCTTGTCATTGGCTACCATCCCTCCCACTCACAAACCGTATTTCATATATTTCTCTCCATTCCATCCCTCCAGCTTATCCTTGGTCTCCCCCTCTTACTCTCCAAGTCAGAGCCTGATGCTCTACCACTGAGCCACTCTGCCCCAAAATAATTAAAGAAACTTTGACTGGAAAACCAATTGTCATATTGTACTAGTCTTAAAATGGTGTCAGTACCATTAAATGTCCAAACACGGAAAGTACTGGGAGAAGATAGTATAACAAACGTCATAGTCATAATTATTTTTATTTATCTGTGACTTAAGAATATGTATGTAACTACCTGAATGTTTAATTGAGCAAACAAAAAGGAATAAGATTACTGGAGTAGATGCATGAACAGAGGTACTGATATACTACCCATAAGCACAATACCAGATAGAGCACCCAAGCTGCCTCCAAGTGGTTGCTGACATACAATATAATGGTCCTCCTACTGTGCAATTCCCGAATTATCAGTTTCCACAATGTCGATATGCTGGTTTTCCAAAAAAAATTTTGATGAAATCAGTTTACTCAATATATTTTTGTAAATACAGTATCATATGTCTCCCCCCCCCCCCACACACACAATGATAATAATAAAAATTCCTTGCTTTGGCTTCCAGCATGAACATTGTATTTGCAAAGAGCTTTAGTAGTCTGCAGACACCCAAGCCAGCTTAAACTGGACTCATCTGAATTATGTGGCTTTATTCATAATTTTTTGTTGTGTGATTTTCTCACCCCAGGAAGACAACATTTTCATTGTTAACTGATATATTTCACACCAGAACCATGACTGTGATATAAAGTACAGTATAGTATGTAAACTGTGATCTGTGAAAGGAATGCCAAGCAGTTGGATATTTATACATAGAAGTGATGGTAATGATTGAGAAATAGTTTTCCAAGATTTGTAAATTTTCATAAGCCTCTTGTTCCTGAAAATTTCTGAATATGGGAATTGCACTGTGGTACTGTATTAGTCACCACAATATAATAACCATGCACGACCTCATCAACCCAAAAGTTATAAATACAGTGTACACTTTTTTTATTTTTTTTTTTTTTACACAATGCAAAATGCATTGCATTATTTCATAATCATAACACTTGTCAGACTCCCTTCTTTTTCCAAATAACTCTACAAACATCATAATCTCTGAGGTATATATTCCTTCAAGATGATCGTTTTTTTCAAGATTGACTTGTATGAGACAGAGAGAGAGAGAGAGTCTTACACTCTCCCACACTCACCCACCAAGCCTTGCAGCTCCCCTTCGCCTTCACTTAACAACATAGTATCATCAGCAAACAACAGTACAGGGAGTTTCCAAACACTGCCCTCTCTCATTATATCTATCTATCTATCTATCTATCTATCTATCTATCTATATATATATATATATATATATATATATATATATATATATATATATATATATATATATATATATATATATATATATATATTGTTACGGAACAGAGAAAGATAATGTACACTTTAAGTGAGAATACTAAAAATCACTACTGTCCCGAAAAGTTCCAGGTTCAAAACAAAAGAGTTAGGTAAAATTACAAGTTAAAGTTTAATGCTCAAACTAACAACAAAACATTCAGGACTCATAAGGATAATGTAATGGCAAAAAACAGGTTAAATATATGGTTAACTGCAATAGCCTCTATTAACATGAAATTAGCAAGAGTAAATTTACCTAAGTCAGCCCTGATAAAATGAAAATACACTGGGTAATGCTCAGTTAATGCAAGATAAATTATTACAGATACAAAATATTATTAATGATGACGGACAAAGAACCCTTACACAAATTACAAAAACCTTACTAGGCCTAAGAATTAACCTTACGCTACACAGTACAAGAAAAAATGCAACAACAGTTATACCCAAATTACACACAGCTGCTAGATGGTTGGAGACTTCCTGAGAACTCACAATAATAATAACTGTGCAGGGGAGGACAGAGATGTGAACAAAATGAGGAGTAGATCTAAGTGGCAATGATGCAGAGACTGAGGTCATTATATAGGGGCCAGCAGAGCTTGATGCAACTTGTAAGAAGGACGCGCAAATGAAGCCATGGGGACAAAGAGCTGACAATCCCGCTCTGAACAACAGAAAGGACGACTTACTCTACTATAACGGTAGAAGGGGGGGACTGAGGCAGAACACGCTCGTGATCAAACATGCAGCATACTGTGCGTTGAAATTACACAAAGGATGATGAAATCATAGGCTATGTAACACCTCCCCACAAAGAAAAAAGAAATTTACAAAGGAAATTTCTTATTACTCTAAAACAATCTGTCTAAAGTCTAGATAAGCAATCTGCAATAACATTTTCTTTCCTAGTGTTACAAAACATGAGATCTCCCTAGCACGTTCAGACATAGGTACTTGCCAGTATCCCTTTAACAAATCAAACTAACTTATGTACCTAGCCTTTCCGATATTGTCTATGCAATCTTCCACACGAGGGAGAGGGTAAGTGTCTGTTTTGGTTATCTGATTAACACGTCTGTAGTCAATGCAAAGCCGCTGTGCCCCACCTGGCTTAGGGACTAGAGTGACAGGAGAACTCCACTCGCTCTGACATGGCTCAATCATCTTGTGGTCCAACAGGTAGCCAAGCTCCTTCTGGATGAGAGGAACTTTCACTGGGTTCACACGGTAAGGAGGCAGTTTAGTTGGCTTTGCGTCTCCAACATCGACATCATGCATCAACACAGTGGTTCTTCCTGGAGTGGCACGGAACACTTGCGGGTACTCCTGCAGTAATGCCGAAAACTCCTGCCTTTCCTTGGGAGGTAGATGAGAAAGCTTAGTCTGGAGATCATTCATGATATCAGGATTCTTCCCCAAACTATCACTCAGGCTCATACTGCATGGGAGAGCTTCACTTGCAGACTCGGGTGGAACAGCTACAGTGTAGACTGGATTATTTTCGTCCCGCCTGGGATATAACTTTAGCATGTTGATGTGACAAAGTTGCTTGCTCTTTCTACGATCTGGTGTGGCGATGACATAGTTGACATCACTGAGTTTCTTCTCCACGAAAAAAGGACCACTAAACTTGGCTTGAAGAGGTTGCCCATGAACCGGTAGCAGAATCAAAACCTGATCTCCTGGCTGAAAGTGGCGTAACCTGGACTTCTTATCATACCAAGTCTTCATCTTCTCCTGAGCAGCTCCTAAATTCTCTCTCGCCAGCTGTAAAGCAGTGGACAGCCGTTCTTTGAACTTCATCACATACTCCAGCAGGTTGACTTCATCTTCCTCCGACAGCCAGCATTCCTTGAGTAGCTTAAGGGGTCCTCTTACTTCATGGCCAAACAGTAGTTCAAAAGGTGAGAAGCCCAGTGATTCATTTGGAGATTCTCTTGCGGCAAACACAACGAATGGAAGACCTTTATCCCAGTCTTTCTGATGTTCCAAACAGTATTTCTTGAGCATCGATTTGAGTGTTTGATGATATCTCTCCAACGCTCCTTGGGTCTGGGGATGGTAAGCTGAAGACGTGATCTGGGTGATGCCCAACTCTTTCAGAGACTGCTTGAAAACATTCGACATGAAATTACTTCCCTGGTCTGACTGTACCTCCTTGGGCAGACCAAACTTTGTGAAGAACCCTAGCATTTCCTTAACCACGTTCTTTGCTGAGATATTTCTAAGTGGAATGGCTTCAGGATAACGAGTAGCCATATCAATCAGGGTCAACACATAAGAAAATCCTGAAGAAGTCTTAGGAAGAGGGCCCACAATATCCACCAACACACGGGTGAATGGCGCCTCAAAAGGAGGAATGGGAACTAAAGGTGCAACCTTTTAAGTCTGATTACACTTCCCCACAACTTGACAGGTGTGACAAGACTTACAATACCAGGAAACATCCCTGAAGATACCTGGCCAGTAGAAGTGTTTCAAAATGTGTGCCACAGTCTTCCTCACTCCAAGGTGTCCTGCCAAACTGGAATCATGAGCCACTCTAATGATATCCTGCCTACAAACACGAGGGATGACAACTTGATGTACAACCTCCCATTCACAGTCGGTTGATGCTGTTGGGGGTCTCCACTTCCTCATAAGTACTCCTGACTTTACATAATAACAAGTAGAAGCACCGGCTGACTCTTCTTCACTGTAAGCAGAGTTAGCTAGACCTTTCAACTCAGGGTCAGCAACCTGCAACTCAACCAACTCACAAATTACCAACACTACAGGGTACTGCCTCATCTGGTGAGTGGTCCAAATTAGCAAGAAAAGTGTCAGCTAGGACAACATCATCATCATCATTATCCTCTAAATCACCAGTAACTTTAGACTTAGCCCTAGTGACAGCACATGCAGGGAACACATCAGGGACATCACAATCCTGGGACGCAGCCACTGGCTCACTAGACAACTGAGGAGCTGGACACACTTGACTTCCACCAATATCATTTCCAAGTAAGAAAGTTACACCTGACATTGGGAGTGTCTCAACCAACCCAACCATAACGGAACCATTAACAAAACCAGACTCTAAATTCACTCTGCACAGAGGGACAGAGAAGTAATTATTCCCTACACCTTCAAAGATTACAGTTTCATCAGAGGAATTAACATTAGAGCCTAGAACACTGGTCAGCATAAGAGATTGGCAAGCACCTGTATCACGATATATTATAACTGATTTCCTGTCATTATTGTCCAGAGGACTGACAAAACCATCAGACAGGAAATTAGCACATGAACTCTTGAGAGTGTCACCCACGTTACTGCTCAAAAGAGGAGCTCCATCATGAGAATTTAAGTTACCCCTCAAAGCAGGTTCAGTTAACTCAGTTAAAGAATTCTGGGAACTCTCAAGAGTGGACACTAGACCAATTGACTGAATATTTAAAGACTCCTTTTTGTTCACATCACGCTGTCTCCTGAAACATTTCTCCGTAGTATGACCAAGCTTACTACAATAAGTACATTTACTTTTCTGAAATCTAGAGGTGAAGCTGGTATTTACTTCCTGAGAAACATCATCTTTATTCTCTTTCCTGTTACCTGTACTCTGAGTAGAGGCAACGTACTTACTCTCAGCTTTCCTTCTTTCTCTAGAATATCTCTTGTGAGTGAGAACATATTCATCAGCTAAAACTGCAGCATCAGACAAATTATCTATTCTTCTCTCATCAAGATATAGGCTTACATCTTTATTAACACACCTCTTGAAGTCCTCCAGGAAAATCATCTGCTTAAATTTACCAAAATCAGAATCCACATTCTTAGAATTTAACCACTGCTCCAACAAATCTTCTTTGATTTTTGCATACTCAACGTGGGATTGCTTATCTTGCTTATAAGTTGTCCTAAATTTTACTCTATAAGCTTCAGGAACAAGCTCATAGGCCTTAAGAATCAAGCTCTTAACTACATCATAATTATCAGATTGATCCTGAGGCAAAGATGCATAAGTTACTTGAGCTTTACCGGTGAGAACAGTTTGAAGGAGTACTGGCCAATACTTTTTGGGCCAATTAAAACCTGTAGCTACCCTCTCAAACAACTGAAAATACTTTGTTAAATCAGATCCATTAAAAGGAGGGACAAGTTTAACATTTTTAGCCACATCAAAATCATCAGAGCTAGATGATCCAGTTCCACCTTGTTTCATGCGATACTCATGGTCTGCCTGAATCCTAGCAATTTCAACTTGTGCCTGAAACTCAGCCTCCTTAGC
Organism: Coenobita brevimanus; assembly: GCF_032717465.1. Classification (NCBI taxonomy): domain Eukaryota; kingdom Metazoa; phylum Arthropoda; class Malacostraca; order Decapoda; family Coenobitidae; genus Coenobita; species Coenobita brevimanus. The sequence goes on along the minus strand of NC_137056.1, from coordinate 20,407,847 downwards.
ACGAGCCTGAAACTCAGCCTCCTTAGCATTTTGCCTGAAACTCAGCCTCTTGAATACGAGCTTTTGCCTGAAATTCAGTCTCCTTAGCACGAGCCTCCTGCAGGGCTAGCTGTAACTTAGCTAATTCAATCTGCGTTTGCTCATTTCGAGGAGTTACATTAAACAAGCTTTCATTAATCATATCAACAATTTGATCTTTAGAATGATGAGAACGAACAGCAATTCCCAATTGTTGAGCAACAAGATTAAGTTCATTCTTTGTTCTGTTTTCTACATCACACACTGTTTGCACATTTGACAAAAAATCTTTGGCTTCATCAAGCGTAGTAATAGTAGACATCATGAATAAGAAACAGTCACAAAATATCAAGCAATATCCTTATGATAATATCCTGAATATCCTGATATGAGGTCGCCAAATTTATGTTACGGAACAGAGAAAGATAATGTACACTTTAAGTGAGAATACTAAAAATCACTACTGTCCCGTAAAGTTCCAGGTTCAAAACAAAAGAGTTAGGTAAAATTACAAGTTAAAGTTTAATGCTCAAACTAACAACAAAACATTCAGGACTCATAAGGATAATGTAATGGCAAAAAACAGGTTAAATATATGGTTAACTGCAATAGCCTCTATTAACATGAAATTAGCAAGAGTAAATTTACCTAAGTCAGCCCTGATAAAATGAAAATACACTGGGTAATGCTCAGTTAATGCAATATAAATTATTACAGATACAAAATATTATTAATGATGACTGACAAAGAACCCTTACACAAATTACAAAAACCTTACTAGGCCTAAGAATTAACCTTACGCTACACAGTACAAGAAAAAATGCAACAACAGTTATACTCAAATTACACACAGCTGCTAGATGGTTGGAGACTTCCTGAGAACTCACAATAATAATAACTGTACAGGGGAGGACAGAGATGTGAACAAAATGAGGAGTAGATCTAAGTGGCAATGATGCAGAGACTGAGCTCATTATATAGGGGCCGGCAGAGCTTGATACAACTTGTAAGAAGGACGCGCAAATGAAGCCATGGGGACAAAGAGCTAATAATCCCGCTCTGAACAACAGAAAGGACGACTTACTCTGCTATAACGGTAGATGAGGGGGACTGAGGCAGAACACGCTCGTGATCAAACATGCAGCATACAGTGCGTTAAAATTACACAAAGGATGATGAAATCATAGGCTATGTAACAATATATATATATATATATATATATATATATATATATATATATATATATATATATATATATATATATATATATATATATATATGTATGTATATATATATATATATATATATATATATATATATATATATCTATATATATATATATATATATATATCTATATCTATATATATCTATATATATATATCTATATCTATATCTATATCTATATATATATATCTATATCTATCTCTCTCTCTCTCTCTCTCTCTCTCTCTCTCTCTCTCTATATATATATATATATATATATATATATATATCTATCTATATCTATCTATCTCTATCTATCTATCTATATCTATCTATCTATATTTATATCTATCTATCTCTATCTCTATCTATCTATATCTATCTCTATCTATCTATATCTATCTATCTAGATCTAGATCTATCTATCTATATCTACTGTATATATCTATATATCTATCTATCTATCTATATCTATCTATCTATCTCTATCTATCTATCTATCTATCTCTATCTATCTATCTATCTATCTATCTCTATCTATCTATCTATCTATCTATCCATCTCTATCTATCTATCTATCTATCTCTATCTATCTATCTCTATCTATCTATCTATCTATCTATCTCCATCTATCTATCCATCTATCTCTATCTATCTATCTATCTCTATCTATCTATCTATCTATCTCTATCTATCTATCTATCTATCTCTATCTATCTATTTATCTATCTATCTCTATCTATCTATCTATCTATCTATCTATCTATTTCTATCTATCTATCTATCTTTATCTATCTATCTCTATCTATCTATCTCTATCTATCTATCTATCTATCTATCTATCTTTATCTATCTATCTATCTATCTTTATCTATCTATCTATCTATCTCTATCTATCTATCTATCTATCTCTATCTATCTGTCTATCTCTATCTATCTATCTATCGATCGATCTCTATCTATCTATCTATCGATCTCTATCTATCTATCGATCTCTATCTATCTATCTATCTCTATCTATCTATCTCTCTATCTATCTATCGATCTCTATCTATCTATCTATCGATCTCTATCTCTCTATCTATCTATCGATCTCTATCTCTCTATCTATCTATCGATCTCTATCTCTCTATCTATCTATCGATCTCTATCTCTCTATATCTATCGATCTCTATCTCTCTATCTATCTATCGATCTCTATCTATCTATCTATCGATCTCTATCTATCTATCTATCGATCTCTATCTATCTATCTATCGATCTCTATCTATCTATCTATCGATCTCTATCTATCTATCTATCGATCTCTATCTATCTATCTATCTATCTATCTATCTATCTCTATCTATCTATCTCTATCTATCTATCTATCTCTATCTATCTATCTATCTATATCTATCTATCTATCTATCTATATCTATCTATCTATCTCTATCTATCTATATCTATCTATCTATCTCTATCTATCTATCTCTATCTATCTATCTATCTCTATCTATCTATCTATCTCTATCTATCTATCTCTATCAATCTATCTATCTCTATCTATCTATATCTATCTATATCTATCTCTATCTATCTATCGATAAATCTGGCTATCTCTATCGATAAATCTATCTCTATCTCTATCGATAAATCTATCTCTAGCTCTATCGATAAATCTATCTCTATCTCTATCGATAAATCTATCTCTATCTCTATCTCTATTGATAAAACTATCTCTATCTCTATCGATAAATCTATCTCTATCTCTATCGATAAATCTCTTTCTCTATCGATAAATCTATTTCTATCTCTATCGATAAATCTATCTCTATCTCTATCGATAAATCTATCTCTATCTCTATCGATAAATCTATCTCTATCTCTATCTAAAAATCTATCTCTATCTCTATCTAAAAAT